>NW_006797892.1:1101007-1139764 GCF_000442215.2 Lipotes vexillifer | reverse complement strand
TGTAGGGAACGAGAGTGCCATCTTGGAATTACCAGTGGCAGCAACGCCTCTGAGGGTGAGAGCACCGCACTGAATAAGCAGGGTCTGTGCCTGCGTGGACTGGAACTTTCCTGAGGCTGGTCCTTGTCTCTGGATCTGTCCTCTCCTCCAAGATGCCAAGGGCACTGCCCAGCCCACAGGCAGTGTTCATCCAGAGCGACTGGCCACCAAGCTTCCCAAAAGTTCAGGGACAGGCAAAGCACAAAGGATTCCCTTCCAGGGGTGACGGCGAGTCACCAGGATTCCCACATCTTGCCCTGCAAATGAAATTTCCCTTTCTAAACCTGCTTGCCTCTTGCTGCTTCTTGGGGATTGGGCTGCTTTGCTCAAAAAATTCAAAATGGACTTCTAATTGACCGCGGAAGTAAACCATGTGAGGGGGTTGCCATCCAAAGTTTCCTCATGTCTCCTTGACTAAGCCCTCCAAACCAAAGGAAGCAAAATCCCCTGATGGGGCCCCGTGAGCCTTCCATTCCCCCAGAGTTTCAGAGAGAAAGGTGTGTGTGTGTGTGTGTGCTGTTTTAACCCTTGGGACAGAAAGGAAGGATCTCTTCCAGGGGTTTGAGTGAAAATGCTCTTTCAAGGTGACCCACACTTCATTTCCTGGGGCTGGAAGGCAGATGCATGTCGGAAGTGGTTCTGCCAACCTACTGATAAATGCAAATTCCTTACTTATCATTTTAACATCTGTCTTTATTTTGTTCCCACTTGAAAGGGGCCCATACTTTAAAAAGTCAACTATACTTCAATAAAAAATTAAATTAAATAAAAAGGGGTAGGGCTCATCCTGCTGTGTTCTCTCCACAAAATATCCTTGAAAAATCTGCCATGTAGGTTTGTGTGTCCTTCAGACAGAAAGTCACACACAGGCACACTTGTACACCAAACACCACAGATAAGTGACACACCTCCACACGTCAGCAGATACATGAAAACACATGGACACACACACACACGCACACGCACACACACGCACACACGTCTACACTCACAGCGCCTGGTCGTCAGGGTCCTGCAGCAAGCCCAGCTCCCGCCTGCTTAAAATGCCTCCTCTATGCCATCCTGCAGAGTCCCAGGGACGCGGCCAGCTGGTTCATCCTAAGAGGTGCCACCAGGTACCAGCTCCCCCTTCGGGAGGATGCTCCAGACTCCCAGGCCGTCCGTCTCCAGAACATGGGCTCAGATACTGGAGGGAGAAAAGGGCTCCTCGGAAGCAAAGCAGATTTGGAAAAGGAAGCAAAGCAGATCTGGAAAAGGATGCGCTCAGCTGGTTCCCAGCAAGTGCTTAGAGGGAGAAGGGATGAGGAGGGGGGGCGGGGAGAGCGAGACATAGATTCAGAGAGAGACAGAGAGAGCTTTCCAGACAGAAGCAGAAAGGAAAAGATCCACACGAAACACCTGCTCTGGGACTTTCTGAAATAGACTGTTTTCCTCCCCTTGACCCGTCGGGGGTCCCTCCCTAGATTTTTCTGTAACTGGCTCAGGAATTCCTGAAGCTACAAAGCAGAGATCCAAGGCTTCAGATTGTTAAATGGCTTCCCCAGGACTCGGTGGCGGCGGCAGCAGATCCAGCCTATGACAGGGCCACAGCCCTGAGGGGCTCTGAGGGGCGCCAGGTCATCTCCAAGACCTCCAGGGGCTGACGGTCTGCCCTGTCTCTTCCAGTCCCTCTGACCCCCTCTCTGGGTGGGGTCTGGGGGATTACTCTAGCCTCCCCATTATAGACCAAGCTGGGGTCAATGCCTGTCCACAGGGGGCCCAGAAGAGGAAGTGGGAATGGTCACAAGATGGGGAGGGCAAGTGGTGGGCGGGGGACACAGAGCTTTTGGTCACATGCTGCTCATCAGTTGCTATGACGACGGCAAGGGGGTGGGGGCACCCAGACTGGAGGCTGCAAGAGAGACGAGTTGGTTCTAAATCACCGTGACAGCGCTTCAGTTGAGCTATTACGCCGTTGCCGTGGCAACCAATGGGCTCAAATCGCAGAGGAAATCTATAATTATTACAAGCCAGATACCGGCGAACTTGGCGCGTAATCAGCATGTTGGGGCAATTTAACCTGAACTCTGGGGGTGGCGTGGGTATCGCTGACCCCCAGCCCCCATCTCTGGGAAGAGTAAGGCCAAAGGAGTCTCAGCAAGGCAGATCTGTTGATGCCACAGAAAGGAAACCTGGAAGGATCTTTTGGCCAAATGAAGAGTAAACATTCGGCGAAACCACATGAAAAATGTCAACATTTGACCATTGAAAAACATTTCCCCTGAATTTATTATGGAAATTTCCAACGTACACCAAAGTTGAATTTGACATTGAATACCTGTCCACTCACTGCCTAGCTTCTGCTGTTAACATTTTTACCATGATCACTTTATCACATATCCACCCCTCTTTCCATCCATTAACCCTCCCGATTTGTTGATGCATTTCAAAGTAAACTGCAGACATCAGTACCCTTCCCCCTCAAATACGTCAGCGTGAATAAAATTAAATACTTGATCATTTTTAAGACCAAAACAGCAATTTAATATGATTCAATCTAAGTAGAACAAAATCTAGATTTCTCTCATCTAGCTGTCCATCCATCCATCCATCCACCCATCTACCTTCTCTTCCACCCATCCACCCACTCAGCCTCCCACTCATCCATCCATCCATGCATCCCTGGGAGACCTCATGCACACTCATGGTTTCCATGAATGATTCACCATCCCTGAATCTTCCTCCCTGTTCCAACAGGAGGTCCTGCACATTAAGCTCAATACCTTCTCAACTAAATATCATCATTTTTTCCCTTCACCACACCTATTCTATTTCCTGTGTTCAGCATCTCAGTAAGCAGAACCACTGTCTACCCATTTATTCAAGCCAGAAACTCGAGACACATCCTTGATTCCTCCCTCCCATTACCTTCACTCGGTACCATGCCCTGGGATTTCATTTCCACACTAGCTCTGGGCTCCAGCCTCTCCTCTTGTCCCAGTTCTGGTACCCGTCATGTCTTAGGTGGACAGCTGCCCCAGCCTCCTGGCTGGTCTCCCGGCTGCCATCTCACTCTCCCTCTGGTTTCTCCACACTGATTTATCTTCATGAAATATCTGGCCATGCTGGTGGGGGCACACATTTATACAAATACCTCGGAGAGCAATTTATCAAAATCTGAGTCAAAGAATTTGCAAAGGAGCACGTATGGGGCAATGTCTCCTAAGTCCCCAGCAGTTCCTACACTTGGGTATCACATTGGTTTGAGATTTAAGTGGACCAATGTGTCCAGTGAACGTGCTTTTATGAGCTGCCTCTTCTCTGTCACAAGTATCAACACTAGCTCTTCACCAGGAATACCTTTCCAGCCTTTCAAGCCTCCCCAGGTAACACACAGCACCCCAGCTGCACCCTTAGGTAAGGTCAGTCCTGTAGGGGCTGGTTGTACTAGGTGACAGTCTTCTCCCCTGTTCCAGGGATGACTGTGGAAGATACCTAACCGGAGGGTGAAGCAAAAACTGGAACACACTTTGGAGGCATGGCAAGTTTCAAGGGAGCATGATGGGGTTGACAGGAAGGCACGTGGCTCTAGGTCCTGCTCAAACCTCGCAGGGTCCTTGTGCCTCAGTCTCCCCAGATCTACAAGGGCTGACCATACCTCCCGGAGTGGTTCTGAAGATCAAAGGTGGCAATGGAGGTGAAAATAGCATGGCAAAGTCATCTTGCTACACAAATGAGAGTTATTATTATTAGTTTATCTTCAGATCTACTAAGCCCACTTCTTTATAAATTGAAGTGTAGCTGATTTACAATGTTGTGTTAATTCCTTTAGTACAGCAAAGTGATTCTGTTATACATACATATATATATTCTTTTAAAATATTCTTTTCCATTATGGTTTATCACAGGATATTGAATATAGTTCCCTGTGCTACACAGTAGGACCTTGTTGTTTATCCATCCTGTATATAAGAGCTTACATCTGCTAATCCCAAACTCCCAGTCCATTCCATCCCTCTCCCTCCCTCCCACTCCCCCCTCCCCCTTGGCAACCACAGATCTGTTCTCTATGTCTGTGAGTCTGTTTCTGTTTTGCAGATAGGTTCATTTGTGTCATATTTTAGATTCTGCATATAAGAGATATCATATGGTTTTTGTCTTTCTGTCTGACTTACTTCACTTAGTAAGATAATCTCTGGGTCCAGCTATGTTGCTGAAAATGGCATTATTTCATTCTTTTATATGGCTGAGTAATATTCCATTTTATATGTATGCCACATCTTTATCCATTCATTTGTCAATGGACATTTAGGTTGCTTCCATGTCTTGGCTATTGTGAATAGTGCTTCTATGAACATAGGGGTCCATGTATCTTTTTGAATTAGCGTTTTCTCTGGATATATGCCCAGGAGTGGGATTGCAGGATTATATGGTAACTCTATTTTTAGTTTTTTGAGGAACCTCCATACTGTTTCCCATAGTGTACTCAAGCCTACTTCTTTTAGATTTTATTTATTTATTGGCTGCTTTGGGTCTTCCATTGCTGTGCCCCGGCTTTCTCTAGTTGCAGAAATCGGGGGCTACTCTTCATTGCGGTGCGAGGGCTTTTCACTGCAGTGGCTTCTCTTGTTGTGGAGCACAGGCTCTAGGCACGCAGGCTTCAGTAGTTGTGGCACACGGGCTTCAGTAGTTGTGGCTCACGGGCTCAAGAGCGCAGGCTCAGTAGTTGTGGCACATGGGCTTAGTTGCTCCGCGGCATGTGGGATCTTCCCGGACCAGGGCTCGAACCCGTGTCCCCTGAATTGGCAGGCAGATTCTTAACCACTGCGCCACCAGGGAAGCCCCTCAAGCCCACTTCTGAATACTAAACACCCCTTAAGTGCCTGGAACAAAAGCTATACCTGTGGCTTCTGTTTGGGCACCTATTTTTTGCCTAGGACTTAGGTAAGCACTTTACCTGTATAATCTCGTTTAAGCCTCAAAACAACTCTTCTGTAGTAGGGATTTTTGCTCCCATTTTACAGATGAGAAAGAGGCACAGAAAGGTTAAGTAGCTTCCCTGATAAAATACAGAGGGATGCTACCCAGATACCCACAAATCTTTCTGACTGCAAAGTTCACGCTTCTCCCACTTCTTAATCATTCCACCTTCTTAAATCAGACCTTTAGACCAGTGTTGCTGAAAATATACACTTGACCCTTGAACAACGTGGTGGTTAGGGGCGCCAACCCTCCACAGTCCAAAATCCAAGTACTGCTCTCTCTGCCTCAAAAACAAAGGAATTGATAAATGACTCACCCAAGGGCAGGAAGCCGAAACAGCATGAATAGAATCAGGACTCAAACCCTAGTTTTTTGTATTCCACATACTGTGATCTCTAAATCCAACACAAACTGTCTGTCACACTTAGTTAATCCAAAGATCTGAAAAGTGGAAATATAGGTACTATGTGTGTGTGTGTGTGTGTGTGTGTGTGTACACACACACACACACATATTTATAGACTCAGTTTTTTAAAATTTAATTAAATTAATTAATTTATTTTTGATTGCACCAGGTCTTAGTTACGGCCCACGGGCTCCTTAGTTGTGGCTTGCGGGCTCCTTAGTTGCAGCATGTGAACTCTTAGTTGCGGCATGCATGTGGGATCTAATTCTCTGACCAGGGATTGAACCCTCGTCCCCTGCATTGGAAGGCAGATTCTTAACCACTGCACCACAAGGGAAGTCCCTATAGGTACTATATTTATTGAAAACAATCTGTGCAGTTCAATCCGTGTAGGTCAAGGGTCAACTCTAAATGCGAGTCAGGTATGCAATTTAAAATTTTCTATTAACTCAACTGTACTTTAATAAAATTTAAAAAAATAAAATGGATATAGCCATTGGTAAATTCATGGATCACCTAACATCTAAAATAGGACAAGATAAAGGCCAGAACTGATATATGTATATGTATAACTGATTCACTTTGCTGTACACCAGAAACTAACACAACATTGTAAATCAACTATTCTCCAATAAGAAAAACAAAAAAAGACCAGAGCCATATCCAAATTACTGAATATTCCCATTAAAAATTTTTTTCTACTGAACACGTTATCAAAAAAGGGGAGGAAGTGAAATTTTAATGTTAGTTGTATGTTCTATTTAATCTGATACATCCAAAATATCATTTCAGCACATAAGCGATGTAAAAACTAATTAATGGCATTTTTTCTTTCTTTTTTTTTTTTTTTTTTTTTTTTTTTTTTTTACAATTTAATGGCATTTTAATTTTGGGGGTCTACTGCATCTTTAGAATCCCTTACAGCACATCTCGGTTCAGATGAGCCACGTTTCTGGTGCTCAGCAGTCATGTGTGGCAGCTTAGGTGGTGCCTTTACATACCTAGAATGACTCTAAACCTTCAATAATGTTTTTGGTCACCATTTACTGAGCACCTGCTAGATGCCTGGCCCTCTTCTAAGTGTTTCACATATATTAACTCCACTATTCTCTCCACCCCGGAAAGCAGGCGCTCCTACAAGTTACAGAGGAGAAAAATGAAGCTCAGGTAGTTTAGGTGACAAGCCCAAGACCATGGAGCTAATTATCCGAGGAAACCTGGCCCCTCACGGCCACCCGCTAATGTCCGATCTCCTCTTACAACATATCAGTCTGTAAAAATTAAACTCCCGAGAAAAAGGATTTGACTTGCGGCACTTAATTTTAAACAATCTGATTAATCAATATATACGATCAAATAAACATTAAAAAGTATGCAACGCACTCTGAACTCCGAACCAACGTGGGACCTTAAGAATGGAGGGCTTCCCTGGTGGCGCAGTTGTTGAGAGTCCGCCTGCTGATGCAGGGGACGCGGGTTCGTGCCCCGGTCCGGGAAGATCCCACATGCCGCGGAGCAGCTGGGCCCGTGAGCCATGGCTGCTGAGCCTGCGCGTCCAGAGCCTGTGTTCCGCAACGCGAGAGTTGCGAGAGAGTCCACAACAGTTGAGAGGCCCACGTACCTCAAAAAAAAAAAAAAAATGGATAGCAAACCAGACCGTGAACCCCCCACCAGCATGCCTCCTTTTGTTTCGATGGGATGTGAATTAGAGGGAATGACCAAGTTCAAGTTTCTACCCCTCAAAGCAGCTCTCTGTCGGACACAATCGTGGCTTCATTCTTTTGTGAGATCATAAGAGCTTGCTCCTCCCCCCTGGTTTTACTTATGACATGCAACGATTGGCTGTATTCTACTGGGGATGGGGATGGTGGTGGTGATTTTACGACTGGTCCTGGATGATCCTGGACCAGTTTGAAGCACAAGTGATACCTGACCTGGGCTGCCAACATCCCTAGGGCCTGGCGAGGATGCACCGGAGTTCAGTCCAGCCGGCTCTTTGGCTCCATGGTGTGGCTGCTGCCTCAGAAATGCAGGCTGTAAACCGGCATAAAAGTCAACCACACCTTGGTGCTGATTCTTTGAATGTGACCAGAATTACCTGGTCATCAGCTTGAGGATGAAACCAGAGAAGGGAGGAAGAAAGGCAACTCTAATCTGCCTCTAACTCATCTGCTTCTCTCCATTTCCATTAGCTGCTCCAGCCTGGGCATCTCTCGGCAGGTCTACTGCAGGGACAGTCATCTTCCTAATTCCACGCTCTCAGCTTGTCACTCCGTAGCCAAGGACAATTTGGTTCCCAGTCTTTCACGAAGCTGCCTGTCTATCTCTCCTAATTCATGTCCTGCCACTGCCTTTTGTTCACTCTCTCCAGCCATTCTGGCCTCTGAATCCTAGAAAGCACAGAGCTCTGTGGCCTCAGGGCCTTTGCATTGGCCATTCTTGCTGCCTGCACTGCTTCCCTCAGGCCTCCTCAGCCAGCTTCTGTGCATCCTTCAGGTCTCAATCATTGCGTGTTATCTCCTCAGAGAAGCTTCTTTTTAACCTCATGGAAATATGCTTGTCCTGCTGTAATTTCTTACAGCTTCCTGTGTTACTGTCCCTTTCCACTTATCACAGCTTGCACTTATACATTTATTTGTGTATCTTCTTACTCCATGCCTTCCAGGATATTCCCCATTCCCCAGAGATGGGGTGAGTGCCCAGCACAGTGCATGGCACACACAAGACGCACATTCACTATTTGTTGAGTGAATTCTTGCTATTCCCGTTTTATAGATGAGAGCACTGAGGGCTTGGAAGAAAAGAAACTTCTCCAAATGACACAACTATATTAAAAAAATTGTTGATAGCCATCATATGATATCACTTATATGTGGAATCTAAAAAAAATGATACAAATGAACTTCTTTACAAAACAGAAACACACTCACAGACATAGAAGACAAACTTACGATTACCAAAGGGAAAAGGGAGGGGGGAGGGGTAAATTAGGAATTTGGAATTAGCAGATACAAACTACTTTATATAAAATAGATGGGGACTTCCCTGGTGGTCCAGTGGTAAAGAATCCACCTTACAATGCAGGGGAGGCAGGTTCGATCCCTGGTCAGGGAACTAAGATCCCACATGCCACGGGGCAACTAAGCCCACGTGCCACAACTACTGAGCTCATGTGCCTCAACTAGAGAGACTGCGTCCCACAAACTACAGAGCTCATGCACCCTGGAGCCTGCACACCACAACTAGAGAGAAAAACCCACATGCTACAACTAGAGAGAAGCCCGCACACTGCAACGAAAGATCCTGCATGCCTTAACAAAGATGCTGCATGCCACAACTAAGACCCGATGCAGCCAAAAATAAATAAAATAAAAATAAATAAATAAATAAAATAGATAAACAACAAGGTCGTACTATATAGCACAGGGAACTATATCCAATATCTTGTAATCAACTATAATGGAAAAGAAAAAAATTATTGACATCTTCTTGTATGCAAAGTTCTAATGCAAAGGGTCTAGATGTTCTGCCAAGAAATGTGGCCAATTTGCTAGCACACAGTTATACTCAAGAAATAGCATCTGTGACTAGGAACCAAGATGGCAGAGTAGAAGGACGTGCTCTCACTCCCTCTTGCGAGAACACCAGAATCACAACTAGCTGCTGGACAATCATCGACAGGAAGACACTGGAACTCACCAAAAAAGACACCCCACATCCAAAGACAAAGGAGAAGCCACAATGAGACGGTAGGAGGGGTGCAATCACAGTAAAATCAAATCCCATAACTGCTGGGTGGGCAACTCACAGACTGGAGAACACTTATACCACCCACTGGAGTGAAGGTTCTGAGCCCCACGTTAGGTTCCCAACCTGGGGGGTCCAGCAACAGGAGGAGGAATTCCTAGAGAATCAGACTTTGAAGGCTAGTGGGATTTGATTGCAGGACTTCAACAGGACTGGGGGAAACAGAGACTCCACTCTTGGAGGGCACACACAAAATAGTGTGCTCATCAGGACCCAGGGGAAGGAGCAGTGACCCCAGGGGAGACTGAACCAGACCTACCTCCTAGTGTTGGAGGGTCTCCTGCAGAGGCAGGGGGGTGGCCGTGGCTCACCGTGGGGACAAAGACACTGGCAGCAGAAGTTGTGGGAAGTACTCCTTGGCGTGAGCCCTCCCAGAGTCTGTCATTAGCCCCACCAAAGAGCCCAGGTAGACTCCAGTGTTGGGTTGCCACAGGCCAAACAACCAACAGGGCGGGAACCCGGCCCCACCCATCAGCAGTCAAGCGGATTAAAGTTTTACTGAGCTCTGCCCACCAGAGCAACAGTCAGCACTACCCACCACCAGTCCCTCCCATCAGGAAACCTACACAAGCCTCTTAGATAGCCTCATCCACCAGAGGGCAGACAGCAGAAGCAAGAAGAACTACAATCCTGCAGCCTGTGGAACAAAAACCATATTCACAGAAAGACAGACAAGATGAAAAGGCAGAGCGCTATGTACCAGATGAAGGAACAAGATAAAAAGCCCCAGAGGCTTCTCTGGTGGCGCAGTGGTTGAGAGTCCGCCTGCCGATGCAGGGGACACGGGTTCGTGCCCCGGTCTTGGAAGATCCCACATACCGCGGAGCGGCTGGACCCATGAACCATGGCCGCTGAGCCTGCGCGTCCGGAGCCTGTGCTCCGCAACGGGAGAGGCCGCAACAGTGAGAGGCCCACGTACTGCATAAATATAAATAAATAAATAAATAAATAAATAAATAAAATAAAATAAAATAAAAAGATAAAAGCCCAGAAAAACAACTAAATGAAGTGGAGATAGGCAACCTTCCAGAAAAAGAATTCAGAATAATGATAGTGAGGATGATCCAGGACTTCGGAAAAAGAATGGAGGAAAAGATCGAGAAAATGCAAGAAATGTTTAACAGAGACCTAGAAGAATTAAAGAACAAACAAACAGAGATGAACAATACAATAACTGAAATGAAAACTACATTAGAAGGAATCAATAGCAGAATAACTGAGGCAGAAGAACGGCTAATTGACCTGGAAGACAGAATAGTGGAATTCACTGCTGCAGAACAGAATAAAGAAGAAAGAATGAAAAGAAATGAAGACAGCCTAAGAGACCTCTGGGACAACATTAAACACAACAATATTCACATTATAGGGGTCCCAGAAGAAGAAGAGAGAGAGAAAGGTCCTGAGAAAATATTTGAAGAGATTATAGTTGAAAACTTCCCTAACATGGGAAAGGAAATAGCCACCCAAGTCCAGAAAGTGCAGAGTCCCATACAGGATAAACCCAAAGAGAAACACGCCGAGACACATAGTAATCAAACTGGCAAAAATTAAAGACAAAGAAAAATTATTGAAAGCAGCAAGGAAAAAATGACCAATAACATACAAGGGAACTCCCATAAGGTTAACAGCTGATTTCTCAGCAGAAACTCTACAAGCCAGAAGGGAGTGGCACGATATACTTAAAGTGATGAAAGGGAAGAACCTACAAGCAAGATTACTCTGCCCGGCAAGGATCTCATTCAGATTCAGTGGAGAAATCAAAAGCTTTACAGACAAGCAAAAGCTAAGAGAATTCAGCACCACCAAACCAGCTCTACAACAAATGCTAAAGGAACTTCTCTAACTGGGAAACACAGAGAAGAAAAGGACCTACAAAAACAAACCGAAAACAATTAAGAAAATGGTCATCGGAACATACATATCAATAATTACCTTAAACGTGAATGAATTAAATGCTCCAACCACAAGACACAGGCTTGTTGAATGGATACAAAAACAAAACCCATCTATATGCTGTCTACAAGAGACCCACTTCAGACCTAGGGACACACACAGACTGAAAGTGAGGGGATGGAAAAAGATACTCCACGCAAATGGAAATCAAAAGAAAGCCGGAGTAGCAATACTCATATCAGATAAAATAGACTTTAAAATAAAGAATGTTATAAGAGACAAGGAAGGACACTACATAACGATCAAGGGATCAATCCAAGAAGAAGATATAACAATTGTAAACATATATGCACCCGGCATAGGAGCACCTCAATACATAAGGCAACTGCTAACAGCTATAAAAGAGGAAATCGACAGTAACACAATAATAGTGGGGGACTTTAACACCTCACTTACACCAATGGACAGATCATCCAAAATGAAAATAAATATGGAAACAGAAGCTTTAAATGACACAACAGACCAGATAGATTTAATTGATATTTATAGGACATTCCATCCCAAAACAGCAGATTACACTTTCTTCTCAAGTGTGCATGGAACGTTCTCCAGGATAGATCACATCTTGGGTCACATATCAAGCCTCAGTAAATTTAAGAAAATTGAAATCATATCAAGCATCTTTCCTGACCACAATGCTATGAAATTAGAAATCAATTACAGGGAAAGAAACGTTAAAAACACAAACACATGGAGGCTAAACAATATGTTACTAAATAACCAAGAGATCACTGAATAAATCAAAGAGGAAATCAAAAAATACCTAGAGAGAAATGACAATGAAAACACGATGATCCAAAACCTATGGGATGCAGCAAACGCAGTTCTAAGAGGGAAATTTATAGCTATACAAGCCTACCTCAAGAAACAAGAAAAATCTCAAATAAACAACCTAAACTTACACCTAAAGGAACTAGAGAAAGAAGAACAAACAAAACCCCAAATTGGCAGAAGGAAAGAAATCATAATGATCAGAGCATAGAAACAAAGAAAACAATAGCAAAGATCAATAAAACTAAAAGCTGGTTCTTTGAGAAGATAAACAAAATTGATAAACCATTAGCCAGACTCATCAAGAAAAAGAGGGAGAGGACTCAAATCAATAAAATTAGAAATGAAAAAGGAGAAGTTACAACAGACACCACAGAAATACAAAGCATCCTAAGAAACTACTACAAGCAACTCTACGCCAATAAAATGGACAACCTGGAAGAAATGGACAAATTCTTAGAAAGGTATAACCTTCCAAGACTGAACCAAGAAGAAACAGAAAATATGAACAGACCAATCACAAGTAATGAAATTGAAACTGTGATTAAAAACCTTCCAACACACAAAAGTCCAGGACCAGATGGCTTCACAGGTGAAGTCTATCAAACATTTAGAGAAGAGCTAACACCCATCCTTCTCAAACTCTTCCAAAAAATTGCAGAGGAAGGAACACTCCCAAACTCATTCTATGAGGCCACCATCACCTTGATACCAAAACCAGACAAAGATACTACAAAAAAAGAAAACTACAGGCCAATATCACTGATGAACATAGATGCAAAAATCCTCAACAAAATACTAGCAAACAGAATCCAACAACACATTAAAAGGATCATACACCATGATCAAGTGGGATTTATCTCAGGGATTGAAGGATTCTTCAATATACATAAATCAATCAATGTGATAAACCATATTAACAAACTGGAGAATAAAAACCATATGATCATCTCAATAGATGTAGAAAAAGCTTTTGACAAAATTCAACACCCATTTATGATAAAAACTCTCCAGAAAGTGGGCATAGAGGGAACCTACCTCAACATAATAAAGGCCATACATGACAAACCCACAGGAAACATCATTCTCAATGGTGAAAAACTGAAAGCATTTCCTCTAAGATCAGGAACAAGACAAGGATGTCCACTCTCACCACTGTTATTTAACACAGTTTTGGAAGTTATAGCCACAGCAATCAGAGAAGAAAAAGAAATACAAGGAATACAAATTGGAAAAGAAGAAGTAAAAGTGTCACTGTTTGCAGATGACATGATACTATACATAGAGAATCCTAAAGATGCCACCAGAAAACTACTAGAGCTAATCAATGAATTTGGTAAAGTTGCAGGATACAAAATTAATGCACAGAAATGTCTTGCATTCCTATACACTAATGATGAAAAATCTGACCCAGAGATAAACCCACACACCTATGGTCAACTAATCTATGACAAAGGAGGCAAGGATATACAATGGAGAAAAGACAGTCTCTTCAATAAGTGGTGCTGGGAAAACTGGACAGCTAGATGTAAAAGAATGAAATTAGAACACACCCTAATACCATACACAAAAAGAAACTCAAAATGGATTGGAGACCTAAATGTAAGACCGGACACAATAAAACTCTAAGAGGAAAACATAGGAAGAACACTCTCTGACATAAATCACAGCAAGATTTTTTTTTGATCCACATCCTAGAGTAATGGAAATAAAAACAAAAATAAACAAATGGGACCTAATGAAACTTAAAAGCTTTTGCAAAGCAAAGGAAACTACAAACAAAACGAAAAGACAACCCTCAGAATGGGATAAAATATTTGCAAATGAATCAATGGACAAAGGACTAATCTCCAAAATACATAAACAGCTCATGCAGCTCAATATCAAAAAAACAAACAACCCAGTCCAAAAATGGGCAGAAGACCTAAATAGACATTTCTACAAAGAAGACATACAGATGGCCAAGAAGCACATGAAAGGATGTTCAACATCACTAATCATTAGAGAAATGTAAATCAAGACTACAGTGAGGTATCACTTCACACCAGTCAGAATGGTCATCATCAAAAATCTACAAACAATAAATGCTAGAGAGGGTGTGGAGAAAAGGGAACCCTCTTGCACTGTTGGTGGGAATGTAAATTGATATAGCCACTATGGAGAACAGTATGGAGGTTCCTTAAAAAACTGAAAATAGAACTACCATATGATCCAGCAACCTCACTCCCTGGGCATATACCCAGAGAAAACCATAATTCAAAGAGACACATGCACCCCAATGTTCATTGCAGCACTATTTACAATAGCCAGGTAATGGAAGCAACCTAAATGCCCATCGACAGATGAATGGATAAAGAAGATGTGGTACATATATACAATGGAATATTACTCAACCATAAAGAGGAACGAAATTGGGTCATTTGTAGAGACATGGATGGATCTAGAGACTGTCATACAGAGTGAAGTAAGTCAGCAAGAGAAAAACAAATATCGTATATTAACGCATATATGTGGAACCTAGAAAAATGGTACAGATGAACCGGTTTGCAGGGCAGAAATTGAGACACAGACGTAGAGAACAAACGTATTGACACCAAGGGGGGAAAGCAGCGGCAGGGGGTGGTGGTGGTGGTGGTGGTGTGATGAATTGGGAGATTGGGATTGACATGTATACACTGATGTGTATAAAATGGATGACTAATAAGAACCTGCTGTATAAAAAAATAAATAAAATTCAAAGAAAAAGAAAAAGGAGAAATAGCATCTGTGAAATTGAGGGTGTGTGTTAGGTGTGGAGTCAATTTCCTCTCTGTGAAATGAGACCAAGAAGGTAGAACCAACCAACCAACAAACCAACCAACCAAGCAACCATCTGTGAGTTATGTTTTTTGCATTTCTGATCTCAGGTCTGAGAGTCAGAACTTCACCCCTGCTCTCTCTCCAAACATACCATGATGGATAGTATCTGGATCCAACAGTTTTGGAAAACAATGTAGCCCCAAGGAGTCAAGAGATAGCAGTGTAATTTAGAAGAGTGGACCACTGAAAACAATGTAAAAAACAAACAGAAGAGGGCTACTCAAATAAGCTGTGATACAACAACTTAATTATTTATCAAAAACCATGTAAAAAGGCAGAGGAATGATTTTTGAAGAGATGTAATGAGAGAGAAAAGACCGTAAAATTTTATATGCAGTCTGGCTATACTTTCATAGAGGTGCCAAAACAAACCCATAAACCAATACACGAGAAAGGAAGGCTGGAAAGAAATGGATTTTCTGTTCAACACCATTTTGTCTTGGATATGGGGCTATGGAGTGGAAGTCTACTTTTTTCCACCTTTTGGTATTTTCTGAATCATTGCTAATGATCTGAAAGCAGGCCTCTCTCTCTAATAATATACAGAGAAATGATAACAGAGAGCTAGGGTAGCCTCAGCTGATGGCAGCAAAATGTGTCTAGACATTTAATTACAGGAAAACAAGTATTGAATAAATTGACACGGCATTAACAGAGAGCCTCACAGACACTGGAACATTGATCTCTGTATTCGATTTGGTTTCTGAAGATGTGGGAGGAGGAGGTGAGCTTTCAAATGGACTCTAAAAAGGGCGTTTGTTTCCTGGCATTGAACCAGGTCAAACCGGATTCCAATCCCAGATGTAAATACTTGAAAGTTGAAAGTAGGTCAGCACAGTCAAGGAGCTCAGGGCACGTGTTGTCAACACAAAGTGAAATTTCTCGACTCATCCCAAGACACAGGAGGAAAGGGAAGCTCGGAGTCAGGAAGCCCGGAATTCCTGGAAGGCCAGGAAAGAGGATGTTCTGAGGCTTGGCTGCCCAGGGATTCAAATTCTAAGCTATGAGTGCACAGTGTGGCCAATTGCGTGATTTTTGCAAATGAAGATCTGCTCGTTCACTTCTGGCCACTGCGGCTACTACAAAGCATTACAAAGGCAGCTGTGTAGCTGCAACAGAAATCACACGGCCACACTGCAGAAAATATTGACCATCTGGCCCTTTGCGGAGAGTTTGCTGAACACTGATCTAGGCTTTCCAAGCCTTGAAACCACGGATTGGTGCTATCTTCCTAAGGACACGACAGTGACTCATGCGCATCCAACGACACAACAGCGACCCACGTGCATCCACGTCCAGAGTGCAGTCTTTAGAGAAAGCGTGCATACCCTGGTTTGGTGAAGCCACTCTTTGCAGCAGACACTGTTTCCTTTCCTGCTAACGTGTAGGCAGCACTGGAGGTGCATGTTTCTCCAGAGCCAGCATTTGCAGTCTACACACACACACACACACACACACACGCACGCACACACACAAATGAATATTACTCAGCCATAAAAAAGAATGAAATAATGCCACTTGCAGCAACATGGATAGACCGAGATAATATTATGTTAGTAAAGTAAGTCAGACAGAGAAAGAAAAATACTATATGATGTCACTTATATGTGGAATCTAAAAAATAATATGAGTCTATATACAAAACAGAAACAGACTCACAGACATAGAAAACTAATTTATGGTTACCAAAGGGGAAAGGGAGCAGGGGAGATACAAACAGATACAAACTACTATACATAAAAGAGATAAGCAACAAGGATTTACTGTATAGCACAGGAAGTTATACCCAATAGCTTGTAACAACCTATAATGGGACATAATCTGCAAAAAACCCAAATCAGTATGCTGTACACCTGAAATGAAGACAATATTGTATATCAAGTATGCTTCAATGAAAAAAAAAGCTGTCTATCTTCCCCACATCCCCATAAGGCTTCGAGCTCCCTAAATACAGAGCTTTGTGTCTATTCTGATCACTGAGATATGTGACATGACACAGCGACGGTCATTCTAATTTTACAAAAGGGGAAACGAAGGCACAGAGGGATTAAAGTAACCTGCCCAGAGTCACACCCAATGATAAAGAGCAGAGGTGGGAGTCCAACCCCACTGGGAACTGTCCCAGAGCCCATGGCCTTCTGAATTCTGCCCCCACTATAATTTCATGCAGGGCTTGGCACGTAATAAATGCTGGGCAAGCATAATAAATAATAGAAGGCAAGCTCTTCTGTTGTCAGTATTGATATGATTCTCCCCAGATTTGGATCTGTCTCACTACTGCATGCGCTCACAGCCCTACTGCAGCTTTTAACTAGAGCATTAATTGTAGGGTTTCACAAGCAGGAGGGAGATGCCCGACACCAAAGGGCATCTCCTGCAGATCCCATTCAGATGAAGTTCAAAAACAGACAAAGCTAATCTCTGCTGATAGACGTCAAACAGCGGTTACCCTCCGGGGGTTATTCACTGGGAAGGGGCATGAGGGAACTTTCTGGGGGCTGGGAATGGTCCGTATTGTGATCTGGGTGCTGGTCCCGTGTGTGTTTACATAGGTGAAGACTCATGGAGCCGTATGTTAAGTTTAGTGCAGTTTGCCATATTAGGCTATTCATCCATTTTAAAAAAGGTAAAAGGGGGCTTCTCTGGTGGCACAGTGGTTGAGAGTCCGCCTGCCGATGCAGGGGACACGGGTTCGTGCCCCGGTCTGGGAGGATCCCACATGCCGCGGAGCGGCTGGGCCCGTGAGCCATGGCCGCTGAGCCTGCGCATCTGGAGCCTGTGCTCCGCAACGGGAGAGGCCACAACGGTGAGAGGCCCGCGTACCGCAAAAAAAAAAAAAGGTAAAAGAAAGGAGAAGATAACTAATAAGGACCTCTGTATAGCACAGGGAACTCTACTCGGTACTCTGTAATGACCTATATGGGAAAAGAATCTAAAAAAAGAGTGGATACGTGTGTATGTATAACTGATTCACTTTGCCATACACCAGTAAATCAGGTGTACTGATTTGTAAATCAATTATACTCTAATAAAAAAATTTTTTTAAAGATGATCATAACAATTTAAAACATAAAAAAGGGTGAAAGGAAGGAGAAAAGGAATATCAAGAAAACCCAGGTCCCTTCCTCCAAAATCAATTGCATAATTTTAGTTCAGGACTCTCTCCAAGTAACTGTAAGCTCTGAGATGGCAAGAACCACACACTGGATGCCCTGTATCCCCACCATGGCACAGCACCTGGCACAGACAACATCAATAAATATTCACTGAAGGAATGAATAAATGGACTGATCAAAGCCCCATCCGTGCAGCAGTTTGCTTGTTGCAAAGGTGCTACTGCAGTATCTCCCCTTCTGCACATCCTGTCTCTGTGACCTTGCTTCCCCCCTCAGGAGGTAGGGGTCTGTCTCTACAACCTATTGAATCTGGAAAGGCTACTGTGGCTACTTTGACCAAAACAGTATGGCACATTAGGGAGAACAGTTTGGCTGTTTCTTCAAAAGGTACACAGAGAATTACCACATGACCCAGCAATTCCACGCCTAGGTAAATACCCCAAAGAACTGAAAGCAGCAACTCAGATACTTGTAAACCAGTGTTCATAGCAGCACTATTCACGGTAGTTAAAAAGCGGAAACAACCCAAGTGTCCATCAACAGATAAATGGATAAAGAAAATATGGTCTATCTATACAACAGAATATGAATCAGCCATAAAAAAGAATGAAGTACCCATACATGCTACGACATGGATGAACCTTGAAAACATCATGCTCAGTGAAAGGAGTCAAGTAAAGGACAGATAGTATATGATTCCACTTACTTGAAATGTCTAGGATAGGCAAATTCATAAAGACAAAAAGTTGATTAGAGGCTACCAGTTGCTGGGGGGAGGAGAGAAAAGGGAATTATTGCTTATTGGTTACAGAGTTTCTGTTTGGGGGGGATGAAAAGGTTTTGGAACTAGATAGTGGTGACGGTTGTACAGCAATGTGAATGTAATTAATGTCACTGCATTGTACTTTTAAAACTGTCTAAAATGTCAAATTTCACATTATATATATTTTACCACAATTAAAAAACACTAATAATGTAATCTTCCCAAACTCATTGAATTGTGAAATGAATGCGTGAATTGTATGGCATGTGGATTATATCTTAATGGAGCCTCCAGGAAACAAATCAAAACAATGTGGCGGAAGTGATGCTGTGCCAGTTCCAGGCAGAGCCTCTTCCTACCTCTTGGAAGCAGCCTCCATGGAAGCAAACGGACTTCTCTGAGACTTCCGAGCCACGCATGAGAAGCCCAAGACACAGGGAGAGGTTCTGGAGGCTGAGAGCTGTGCAGAGAGAAAGGCCAGAAGCGCCACAGGGCCAGGCCTGGGAGGGACGTAGTGCTTTGGACACCCAGCCCAGCCAAGTCCTGGGATGACTCCCATCCCGTCTGCGCCTGACCCACCACCGCATGAGAGACCCACAGCCAGAACTGCCCAGCTGAGCCCAGCCAACCCACAGAAGTGGGGG
This sequence comes from Lipotes vexillifer, assembly GCF_000442215.2. NCBI lineage: Eukaryota > Metazoa > Chordata > Mammalia > Artiodactyla > Lipotidae > Lipotes > Lipotes vexillifer. Next base: position 1,120,444 of record NW_006797892.1, on the reverse strand, counting down.
AGAGAATGCTCAATTGTTGTCTTAACCCCCATCAGTTTGAGAGGCTCTGTCCACATCTCAGCACTTTTGGAGCTAGTCTGATGGAGGGAGAGCCCTGGTGAGGAAGGGCGGAAGGAAAGTACACAAGCCCTATGTCACGATGCTGCAATTCAAATATTGGCTCTTCTAGTCAATATCTGCTTAGTGCCATCTCCTTGAACCTCAGTTTCCTTAAAACCTGGGCACACCTCATTTCTCAGGTGGTTCTAGGGAGAGAAGATATATCTGGGACACTGTCCCATTCTACCTACCTCTTGGCTCTCCTCGCTCAGAGACCGTGATGGTGTCACCTATAGGGGCCCTGCGGGGAGGGGACTGAAGGCACCGCCCAGCTGTGGGCTCAGCTGCTTCCATTCTCCCTCGGGCAGACCGAGCCGGAGGCCTCGCGCCTCCAGAGGGAGCGTGGCCCTGCTGACACCTTGATTTTGGACTTCGGGCCTCCAGCACCGCGAGAGAATAAATTTCTGTTGTTTCAAGACACCCAGTTTGTGATACTTTGTTACGACAGCATCCTCTCAATGAATGTTTCTGACAGTCATGACAGATAGGCACCGTTCTCATCACCTCCAATTCACAAATTGTTGGCTCCTCCCATTTAAAATTTACACACGAGGAAAGGAAGGCTCAAGCTTGTATATTCATCACTCGGGCTGGGATCTGAACCCAGGCACTGATGCCACTCCCTCAGGTCCTGACATCATTCCAGACATTTCCAGGACAACCTCTCTCTCAGTTTCCACCCGAATCCAAGCCACCTCCAAGTCACAGCAGCTTTCCCTGGGGCCCTGTTCAATCCACATTCCATGGGGCAGCCAAAACAGACAAACGTCACTCCCTGGCTAATAGCCTACCAATGGTGTCTGATTGCAAAGACAATAAAACGCAACCTTCTCATTATAACCTCAAAGTCCCTGGACCTGGGTCCTGCCATGCACTTCCTGTACAGAGCGCCGCCCACCCACCCCACCCCCCAACATACTTCCCTGTCTCTGAATGGGTGGCACCTTCCACAGCTCAGAAATCACACTTTCCGAGAGGCCTTCCAGACTCCACTACTTTACCTTGCCAGATTTTATGTTCGTTGAGGCCCTTCCCAGTTTCCCATTTGTTCATTGATGCATTCATCTTCCTGCCCCGGAAGGCAAGCTCCTCTTCACCTCTGTTTCATCGTGGACATGAAATAATAATTTATGTGTTGAATGTTGCTAAGTCCTTGGGATGTGGACACCTCTGGGAATGGGGGCAGCATGCTGACTTCGTAGGAGGAAAAACTAAAATCAACAAATGATTGGGAATTCCCTGGAGGTCCAGTGGTTGGGACTCAGTGCTTTCACTGCCAGGGCCAGGGTTCGATCCCTGGCTGGGGAACTGAGATCTTGCAGCTTTGTGAGGCCAAAAAAAAAAAGAGAGCGAGAACAAATGATTCCTCAACCTAGGCAGCTGGGACAGGCCGGTCCAAGACCAGTGTTCCTTAGGTCTGCCCCCAGGGCACCCGGCTGCTGGGAACACTCCCCCGTCTCTCCTGTGACAGTCCCATCAGCCGGTCAGCGTCTGCAGATGAGAAGGGCTGACCAGGTCTCAGGGACACAGTCAGATTGCTGACTCCCAAAATTCCCAAGAGTTCTCAGGGTAGAGAGCAGCCTTCTCCCCGGGAGTCCCCCTGCACAGTCACACCAGCCCTGCTGTGTGCCCAGAAACCTGGGCAGAACAGAAGGCAGCAATAGGCCCCCGAACAACATGGGGGCTATGGGCACGAGCTGAGCACGGAGACCTGGGTTCATGTGCCAGCTGTGCCTTGTGCGATGGCTGCAGTCTTGGGTAAGTCACAAAATGAGAGAGAAATAACCAGAATGGGCAGATTTGGGGCCAATAACTAAGGAAGCTCCTTGTGTTGGAGTGGGTTCGACTGCAGAGGCTGGGCATCTTCTCATCTAGGATGCACGAGAGGAGTTTCAAGCATCACGGTTAGACTGGATCAGCCCAGAGATTCCTCCTGGTCCCAGGTTCTGAGATTCTGTGCCCTGTTGGACTGTCCACTCCCCTGGGTCCACTGCTCTGTCCCAAGTAATGGCGGGTGTCCTGGGGCAAACTGCTCTGGTTGGTTATCACCAGTAACTACCCTGTGTCTCTCTGTCACCACGAGTGCTGTTTATTTTGAGACAAAAGACCACTCCATCACATGGAAGACTTCTTCCCATTTAGTGGATAAGAAAACCAAGGCAAAGAAAGCTGAAGCGCCCTTTTGTGGGTCAGGCTTTATCTCTACTCTCTGCTTTCTGATCACTGATGCATTTAAATATCTCGTGACGCAACGGCAGAGCCATTTTGCAGATGGGGAGACAGATTCACAGAAGGTTAAGTAAAACTCACCCCCCCTTCTTGTGTCGAATAAGTTGACAGTTGGGGTTTGAACCCACATCTGTCTGGCTGCCTGGCTTTTCTGCAGAATCACGAGCATGGTGCTATGGGGTGATTTTACAGGTGCGGAAAAATGCAATCTCTACCATCATTTGGCTCCTGCAGAAAATGAAAAGTACACCAAGTCACCGGCCTCTTATCACAGCCACTATGAACCATCTGCCTCTCATTCTGGTCTTATAACAGAAATCTCCGAGGAGTTCTCCTGTCTCTCATCCAATGCCGACTCGAGTGCAGAGATGTCTTGTAGACTCAGTAACTCTCCCCAATAACCATGTGGCGTCGACATGCCATTCTTCTTTCCAAAGGACATCCCCAAGCAAACCTGGGACTCTTCATTTCACAGATCTGAAGAGATGCAGAAAAAAGAGCTCACGGAGATATGGGCTCTGGTCAGACAAGGCTGGACGCCGGTGTTCCTGGTACCAGCTCGGCTCCCGGGCTCAGCAGCTCCCACAGAACACCGTCTACTGGGCCTTGTGTTCATGTGAGGAAATAACGTGGGGAGCCGGAAGGAGGTCGGGGATGCACAGTGTGTGTGTGGAGAAGGGGGTATGGAGCTCTGGGGGACTCGCCCCCAAGAGCCCCCAATTGGAACTCTGTCAGGACGAGGTGGCCTCCCGAGTTTCCTTTTCCTTCTCTGCCCGTGAGTGCCTGACCGGACATGGGCCGAGACCAGCTTTCTATAGTTACTCCAGGAATGGCTCAGCCTTTGGGGTGCACCTGTCACGGCCAAGTCCACTATTCCACCGGAAGCTCTTCTTTTAGCAAAGTGGCAGTGGCAACTGGGCATCTCAAATTTAAAACTTTCAGAGCTGGATAAAGACCTCAGAGATCTTGTCCAACCCTCCCATTTAACAGAGCGAAAGAACAAGGCTCAGAGAAGACAAGCAATCTGCCTGATGCCTCATCAGATGTGATTATTAACCCCATTTTACAGAAGAGGCACAGAGGTTAACTAACTTGCCCAAGTTTTCCACTGTTCAGTTGGGCAACGTAGCAAAACCCCACACAAAAGGCGAGAGTTTGCATAGCTGCTCATCCCCCAGGATAAACACACAGGATCTCACCCCGACACGTGCGGTGACCCCGGCACACGTGTTTAGCAGCTTTGGCACAAATGCATTCATGTGCTGCGTTGCCACGAGAAGGAAAAGAATATAATATGCAAGTGTCCTGAGTTTCAGGCCCCCATGGGGAGATTTTTCTCTTAACCCCCTATCAACACAGGGGTGAACTGGCAGTACTGGAAATGCCCTGGATCCAGAATGGTGGGTTTTAAAATTGTGGAAATTCCCTGGCTGTCCAGTGGTTAGGACTTGGCACTTCCACGGCAGGAGGAGGCCTGGGTTCAATCCCTGGTCGGGGAACTAAGATCCCGCAAGCCGCACCGTACAGCCAAAATAAAACAAAAACCCATCTTGAGCTGAACATCATGAGTTCAGCTGCCGCCTCCTTCTTGGATGTTATCTAAAGCACTTTACTGACTCCAATGCAGAGCCTAGGCCATGCCATCCTAGCAGAAGAAACACCCAGAGACCCGGTAAGAACCAGTCCCAAGGCACAATGTGTCAGAGAGAGAGGCGTCCCCTTACAGAAACTTCCCAAGAAAACCTTCGAAACGGGGTGGAAAAGGTGTGCTCTCAAGCAGGGTCTCCCAGCCTCAGCACTATTGACTCTTTGAGCCAGCCAATTTTTTGCTGTATGTGGGTTGGGGGCTGTCCTGTGCACTGCAGGATGTTAACAGCGTCCCTGGCCTCTGCCTACTAAATGCCAGTACTATCCCCTCCACCAGCTGTGACAACCCAAAATGTTTTCAGACCTTGCCAAAGGTCCCCTGTGGGGACACAACTGCCCCACTGGAAATCCCCTACTCTTAAACAGGCACATGAAAAGATGCTCAACATCGCTAATTAACAGAGAAATACAAATCAGAACTAGGTCTGTGGGGCTTCCCTGGTGGCGCAGTGGTTGAGAGTCCGCCTGCCGGTGCAGGGGACGCGGGTTCGTGCCCCGGTCCGGGAAGATCCCACATGCCGCGGAGCGGCTGGGCCCATGAGCCATGGCCGCTGAGCCTGCGCGTCCGGGGCCTGTGCTCCACAACGGGAGAGGCCACAGCAGTGAGAGGCCCACATACTGAAAAAACAAAAAACAAAAAACAAACAAAAAAAAACCTATGTCTGCCCCAAGGGGATTCCTGACCACTGAGAGACAAATGCAGCAGGTCAGGTGACTCAGTTCAAATCCCAACTCCCGCAGTCAGTTTCTGGGAGTTGATGCAAGTTTTGTTAATAGCTCCTCATCTGTAAAATGGGTCTGAAATCCCGTCCCAGGGTTGTTACGGGGTCCCAAGAGAGGGTAATTGCAGCACTCAGCACACTGCCGTGCAGAGAAGGTGCTCAGTAAACACAAGTGTCAGCCAATACGGGGAGCACAGCTTGCAAAGGGAGGGAATAAGGGAAATCCGTAGTCTGTTCCCACCCCACCCACCAGCATACCCCACTGTGGAGGGGAAAGCCAATCCTTGTTCCAAAACTATGTCATCTCTCCAGGCTCTGAGACCTCTCTGAAGCTCCTGGCTTCTTCATTCTCTTGCCAGCAAATTCCTGCCTTGAAAACCCACAAGGAACACAACAGATGCCCAGATTCATGAAAACATCATCAATCTTGTCGGCCCTGTCTGGATTTCCCATCCTGAAACAGGGACGGACCCATTTAATGAGATTTTAAGTGCTGGTATAGATATAGCTCTCTCCCCCTCCCCCAGTTCTATAAAACCCCAGCAGACATATATCTTGACATATTAAAACCTTCTCAATTATTCTACTCAGTGCAGAAAGAACCAAAACACCATGCTGGCTACCAAATTGAAAAAGCAGTGCCAAGGGCAGAATGAGGGGCCTTAGGCCTGGGTATTCATCAGTTCCGTTCAGGGCACAGATGTGGGGATATTTTAAAATCCAGACTCAATGTTGGAACTCTGCAGGTGAAATTCCTGAAGAATCTCACCCACTATTTTGAAAAGGAAAAAAAAGTACCATTCAAGTTTAGAAAATAAAATTCATAGAGAGCTGAAAACTCTCATGTTTGCCCCTTGGAAGCTGTGTGGTCTTAGGCAAGTGACTTGAGCTCTCTGAGCTGCTGTTTTCTCATCTGTGGGGTGATGAGTAGAGATGATGATGAATGAAGAGGAATGGCTCAAGTCCATGGCGCAGGGCCTGGCATCCCACAAATGCCCAGCAGGCAGGATACACTCTCCAGGCTGGGGAGAGAAGGGTTCCAGACCTGATATGGAGCTGGGCAGATGCTGCTGCCGGCAGAACTCGGGCTGCCTGCAAGGAAAAATTGTCACTTCCAGGAAAACCCAGACGCTCAGTGCCAGGAACTGTGGGATGAGGCTATTGGACCCATGTGTTACTCCAGAGGCTGTCACACAGATTCTCCTGCAAAGAAGCAACTCTAGCTGCACTGAGAAGGTGCTTGGAACTGCCCTTAATCTGGAATATTCCTGTTCTTTTCTCAGGGTAGTTGTTCTTGTTATAAAAACCAGCTCTTGAATGTGGTTCAAAAGCCTTGAGGTCTGGATCCTCTGACCTTTCCCATCTTCACGCACCGCAACTTCCCCTTCTATCTAGGTTCTGCCACTTGGATCTAGTGTCCATCCTGTGTAGGTTTCTGTGCCAGAGACTTTGCAGTTGCTGTTCCCACTGCCCCCAGTGCTTTTCCCTTGTTTCTGATTTCTTAATTCCTATTAAACCCTCAATTTTTTTTTTTTTTTGAACTGGGCTCCCTGAGAGCACTCAGGGCTGCCTCACCCTGCTCAACGCCTACCTGCTCAACTGCAGGGAAACAAGCTTCTGAAGGCTTTAATGGGATTTTGCCTGAGGCTGTTTTATTAAGATGTGGGCTTTTTCTGCTGCCTCTGCAGCTGACACCATTCACTGTCAGCTGTCCCCTCCCCTTCCCAGCCCCACTGTCGCGGGCCTCTCACCGCCGTGGCCTCTCCCGCTGCAGAGCACAGGCTCCGGACGCGCAGGCTCAGCGGCCATGGCTCACGGGCCCAGCCGCTCCGCGGCATGTGGGATCTTCCCAGACCGGGGCACGAACCCGTGTCCCCTGCATCGGCAGGCGGACTCTCAACCACTGCACCACCAGGGAAGTCCCTAACCCTCAATTTTGATTCATGACACACCTCCTCTGGGAAGCCTTCCCTGATCTCTCTCCCACCAGATCAAACCTCCCCCAAGCCCCTGCCCACCTCATGCACACTCAGCCCCACATACCTCCCTCTTTGTGGCACCCCATTTATAGGACACGTCTGTTGTATAATTATTTGGGTCATGTCTGGTCACTTATAAAACCGTAAACTTCTTTCAGCTGTGCCTATGCTTAGGATCATACACCCATAAATTATACCATATTGAATTGTTAGTAGAAGTGTTGATTGGTTCAGCCTCTTTAGAGGCAATCTGGAATGTTTCATCATATTCTAAGGCTACAGTGGTTAAGACAATGTGGCATGGGGCAAAGAAACACACTTCACAAATGAAATAGAGAACAGAAAAACAGACTTACACTTATATGAATGCTTGGTTTCCTGTAAAGAGTCAGTGATATTGGGTCAATGGGATTATCCATATGGAAAGAAAAATTTATCATGATCCTGCCTCATTCGATACCTAAAAGTCAACCCCAGGCAGACTACAGAGATAAATATGAAACGCAAAATGTGAAAGCTACTAGAAAATAGAGGGGGCAATATGAATGACTTTAAATTTCTTAAATAGAACACAAAAAGCCTCAACCATGAAAAAAGATGAATATGAAAAGTGTAAAACTTAAAATTTCCAATAACTGAAAGTCACCATTGAAAACTAAAGTCACACCACAGAGTAGAAGATACATAACACATAACTGGCAAAGGGATCACTATCCAGCATGATTAAACAGCTCCTACAAAGCTATAAGAAAAAGAAAGAAAATAGACGAGAGGGATTCCCTGGTGGCGCAGTGGTTGAGAGTCCGCCTGCTGATGCAGGGGACACGGGTTCGTGCCCCGGTCCGGGAAGATCCCACATGCCACGGAGCAGCTGGGCCCGTGAGCCATGGCCGCTGAGCCTACGTGTCCGGAGCCTGTGCTCTGCAGCGGGAGAGGCCACAACAGTGAGAGGCCTGCGTACCGCCAAAAAAAAAAAAAAAGAAAAATGGACAAGAGATCTTAACAGGCACTTCATAAAATAGGAACTCCAAATGGTCAATAGACATATAGAAAAGGTGATAGAATTCAGTTAGTAGAGAGATTTTTAAAACAACTACAGGGGCTTCCCTGGTGGTGCAGTATTTAGCAGGAGACATGGGTTCGAGCCCTGGTCTGGGAAGATTCCACATGTCGTGAAGCAAATAAGCCCATGCTCCACAACTACTGAGTCTGTGTTCTAGAGCCCGCGAGCCACAACTACTGAGCCCGCGTGCCTAGAGACCATGCTCTGCACTCAACAAGAGAAGCCACCGCAATGAGAAGCCTGCGCACTGCAACGAAGAGTAGACCCCGCTCGCCGCAACTAGAGAAAGCCCGTGCGCAGCAACAAAGACCCAATGAAGCCAAAAATAAAACAAACAAACAAACAAAAAAACCCACAACTACACACCCCCTGGAATGGCTAAAATATAATAGCAAGTCGAGGTGCTGGAGCTGGAAAGGGTATGGAGGAAGTGGAACCCTCATACACACTGCTGGTGGAGTCTAAAACACTTTGTTCTAGAATGTTCATGGCAACACAATTTATAGTAGTCTTGCTATGGACTGAATTATGTCTCACATGTCCAGTTTCTGGCCCTTCCTACCTCTGTGAACTTGGCCAAGAAACTTAAAACTCTCTGATTCTGTTTCCATGTCCACAGAAAGGTCAACTCCATCTGAGTTATTGAGAGCATTAAATGAGATAATCCAAATAGAGCCCAGTGCCTGGCAGGTAGAAAGCATTCAACTACTCACCCTTATCATCCAATCTAATAACCACCAATACGCTGTTTCAGAGGGCAGTATTGTTGCCATTTTATAGATGAACAAACTGAGACCCAGAAGTCACAACCTCCAGGGCGCTCAGGGGGCCAGCAACACAGCTGCTTTCCAAATATAGGTCTTCTTCCTTGACCCCATAGGAGGGTCTAAGAAACAGACCCCACCCCAAGCCCACAGCAGGACATTGAGGGGTTGCACAGGGTCGAATCTGATCAATTACGCAAATGATCCGAGTTGCTGGTGGGTGGCTGCTGCTGGAAGTGCTTTGGACTTTCTCCACCCACCACCAGCTTTATTCAGCATTTTTGACTTTTGAACCATGCTTTCTCATTTGCTGTGGCAGCTGGTCCTCCCAAACTCTGCTGTGATCATCAAGGGATAAGACATTATTATTCTTATTGATGGATGAGTAAATGGAGGCCAGCAAGAGCAGTGGGCATACCCAGAGGCATCCGTGTGGCTTAGTGTTAGACAGCAGGGGTCGGGGTCTGTAAGCCTGGGTTTCTCTCTAGACTTGCTGCTTTTACTATGAGAGCCCGGGAGTCAGTCATCCATTCTGAGCCTCCTTTTCCTACCTCTGTAACCTAATCAGTCTTTCCTCCTTAGGTTGTTGTGAGCAATGGGACGAACAAAATACACATAAAACCCTCAGAATAGCCCTAGCACCCACCAAATTCTCAGCAAATATGAGCTGCCACTGTTTATAGGTCATTGCATTAGGATGGGCAGAGCCTGAGTTGAAACTCTGTCCAGGGTCCTCTGAATGTTTCCTCTTGTCCCTCTAGCTTATCATTACCCTGGCAGCCCAACCCTGGATCTCTCCTGGACGCTGTCCCCAGGTCAGAACGTCCATGCTCTTCTGTGTGTGGCTCTTCTTTGAGTCTTGCTTTCAGCCCCTGGGAGGACTGTGCACTTAGGGCTGGGGCAGGATGCCAAGCATGCAAATTCGCATGCAGGCAGTAATTTGCACAAATGCTCCTTGGTGTGCTCATTTCCAGCCTGTCCCCAGAATGGCACTTGCAAAGCCAGCAGAGAGCTATTTACAGCTCTGGGCAAAGAGGGGAGGCAGACTCTGATCCTACGCAGGAAAGCCCTGCTGAGGTGACGGCTTGCTCTTTTGGCTGCTTTAAGAGGCTGTTTGGCCAATCTTGCCCTGAAGGAGCTTCGAGGTCCTGAAAGCTTTTGCTAGAAGGCCAGTGATCCACCCCAGGGATTGTCTGATTCCCTCAGGGAACCCACACTCAAAGGGAGGGGAGCAGTGTCCCTGGACTCCCACCAATAGCTGCCAATGGACTCTAAACATCTCGAGGAAGGGATACAGGAGGCCTGTCAAAAGCATGGACAGCTCTAGCCTCTCCGACATTGCTCTCTACATGAGGGGTTGACAAACTGTGGTTGGGGGGGGCATCTGGCCCCCCAGCCTGTTTTTGTAGGTAAAGTTTTATTAGCACACAGATTCGTCCGTTCATTTACATTTCACGGTACAGTTTGAGCAGTTGCGATCGTAACTGTGTGGCCCACAAAGCCTCAAATATTTACTACCTGCCCTTTAAAGAAAATATTTGCGGAGCCCTACTCTATGTGAAGCCCCCACCATCTCATCTTTTAACAGGCTTCTCTGTCTGCTCCTTCTACAACCAGTCCACTCTCCACAAATCTTCCAGAAGGATATTGCTCAAGTGCTAATCAAATCAGGTCACCTCCTTGTTTAAAACCCTTCCAGGTTCCCCAGGGATCTCTAGGTCAAGTCTGAACTCATTATCTAGGGTCACCAGGCTGTCCACGATCTGGCCCCCCTGCAGCTTCTCTCTCCTTGCCCATCCACCCTGGGTGGGCTCCGCCATATGCCTCCCCCATCCTCTGAACACTGGTTTTATTGAAAAAAAAATTGCATCTCAATGGAAAACTATGCATTGTTTACATACAACACAAACTTTTAAGATATCTGATGCTAGCCCCGTTCATTATCTTCCAGCTATTTTTTTCAACTCTGTAAGTTGTAGGAATCTGATAGAGAAGCCAATTCTGTCTTGTCCAACCATCTTATTTTGTCTCCATTTGTAATGCATTTAAGCATTCCTTTACTCTGCAGACAATTGTGCTTTATTTGACTTTTCCTTTGAACCAGTTCCAACATCTGCTTGGTTCTCTCATTGAATGAGCTTAATAAAATCACTGACAAGTGTTTGCTTTTGCATCTGTATTTGGAGCCATGATTTTTATTCCCCACCCGCCGGCACCTTTTTCCTGAAGATTTTCTTTTAACAGTTTTCCATGAAGTCTCTGAGCCCCTGTTCATGTTCTATCTGTTGAGAATATCTTTCCTGGCTTTTCTGACTTTTCCTCCTGAAATTTCCTTCCCAGCATCCCCAGGGACAGGGAACCTCTTCCTTCTCTGAGCTCTGACCACTATCCGCTCCCACACACACACCTGGCACTCATCTCTCTGAACGGTTGTTTATAGGCCTGTCCCCTGACAGCTAGCCTAGAAGATCCTCTGGTGTAGTAGCTGGGTGTTCGTCTCTCCCTCACCATGCACACACAGACACACACACAGACACACACACAGACACAGACACACACACACACACACCCCACTAGTTCTGTCAGGACACACAGAAGTTGTGCAATAAATGGGCACACTCACAGGAATGAATGAATGCAGATGGCTAGACTGCCCACCTAGACAGAAGCCACTAAGAGGGAGACCTTGTATTCCTTGTTAATACCATACATGTGATGCCGATGTCTGGCAACTACGAAGTTCTCAATAAGTACTGGTTGAATAAATGGCAAAGTAACACTTCAGTCCCTGTTTTTGGCCTACTTTTAAATCATCTCCCAGCTCTCCACGTTTGAAAAGCAAACCTAGTAGCCTCAGAATGCTACCCTCCCACCCCATATTTTCACGTGTCACCACCATGGTGCTTCAACTGCTCCCCTCTAAGGAATGAACGGCCATCTCTCTGTTCTGCCTCATGGCCTTCATTCGATCTTGAGCGAGACGCTGACCCTCTGGTTTTCCAGTGGGTAAAGCAAGGTCAGTTTAGGCATTCCAAGAGATAAAATACGTCAGGCAAAGAGATGAATGGCCAGTAAGGCGCTAATGATGGTCCAGCCCAGACACCATGTACAGTGTAACAGATACTGTCAATATAACACATCAGCGAAGTTGCCAGGGATTAGCTCTGAGTTGTGAGGGTTATAGAGACGGCCTGGGACAGGCTTTCCAAACTACTTGAATGTGCACATGAACCCCCCATCCCACCGGGATAGTGTTAAAATGCAGACTGCATTTTGTAGGCCTGAGGGGGTCCCAAGAGTCTGAATTTCTAACCAGTTCCCCAGTGATGTCATGCTGCTGGGCACTGGACCACACTTGGGTAGCAGGGTTGTAGGGGTGCTAGGACATGGTGGGTTCTGGCTTTGAAGGAATTCTCAATGCAGTGGCTGAGTGACAGATGTCCAGCATGTTGCTGACAGTCCAAAGCAATAAATGTTAGCACCCAAGTGGGAGGTGCTGGCAGTTAAGACTGTGAGACCTCTGAGGATGGACAGGTTGGCGAAGGTGGGAGAAGTCTGGTGCAGGGTTCCCAAGGGACATGGAAACTGGGTTGGGAGCATTCTGTGGGGCCGGTGATTCAACATAATTCTGGTGGTGGGACCATAATTCTGGTGGTGGGGCCCATCAATCTTTGTTTTAACACACCCTCCAGGGGATTCTGATGCTCAAGTGTGAGAACCATTGCGCTAGGCAGAAAGGGGTAGAATATTCCAGTTTGAAGAATAGTGTTTTGTTTCACATATTAGAGTTTCAGGCACATGTCCAAACTCTGTAAATTGCATTCATTATTTCATCCATCCATCCATCCATCCATCCCCCCATCCAACATCCAACAAATAAGTCCTGAACGCCCACTATGTACCCTGTTAGGCACAAGAGATATGACTGAAGTTGCAGATACACACAACTGTCTAAGCCTCTAAACCAATGATTCTCAGCCAGGGGACAAGTGGACCCCCAGGGGACATTTGGCAATGTCTGGAGACATTTTTGGTTGTGACAACTTGGGGGGAAGTATGCTACTGTCACCGAGTGGAGTAAAACCCAGAAATGCTGCTAAACATCCTATAGTGCATGGACAGCACCCCCAAACGCACCCCAGCAATGGCACTAGTGCTGTCAAGAAACTTTGCTCTAAACTGGGAGCCCCTTGTGACCTAAACGGGAAGGAAATCCCCAAAAGAGGGGATATATGTATACGTGTAGCTGATTCACTTTGCTGTACAGTAGAAACTAACACAAAGTAACTATACTCCAATAAAAATTAATAAAAATAAATAAATAAATTGGGAGCCCCTTGTGGGCAGGAACTATATTGTAGTCACCTTGACATCCCGAGGTCACAAGACAGTTCCTGACCCCCAGGAGCTGAGCAAATGTTTAAATGCAAGAGGAAATGGCAACACAAAGATATACTTATGTATATAAAGAAGTCTTACAACAGTAACAAAAAGACAAACGACCCAATTCAAAACTGGGCAAAGGACTTGAATGAACCTTTCTCCAAAGAAGATATACAAATGGCCAACCAGCACATGAAAAGATGCTCAGCATCACTAATCATTAGAGAAATGCAAATCAAAACCACAATGAGACACCACTTCACATCCACTAGGATGACAATAATACATTGTAATAACAGTAATCAGAAAATAACATGTTGATAAAAATGTGGAAAAATTGGAACCCTCAACACATTGCTGGTGGGAATGTAAAATGGTGTAGTCTGGCATTTCCTCAAAAGGTTAAGCAAAAAATTACCACATGACCCAGCAGTTCCACTTCCCAAAGAATTGAAAACAGATCTGTGAACCAAAAGTTGTACATACATGCCCAGAGCTGCATCATTTACAACTGTCAAAAGTTGGAAACCCAAATGTCCATCAACTGACAGATGGATAAACAAACTGTGGTATATCCATGCAATAGAATATTATTTAGCCATTAAAAGGAACAAAGTACTGATACGTGCTGCAACGTGGAGAAGCCAGACCCAACAGGCCACATATTGGATGATGCCATTTATATGAAATATTCAGAATAGACAAATCTATTGAATCAGAAAAGAGATTAGTGGTTGCCAGGGGCTGGGGGAAGGGAGAGTGACAAGGTTTCCTTTCGAGGTGATAAAGGAGTTCTGGAACTAGAGAGTGGTGAGAGATACACAACACTGTGAATGTACTTAATGTCACTGAAGTGTACACTTTAAAATGATTAAAATGGCAAATTTTATGCTATATGTATTGCACAAAAATGCTCGTCCAGTCTCTACTGTGTGCCAGGAACGGTGCTCTGCATTCGGGACAGGAGGGAATGAGACCTGACTGTATGATCTCTACTCCCCAGGGATACAGAAGGGGAGAAAACCCAGCAGTCATGGACCCAAGGAGGCCTCAGATGTAAGTGCTGGGAGTTCTGAGGAAAAATCGATCTCCAGGCTGGGGCCAGGTAGGGTCAGGGGAAGAGCTTTTGAAGGAGGGCAATTTGCCCTTGGGGAGTCGAGCCCACTATGGAAAGAATGTGTGACTAGAGGCCATATCAGCCTATGCCATTCCGGGGATGGGTAAGACAGTTTAATGCCTGAGACAACGGGCTAGTCAGACACAAGGAAGAGGGAGGAGTGCAGACACCTTTAGAAACCCTCCCGGACTTTCTGCAGGGATGCAGTGGAGGGAGGGGGGTTGGTGATTCAGCCTGGGCGTTCTTGAAGCCCTCAGGCTCCCACGAGGCTTTTTTCCCCTGCATCCTGGAAAGGGGGGCTGGCAAGCAGACAGAGATGCAGAGAGCCAGCGCTCACATTACTTAAGGGGGACCAGGTACCAGGTGTTTGAACAGGGTTTCAGCTAATCCTCAGAGTAACCCAGAGGTAGTTTCTACCATTGCCTCCCTCCCTCCCTTCCTTCCTTCCTCCCTCCCTCCCTCTCTCTCTCTCTCTCTCTCTCTCTCTCTCTCTCTCTCTCTCTCACTTCCCTCCCTCCCTCGCTCCCTTCCTTCTTTGTTTTTATACTATTGCCTTTTCCAAGATGGGGAAATGTGACACTGACAGGTAAAATGGCCATGGCCTGAGGTCATCATGCTGGTGGAAGCCCAGTTAAGCTCTGGTCAGTGTGACCTCAAGACCCACTGGGATGCTGGTAGAAAGAATCCGCTGTGGCCAGGGCAGAGGCTCGGCCTGTGGACGTGAGGCCTCAGATTCCTGTCTCGTGGCCCCAGAACTCTTAGGAAGCTCAAAGGCCTGAGTTTCAGCCACTGGCAGCTTCTGGCCTGACCACTTCCCAGGAGAGAGGGACCAGGGTGTGCAGGAATGTCCAGAACTCAGACCCCACCCGCCACACTGACCTGGGGGCCAGGCCTCTGAAAGAGCCCCAGGCTGGGCTATAGAACTCAGGCTACAGTCCCCCTGCCATCCTTCCTGGCTGAGGGACTCTGAGCAAGTCTCAACCTCTGGGGACTGTGCTTGGCTCACCTGTAATGCACAGGAAGCTGGCTAGAGGATTCCTTTTCTTCTTCCCCCTGGATAGATTCATTTACATATATATGTATATGTATATACACAGACACACAGGCCCGTTTCATGCTCCTTGCTTCCCTATATGTATTTACATATACTTACTAAAATACTGTATATACTGATGCTGTAACTTTAGTGTTTTCACTCAATCATGTCTTGGAGGTCTTTCCAGGTCAGGAATGTAGCTCTCCCCCATTCTTCTAAAAAGACGGCTTATATTCCCATGTAATGGAACCCCTACCCATCTTGGATTGCCAAGCCCTTAGGCGAACATTCCTGCATTCTACTGTGTGCTTGTGTGAGCATTTCTACAGGAGACTCTTAGAAGTGGGATGGCCGGGCAGTTTAAATTCTGAAAGAGACTGCCAAAGGATCTGAGAAGGCCCCAGAACTAGGTGATTTCTAAAACTGTTTCCTGCATGGACGATTCTTCGACTTCTAGCAGGGAAGGGGGTAATGCCTTTAGAAGAGTCCTTTAACTTCTGTGGGCCTCCATTTGCTCACCTGTAAAATGGGAAACCTACAGTAATATACATGGAGGTGCTCCAGACTTTCCTGTTGAAATGTGAGGGGTTAATACTGCCCTCAGTATTGGGAGGCTCAGCAGTTGAACACATCGCCTCCATGATGCACAAATCAGAACGAGGAACCTGAACAAGAAGGATGCTCTCTTATGTCAATCATCCACTATGAGTGGGGCACCTGTATTAGATCAGCAGTTCTCAAGGGGGGAGGATTTTGTCCCCCCTCAGAGGACATCTGACAATGCTTGGAGATGATTTTAGTTGTCATAAATGGAAGTGGTTGCAAGTGGCTTTACTGGGTAGAGGGTAGGGATGCTGCTAGACATCCTACAATGCACAGGACAGCCCCCTGCCCCCCGCAACAAAGAATGATCCGGCCCCAAACGGCAACACTGCGGATAAGAAACCCTGCTCTAGACCTCTCCCTTACCTGATGCCTACCCCTCAACAAACCCAATTCAAAGATAAGGAAACTGAGGCTCAGAGAGGTGGATGACCTGCCCAAGGTCCCCCATCATCAGTAATGGGAGTAGACTCCCGGCTCCATCTGACTTTAGGGTCTGCGGTGCATTCCAAATACTGTATGGTCTCTCTGGGAAGACATCACCCTTGTCTCCAAGCAGGGGCTGACTGTTCACTGCCTTTACCCTTGACAGATCATCTACACTGCGAGTCATAAGTTTTAACTAAAAGCACAACCTCCCTACCCAGGTTTAGAGGTTTTATGACTTGTAATCATAATCACTGCTTCCACCCACTTGCCCTGTGCCATGCACTTTACAAAGATTAACTCATTTTACCCTGATAAGGACATTGAGGGAACTGAGTCACAGAGAAGTTAATAATTCCTCCAAGAAACATACTAAGTAGCAGATTTGGGCTCTAGACCCTGATGAGAGGGGTTCAGAGACCCATCTCTCAACCCCCATGCACTACAGTTCTCCCTCATACTCTGAACTTTCACCTTGGCACCTTGGACTTGGATCCCTGCTCTAAACTGGAGCACAATAGCTAACCCCTTAGCTGGAGGCAGGGGGAGTCTCTGCCTCAAGACCCTCCCATTTGTAGGGACCCAGTTGCTGTTGACCCAGTGGGCTGGTGGGCATCTAATGCCTCAGGAAAAGGAGCAGGCTCTGAGCTGGGGTGGGATATTGCGGCAGGGAACTTGGGGTCGGAGGGAAAAGGCAGGGATCGAGGTGGGGGGGCCCTGGAGGGAGGGGCCGTGACTTCCAGTTCTGGGGGGGAGCTCTGTCCAAAGTGCCTGGAGCAAGCCTCACCTGCAACGGATATTCCTGCAGCAGCGTCAGCTCCAGACTATTGCAACTGATCTCATTTGCTATCCTGAGTCCATTTGTATTCTGGCAAGCTTAGGTTTGGCAGTGGGCTCAATAAAAAGATCCCAAGGGCTGAGTGGTGAAGTGCAAGGCCCTGGGAATGGATCTACAAGGTGGCTTGTTGGGGGGCAGCACTGGGTTCCAGCTCTGTCCGCTCCTAGCTGCGTGACATTGGCAGAGTCTCTGTACCACCTCTGATAAGTGGGGACCACAGTGCCCAGAAGTCCCAGTTCTAAATATGAGGACAAGAGGTAGTGTCCAGGACCCCGGCAGTCCAGGAGTCCCGGAGAGGCTGTGACTAGCTTCGCTACCCACTGGCTAGGTGACCTTGAGCAAGTCTCTTCCCCTCCTTGTGCCTCTCTTTGCTCAACTGTCAAATGAAGGAGCAAGATCTTTGATCTGGAGTCCTGGGAGGTCTAAAGATTCCCAACTGGGCCATTTTTCTCTCTCCAGGGCTGACCTCTTTGGGCGTCCAGGACACACGCTTCTCCTACTCCACCTCTAGGGTGAACTCCAAAGAGCAAAGCAAAGCTCCTTGCCTTTCTCTCCCCTGCCTCCCGCCTCCATCCTGGCCTGCCAGATTAGAGCGGTGCCCAGCCCCCCTCAGGTCACCAACATCCTGTCCCTTAGTCCAGCTTCACTGAAGCCAGCCCAACGGATGGTTCCTGCAGCATCTCCCCTGGCCAAGGGCCTAGGGAATTCCACCAGGCAATGCCCACAGGAGCTGGGGGAGGGGCAGCCCCAGGGAGCAAATTGGGGCCCTTCTGTCTGCACTGACACCCTCTTCTCTAGAAGAGGGGTTGGCCTGCCTCAGGGGAGGATATTCTGAACACAGTCCTCTGTGTGTGTGTGTGTGTGTGTGTGTGTGTGTTGGTGGGGGTGGGGGGTGGTCCCTGCTGGTCCTGCTGCCTCAGAGCCCATCTCTGTTGGCAGTTTGGAGGCTCCTGGAATGATCTCTAGGCTCAGGATCCCAGCTTTGAGTTTCAGTCTTACTAAACCTCATCCTCTGGCCTTACCTCTGGCCAGGGTGTGTGAGGAAAGGTGAGATGGAATTAGGTGGGAAGGATGGGACTGGGAGTGGTGGATGGGGGGGTGGGTGTTAGTGGGATGGGGTTTGTGTAAAAGGGTTACACAGGGGTGGATTGAGGTGGGTGACTGGTCCAGACTGGTGACCAGACCCTGGCCCTGTTTCTGAGTATGAAAACCCCTTCTGTTACATCTTGACTGGAGAAAGAGGGGAAATCCCCCAAATGCCTTCAGTGTGGAGGTGTCTGAGGCAACCAACCGTTGTCTCTCTCTTATGGATGGGGGGGTGGGAGGAGGTAGGTAATCATCCACCTCTAAAGGCAAATCGCAGAGTCCAGTTTCTGAGTTGGGGGGCCCAGGGAGGTCTGTATCGCGTTTGAGGGTGACATGCAGAATCTCTGGAGAGGGATCTCCTTCTCTTAGGGAGGGGCTTATTTCCCCTCCTGGAGGAAACACACCGTTATCTATGAGCTGAGAAGGGAGGGTGGGGAGAAGAAACCAAACTTAGTTTTTTAGGGAGGGGGAAGGGGCATGGGTCTCCAAAGAGATGAAGGGGCCCTAGATACCTGGGAAGGCTGGAACCCACTTTGAGGGGGCACGTTCCAGTCCAGGGGGTAAAGTAGGAAGAGGAATCCTATCTCTAGAGCCGGGGGCCAGGAAGGAAAGGCCCATTTCTGAAGGGAAAAGGAAACTATTTTGCTCTCTGGGAGGTAAGAGACCCTTTCTTTCTGGGGGGGGCGGGGGCGGGGGACCCGTGTCTCGGGAAGATGAGGGCTCCGTCTCTGTGAGAAGATGCCCCGTTTTTGCTCCCTGGGGCAGGGCCAAAGGATTCCGTCTCAGCTCCCGCGGAAGGGCCCGTCTCACGCGACCCGGCGCCAGGTCCTTACCTCCAGGCCCCTGCTCCAACGTTCGGACTCCGATCTGCCAGGCACCGACTTGAGGGATCCGCGCCCTGAGCTCCGGTTCCTCCCGGTCTCTGCCCAGCTTCCCCCAGCGACTCGCCGGGCTCCGTGGCTCCGCCGAGAGGCTCTGGCCAATCAGCGCTGCCGGTTCCGGCCCTCGCTCGCACCGCCGCCAATCAGCGCGTCCGCCACGGGCCACCGCCCCCGGGAGGGAGGGGGAAGGAGGGACGGGGGCACAGTCCGGCCTCCGGGGGCGGAAGAACTGGGGGCCTGGAGGAGGGACTGCGAGGGCCGGGAGCGAGGGTCCGGGCTGTGGCGGCGGCCGCGAGGAGCCCCCACCAAGCCGGAGGGGAGCCTATCTGATGGGGGGTGGGGAGCCCGTCTCTAAAAGCGGGGCGGCTCTATAGTTTGATTTCACCTAGACTTTAATTACCCCCGACCCTTTTCTGGACCCCCTCGGCTGCGGGCGAGTGTAGCTGCCCCATCTGCACCCTGCGGCCCGGATTCCGGGCTCTGGAAACCTAGATTCGGAGTCAGACAAGGTTCCGTATGAAAGGGAGGGGAAAGAGCATCGGGCCCTCCCCCGCCTACACGTAC
>NW_006797892.1:1082399-1100519 GCF_000442215.2 Lipotes vexillifer | reverse complement strand
CCCCACCCCCCTGACGTACTCCCCCCGACCCTTGCAGGTGCTCAGGGCCCTCTCATTCTCTGCCCTAAGAGCTGCCATTCACTTAACACCTCCTAGCCCATCAACTCCGGAAGACAAATAGCTAGTGCATCGTGGGGGCAATGCAAAGATCACCGGACTAGGAGCCCATGGTTCATTCTGCACAGTCTAGGGCAGGTCACTGCCTGCCTGATACTCAATTTCCTCAATAGTAAGTGGAGACAGCTGTGATAGTACCTCCTTCATGGGCATAAGAGAGGTGGTAGATGTGATAAAGGTGCTTTTATAAAAATTAAAATGCTGTATGAAAACTAGTTAATACTAAAGTGTGAATGACTGATAGCCCGGTAGCTTTCTAAAGGTATTTAGAAAGAGGATGCATTCATTCAATGGTAAAATCAAAACACAAGAAACTACCCATCAGAACAACATGAAATGACCAAGTGCTCATAATGAATGGATGAATGGGGATTCCAGTACTTAAAAGGCCAAGGAAGAATACAGCTTGGGTTTTCCCACTCAGGATGATTAGGTAACTATTTCCTTAGTCTGCTGCAATCTTGCAAAACCCTGAGGTCCTTCCTTCCTGCCTTCCATGAATCCAGGCTGCCCTATCTCTGATTAGGTAAGCAGGACTATAGTCCTAGGAATTAAGATAAATATAAACCAAACAAATGCATTTTAAAACTGCCAGACAGGGACTTCCCTGGTGGTGCAGTGGATAAGACTCCGTGCTCCCAATGCGAGGGGGCTGGGTTCGATCCCTAGTCAGGGAACTAGATCCCACATGCATGCTTCAACTAAGGAGCCCACCTGCCACAACTAAGACCTCATGCAACCAAATAAATAAATATGAAAAAAAAACAACTGCCAAACAAATCACCTGCCCCCTAGTGTGGTCTGTGACTGTAGGGACCAAAAGAAATAATAAGAGTAATACAAAGGAATAGACAAAATATAATTGATCCACAGTTCTACTAAAACTGAGCTTTGCCAATCTCTTTGGTATGTTAATCCTGTCACCTTGCAGAACTTTATGAGGCCTGGGGTATAAATCAAGCAATTTTTCCTTAAAACCTAAGCCACACAGATAATCCCTTTTATTGCCCAAGACACACTCAAAGAAATAAAATGATCACTAAATATGGGAGGAAATAAAGTTTGTCAAAGAAAGGCAAATTAAAGAGAAGGAAAATTTCATCTACAAAAATGGCCTCGTTTTTATTATAATTACCATTATTTGCGGAGGTTTCAAGGTAGTGGACGATTTCATAAATTGCTGTTGGGAGTATCAATGTTCAAAGACTTTCTGGAAAGAAACCGAGTTCTCCTATTTAAAAAAATCTTAAAAATGAGCTTACCCTTTGAACTAGCAGTTAAACCTCTATGAATTTATCCTAAAACAATGAATGATGCATAAGTTTAGTGATAAAGTGATTTACTGTCACTTTGTTTCTTGTAGCAAAAAACTGGAAACAACTTAAATGTACAACAGGGACTCGGAAGAGACATCTGTTGCCTGATACTGAATGCCTCCAATAAAGCATAGGTGTGGCATATTGAATGGTATGGAATTGAATAAAACATAGTATTGGATATTGAATGGTTGACTCAAAATATTAAGTGAGTAAAAGATATTCACCTAAAAAGTTTATTTGGTGTTGTTCTATTTTTGGTAAATCTATATAAATAGATACAGATAAATCAGTGCTATCCAATAGAACTTTCTGTGATGGTGGAAATGTTCTTATCTGTGCTGTTCAATATGGTAGCCACCAGCCATAGATAGGTAGGGAACACTTGACATGTCACTAGTCGAATGAGAAACCGAATTTTAAAATATTATCTAATTTTATTTTTATTTATTTATTTATTTATTTAGGCTGTGCCGCATGACTTGTGGGATCTTAGTTTCCCCAACCAGGGATCAAACCTGGGCCCTCGGCAGTGAAAACATGCATCCTAACCACTGGACCGCCCGGGAGTTCCCTAATTTTAGTTTTAAGTTAAATAGTCACACATGGCTAGTGGCTATCACACTGGACAGCACCAATATAGATGATAGATGATAGATAGATAGATAGATAGATAGATAGATAGATAGACAGGCTGAAAAAATAAATGCCCAAAAGTAGTTCCCTCTTTATGTTGAAATTGTGGATGATTATAATTTTTTTTTGCGGTACGCGGGCCTCTCACTGCTGTGGCCTCTCCCGTTGCGGAGCACAGGCTCTGGACGCACAGGCTCAGCGGCCACGGCTCACGGGCCCAGCCGCTCCGTGGCATGTGGGATCCTCCTGCACCGGGGCACAAACCCATATCCCCTGCATCGGCAGGCGGACTCTCAACCACTGCGCCACCAGGGAAGCCCTATAATTTTAATTTATCTGCATGTCACTAATTTCTAATTATTCTATAATGAATATATATTGCTTCTGTACTAAGAAAAAAATATTTAAAATGAAAAACCAAAGGCAAAAGTCTAAGTCAAATGCAACCCACCATCTGTTTATATGACCTGCAAGCTAGGCTATAAAATAGGTTTTACATTTTTAATGGTAGAAAAAAGTCAAAAGAAGAATATTTTGTATCTCAAGAAAATTGTGGAAAATTCAAATTTCGTTGTGCATAAAGTTTTACTGGAACACAGCCATTCCCACCCACTTCTGCATGTCTGTGGCTGTCTTTGTGCTACCACGGCAGAGCTGAGGACTACTGGCGACAGAGACCACACAGCCTGCGAAGCCAAACATATTCACCATCTGGCGTTTTTAGAAAAGTTTGCCAGGCCCTGGTCTAAGGCAGTCAGGGGAGACAAAATGTGTGGAGTCATCTTCATCCATTCATTCATTCATTCGTCTGTGTACGGAGCATCCACTGTGGGTTAGGCCCTGGTGCTGGGCATCCAAGGAGGTGCTGCGTTGTTTCTGGTTCAGGGAGGGTGTGAGAGGGATATTTAGAGCGAGGGGCTTTGCAAGCTGGTTCTCAAATAGCTTCATTGTGACACTTGTGAAGAAAACTGTCAGCAGGTAGAGAAAGCCCTGCTCACATTAGCATTTTTTTTGCTTGCATTTTCCTCAGCTCCGCGGCTTTCCTGTGGGGCTGCTTGGGGCTGCAGGTGTCTTCCAGGGGATGCTGAGAATGTCTTCCAGAGGCTGGCTGAGGCCCAGGATGGGAACTCCTGCCAGAAAAGCAGCTCTGCCTGTGAGGGTTCCCACTGCACCTCCTGAGAGGAGAAATGAGGACAATGGAGCCTGAGGCTCTTGGGGCTCTGAGCAGGAAAGACCCTCAGCAATCAGCAACTCACTGTACAGAAAACGAAACTGAGGCTCAGAGATGAGGATGAACTTGCCCAGAGACAAATTAAAATGTGTGCCTTATTTCTCAGGTCTCTGCTTTTCCATACTCCCTGCTCACAAACTAATAAAGGGGTGTCATAGAGGGCATTTGGGTATAAGGGAAAGGGGACCAGTTTGGGACTTGATATTGATTTCCAGTCTCACCTTCCAGTGGCCATGTGACACTGGACAAGTCATTTACCCCTTCTCAGCCTCTGTGTTTTCATCTGTAAACTGGGTAATTAAAGTATCTACCACAAGATCCACATGTAAAAGAATGAAGTTGGACCTTTACTTCACACCATATAAAAAATTAACTCATAATGGATCAAAGACCTAAATACGTCTTAAAACTATAAAACTCTTAGAAGCAAACACAGGATGATGTTCCCAGGGTGGGAGCAGGTACGTCAGCCATGATGGCCAGAGGTTGCCTGGAAGGCTGGGACATAAGAGGACGCCTGAATGCAAGCCTGGATGGGATTTCCTTGCACTGAATCCCATGCATTTTGTTCCTTGCGCTGGGCTCCTGGAAGACCCAGGGCTGCCTGCAACTTTCCTTACCTGAAGGACAGGTAAAACGGGGACAGCGTGGGGAGGTGTGTCACAACCAACAGAAGCAGTTGCCACATCTGCTATGTCACAGACATGCTTTATTCTGCTGTCTTTGTGATGTCTGGGCGCCTCAGAGCTGCCAGCCCGAAAGAGACACGACAGTGCAGTTACCCTGGTAGCTCCGGACACGCTGAAACATCAGGGGGACTGTGTCATTCCCTAGTGCCCCCCACCACCCCATGCCCTGCAGAGCTTCCCTGAGGCAGGAAATGCACAAGTCAGCCCCTGAGAACAATCACTGTGCTCAAATGTCAACGGTGCCCAAGCTGAGAAACCTAGTATTAGGTGATGTTTATGTCGTTCCCAGAATATGGAAGGAACGTATTGTGTACGAGGTCCCTTCCTCCTGTGGCTGGAGAGGTCCTCCTATTCATCCCAATTCTTCTTGGTGGATACATACAAGGGCAAGTCGGGGGGTCAGATGGAGGGGTGTGTCTCCCCCCTAACCTCCACTGCTGGAGAAAATAGCTAAGCATTTAGGTCTTTACTGAGGTCTTTGAGGACAGTACCTGGCATGCAGTAGGCGCTCTATTAATACTTGGCCCTGACAACTCCCTAATGAGGAGAAGAAAACCCAAAGTGAGAACAAACTTCCCTCAGGGCCAGCAATTCCGAAGTCATTTCTCCCCCTCATCCTCCCCTCGGTACTGATTCGGGTCCTTGGACTCTTTAATCAACAGAAATTGATAAGAGGTCAGACTAGAAATTCAGGCCAGGCTTTGTTGGGACTGCAGCACAAGGGAGCAAAAAACCCGCAAGGAACATGTGCCCTTGCTCGCTCCCTGAGGAGGGAGCTGGTTTCTTTTTTTGTGTGTGAAATTCCTAGGTATGTATGTATGTATTTATTTATTTGGCTGCGTTGGGTCTTCATTGCAATGTGCGGGCTTCTCACTGAGGTGGTTTCTCTTGTTGCGGAGCATGGGCTCTAGGCGCGCAGGCTCAGTAGTTGTGGCACACGGGCTTAGTTGCTCTGCAGCATGTGGGATCTTCCTGGACCAGGGCTCGAACCCGTGTCCCCTGCACTGGCAGGCAGACTCCCACCTCCTGCGCCACCCGGGAAGCCCTGGGAGCTGGTTTTGTAAATGAGGTGAGGGTAGGGGTGGATCGGTGGGTTGGGCCAGAGGAGTGTGGCCTTAGGTGGTCTGCCCACCTCCTTATTGGTGCTGTGAGCAGGGATCATGGGTAGTATGCTGCTTTTGCACCCAGCACCTCAGAAATGACAGTTGGTTTGTGGCCTTTTTGTACCTTATTGTTCCTAATTGCCCCAAACGTGCATGCATGCAGTTATTTTTAGTTGCTTCTGCAAGTGCAAGCACTCTGGTCAAGGGTCCCAGGTCCTAGCCAATCTCAACAGAGATCTGGGTTCATATCCTGGCTGTGACAGTTAAGAGGGGTATGACTTTACATAGACAACTTAAATTCTCCCAGCCTCAGTTCCACATCTGTGAAATGGGGATGATGATGATGATGCCTGCATGACTGGGGTCCCCTGAGTGTTCAGTGGGAGAAATGTCTGCAGAGCACATAGTGGAATGGTTGGCACACAGTAAGCACTCCACGATATTAGCCATTATTATGAACATCATCAAATCATCACAGTCAGTGTGGGTTCCTCCTGGAACCAGGATTTGAGTGCTTTATCTGGGAAGTGATCCCAGGAGACCCCAGTACAGGGTGGGGTAGTGAGATAGAGAAGGAAAGGTGGATGATAAAAAGGTTTCTACGGGCAAGCAGAGCGGCATTCCCCTGGGGAACGCAGGAGCCGGCCTGGCTTACCGAGCACAGAGCAGGGCTCAGTATGTGTCTAATTGAACGGAAACAAAGTAGAGGAAACAGTATCATTTTTACTTTTTATTCTTCCTGAATTGAACATGGTCATAAAGATCCAGGCTTCCCTGGTGGCGCACTGGTTAAGAGTCCGCCTGCCAATGCAGGCGACGCGGGTTTGATCCCTGGTCCAGGAAGATCCCACATGCCATGTAGCAACCAAGCCCATTCACCCCAACTACTGAGCCTGCGCTCTAGAGCCCGCGAGCCACAACTACGGAAGCCTGCGCGCCTAGAGCCCATGCTCCACAACAAGAGAAGCCACCGCAATGAGAAGCCGGTGCGCCGCAACGAAGAGTAGCACCACCTGCCCCCGCACTGCTCACCGCAACTAGAGAAAGCCCACGTGCAGCAATGCAGCTAAAAATAAGTAAATTAAAAAAAAAAAAATCCAGGGTTTGTGGGAAGCGGACACTTGGTTGACTGATGTTTCAAATACATTTCCCACAGAGAAGGTCTTCATGAAAACGAATCTTGGGGGTCCCTGGGAGTTTGCAGACATGAAGTACACGCAAGTGCCCATTCTCCTGAATTCACAGGCAGTGGAGGGAGGAGCCTTGCCTGGAAGGTACCAGATGACATGCCAGCTCCCGGGCCTCTCCTTACCTGCATTCACCAGGGTTCCAGTCCCAGACCGGTTGTTACTTCCCAGCTGTGTGACCTTGAGCTTGTCACTGGCTCTCTCTGAGCCTCAGCTTTCTAAGTGGGGATGATGATTTCTCCTCGCTGGGTGTTGAGGGGATTAAATGCGGTAGCTTGTGCATACAGCTTGGGAAATCAGTGTTCGCATCATGTAAGGTCCCACCCTCTTTATGAGGACCACCGAACCAAAGCTACTTTCACTGAAATATCCTCCACACTCCTCTGTAACCGCAGGCAGGTGACAGCCCTCCCCCCACGCCACGGTCCTATGTGTGACTGAGGGCCTGACGTCTGCCACGCTGGGTCCTGAGTGGGGTGCCCGTGACTCTAGGCTGCTTCAGTCCATCCTCAAGTCTGTGATACAGCACAGCAAGCTGAGCTGGGCGAGCCTATTGAACAAATGTGACCTTTGGGATCTGGAGTCCTTAGAGGCTACAGTGGAAACCACTCACCCAGCACTGCCACTCACAGGCCCCGGGATCCTTGGGGGCTCCCCCTCCTCTCCGACCCTCTGTTTCCCTGCCCATAAAAAGGGGTGGTACTGCAAGATGTGTCTGCTCAGCGAGGAGGTTAGACAGTTGAGTTTTGCCCTGATTTCCCAGGTCCCTCCCCTAGTTCAGCCACTGGGCTCACACCCTGGGTCCCAGGATCCCAGGATCCTCGCCATTAAGGACCTCAGAGTTACATGATTACATGTGATCCCATGAGACAGGTCCTGTGAAAGAGCATTATACATGTAGAGTGCCCTACAAGTGTAAGGAATGACTATTAACCTAGCCTGGGGGTGACCAGCTGGGACACCTGGCCGTTGTCTGGAGCCGGTTTGGGTTGTCATGACCAGGGGAGGAGGGAGGTGCTGGCATCAACTGAATGGAAACCAGAGATGCTGCTAAACATCTAATAGTGCACAGGCTGGGCCCCAACAAAGAGTTATCTGGTCCCAAAATTCAACAGTGCCGCGGCTGAGAAACCCTGCTCTAGTATAACTCCTCTAGTTTGACAAGACCGACCTTAACCTCTCTGAGTCGAAGTTTCTTCATCTGTAAAATGGGGGTAAGAATAATAGTACTTACCCCCATAGGATTGTCGTGAGGTTTAAAAGACAGAACCTATGTAAAGAGTCCTATTGTACAAACACAGCCAGAAAAATAGGAGTGGGGGAACCCCCCCATCTCTCGATTTTAATTCTCACTCTTCCCCACATGGCTGCCTTCTCCCTGGAACATCCAGGTGTGGGTTGTCATGGAAACCTTTCAGGGATGGTGCATTCAAGAGCTCCTATGATTTTTTTTTCTCCCCCACATAACCCATCCTGTCAGTCAAATAACACTTAGGCGAAGTGGTTAGGCAAGTGAGATTGTTTTAGCATCGTTAACTGTTGAGCAAGG
Organism: Lipotes vexillifer; assembly: GCF_000442215.2. NCBI lineage: Eukaryota > Metazoa > Chordata > Mammalia > Artiodactyla > Lipotidae > Lipotes > Lipotes vexillifer. The sequence goes on along the minus strand of NW_006797892.1, from coordinate 1,092,691 downwards.
CGGCTGCTTTCCATCCCCCACTGAGACAGGCAGTTAATAGAAATGCAACAGTGAACAATTAATAATAGTGATGGCGATGATGCTGATGGCGGTGGTGATGAAAGTGATAATGATGATGACCACCAGCTCTTGCATCTCTCCTGAACCAGGTTATGTGCCACGTGTTTTATATGCATTATCAAGTACAACCTTTTACAGACACAAATGCCGAGGCTTTAGGGCTGGCTTGAGCCCAGTTCAGACACCTGGTGCCATGCTCTAAGCATTTGCACCAAGCTTTATTGCCGTTCAGGAGCCTTCAGTGGAAGAGGGTGTATGGGGAAAGCTCAGTTCCTTTTGTCCCTGGCCCCAGCATCCAAACCATTAGCTCCAGGCTGGCTCTCTTCTTGGTAAGCTGGAAGCTGGAAACTCCACAATTGCCCATGCAACCCATTTGTGAGCTTAACTCCTTGATCCAGACGTTGCTGCCCCCAAAGAAACGGTCCTGTATGGCTCCAATGTGCACTGCTTCCTAAAGCCTAAGGCAGAATGGTGTCTCAGTCCTCGCATATCAAACCCTTGGATCTATCTCAGCAAAATAGCATAGCAAACTCTCCGATCCACAGGGCTCCTGCTTGCCTCCAGACAAACAGTCCCCACCCTGGGCAGGGGGTAATAATTGTAAGAATGCTGACTGCAGAGCCAGGCAGACCCGGGCTTAGATCCCACCCTTGTTACTTCCGAGTCCTGGGACCTTGGACAGCCTACGTGTGCTCTTTGAGCCTCAGCTTACCCACCTCTAAAATGGGTTCAGGGTTGATGTACTGATAAATGAGAGCAGTAGTAAGTGCTTAACAAACGTGGGTTTGATCTGAATTAGGGTGTGGGGCTAACTAGGTCCCGGCTGCTCTCAAAACTAATGTGCCATCGGAGAATGTAGCGCAGGTTGGGTAGAGAGTCCCTCGTGACTCCCAGGGTCCACTTGGGAGCGGCTGCCAGTGGCCAAGGGGACAGATGACTATATCCTAGATTCCCCGCTGCAGGTCCTGCTGTCTATTCATGAGGCTGGGGCGCCACCTCGCGGCGAGAGTCCTCCGGGGAGCCAGCCTGGAGGTGAGGTGGGAGGAGAAAAGGACCTGCAGGCTCGAAGTAGCTCCAACCCTCGTCTTCACCTCGGGTTGGGGCACAGCAAGGAGGCCGAAGAGCTCTGGTTCCCTTGCGGTTCATTCATTCATTCATTCCTCCGTTCCTTCCTCTGCACTGCAGGCTCCTCTGTCTTCAGGACCCGCCCCATCACCTCCCCCATCGTTAACGCTCTACTAGATGGCTTTACTTTTCTTCGTAGCGCTTATCAATCCCGGCGACGTTATAATTCTCAAACCATTAAAAGGTAATTCGCGGGCTTCCCTGGTGGCGCAGTGGTTGAGAGTCCGCCTGCCGATGCAGGGGACACGGGTTCGTGCCCCGGTCTGGGAGGATCCCGCGTGCCGCGGAGCGGCTGGGCCCGTGAGCCATGGCCGCTGAGCCTGCGTGTCCGGAGCCTGTGCTCCGCAGCGGGAGAGGCCACAGCAGTGAGAGGCCCGCGTACCGCAAAAACAAACAAACAAAAAAAAAAGAGAAAAGGTAATTCTCTTCAAATTGATAGAGAGCACGCTGCAGAACCTTGTATAATTCACTAAAGACGGACTAAGCAGGATGAGCTGGTTCAAAAGAGGATATGAAAACCAGAGATTTTCAGAATAAGTTGGGAAAATGGTGAGATGAAGTTGCCGTTTTAGACATAAATTTGGTTAATGTCCTATAGAGCAAAGACACTGACCCCCTTGTGAGAGAGCTTGGGACAGAGGCACCCAGTTAAGCCAAACCCAGATTCCTGACCACAGAAACTGTAGGAGGATAAATGTTTGTGTTTTAAGCCTCTAAGTTTTGGGGGTATTTTGTTATGCAGTGAATAGATAACTAATACAACCTCTGTGCTCTCCACAGAGGGCCTCGCTTATATTAGAGTTCTCCAGCCACTGGGCAGAGGCTCAGAGGTCTGAGTCACTGCCCCTGTGGTGGCTGGATTTACGCCCACCTTCAGTTTGCTGCCATGCCCGTGAGGGTTCTCCTTGAAAAAGTAATGGGCTAGAAATGTGGATAAAATCTATGGCGCGACTCCAGCCTTTAGTGCAGATGGTGGCCATGCTCTCCTGAGCTTGGATATGCCAAATTCCTGACCAGGAAAACTGGACAACGTGGAGCTTTATTAAATGGCCCCGAGTCCTTTCCTTCTGTGTCATTGCCATCTGGGTCTCAGCTGGAGGAGGACGGAGCACAGGGTCTTGCAGCCCCAGAGCCACCTGAGGCATGATTTGGCCTCCACACAGGTAACTGTTTCTCTAAGTCTTTCTAGAGCCTTTGGGTCAAAATTGATTTTATTTTCCGAGATTGGCTACTGAGCCACATTCCAAAAGCATGGTTTGACCCATTTGCATTCAAATGTGTCTCTTGGTGGAGGTAGCATTTGCGGGTGTGTGTGTGTGTGTGTGTGTGTGTGTGCGCGCGCGCGCACGCGAGGGTGCACGTGCGTGAGCTTAATTATCTTTTATCTTTATTTGCAGTAAAAAAGAAAAACACAAAAATACCCCATGCTGGTTGTAAAAACAAAGTACAGTTGACCCTTGAACAATGTGGGAATTAATCCAAGTATAATTAATTTCTAGTCGGCACTCGGTATCTGCGGTCCTGCCGCATCCACGGATTCAACCAACCATGGACTGTGAGGTTCTGTAGTATTTACTATAGGAAAATATCCGAGAATAAGTGGACCCAGGCAGTTCATACCTTTGTTGTTCAAAGGTCAGGTGTAGGTGTGCACAGTACAAAAGGCAAAGTCTCTTATCAACTCCTTCCTCAATCCCACGCCCCAGGATTAACCCAAGCCCGTGGTGCAGTGTGTAACTTTCCACGTAGAAACACATACCTTAGAGTTGCCATTTATAAGCAGTGCCATGGTGGGCAGATTACTTGGAGGGGTGGATGGCCTGTGGGTGTGTTCAGACTCTAGGTCCAGACTGCCTGGGTTCAATTTCTGACTCCATCGCTTACCACCTATGTGACCTTGGGAGGGTTACCTGGCCTGCCCCCATGCCTTAGTTTACTCAGCCATAAAGTGGGGTTGGTACTACCTGCCTCATGTGCATGCCGGGGGATTTACTGAGCTAACACCTCCAAAGTGTTCAGAACAGTTGGCTTTTACTACCTTGATACTCCAGGGCTCCCACAGCAGCATCATACTCAGGCCTGGATTTGAAGCAAGGCTTTCTCCTCCCCTGAGGTCATCATCTTTCTAGGTGGTTCCTCACTGCCCAGGTGCTTAGGGGAGGGTGTTGATGTGCTGTGACCCTTCTTCAAGTTCCCTCCTATGCTTAACTCTCCCAGTGGCTTGAGCCTTGGAAGTGATGGGGAAGCAGGTTTAATGAATTGAGTTCTAGTTAATTAAGGTTTTACTACATACGGCAGCTTAAGAATAAAGTTAAGATTTTAATCATTACAACTCTGCTGCTTAAAATCACCTAGTGTTCCCCATGGGAAACCAATTCCACACCCATTTTGACCAGGCATCTATCAATCAATAGAGATTGGTGTTTCTATTCATTTATTTGTCCACTGCACTGCATTTAGCTTTATTTCCCACGGGTTTAATCACCAGTGGTGGTACTGTTTCTTCCTCTGATTCTTATGCTCTTTCCAATCATCCCATTGATTTTTTTCCTATCAGCACAGAACTCACATTCACTGGATGCCAGATTGTTCTGACGAGAAGTGTGTCCATGTGGGGACAGAGGTCAGGGCTGCCCCCAAGCGTCCAGGGCATCTTCCATCACCCAAGCCCACAGGTTTTTTTTTTTTTTTTTTGGTCTGTGGGGCTGACCCTGCCCCTTTGTGGTTTTATTTTTATTTATTTTTTAAATAAGTATTTATTTATTTATTTACTTGGGCTGCACTGGGTCTTAAGTTGCAGCATGAGGGATCTTTTAGTTGCGGCATGCGTGTGGGATCTAGTTCCCTGACCAGGGATTGAACTCGGGCCTCTGCATTGAAAGCATGGAGTCTAACCCACTGGACCGCCAGGGAATTCCCTGTGGTTTTAACAGAGGGTTAAAATGCACAAAACCCTCAGGTTGATTTCTCAGTCTGTTGGTAGAGAGACTGTAACATCACTGAATAGTTCATGGATTTCAGAGCCACCAGCTGGCTGCCCCAGTATTGTGGAGAAAAACCACTCAGCAGTGTTGGGTCAGCAAGTCCTGGCTGACACCTGCTTTGGGGCATGGGGCTGCCACCCCGGGTGGGGAACGGCACAGTCTGGGAGGTGTCCTGGGTTCTAGCTGGGACCAGGGGTGAACCCCTGCCTTCTTCCACTGTCTGCAGTGTGACCACCTGCTCAGCACCTCAGCCCATGCGCTGGCCGAGGTGGGTTCGACCTTGCAGTCACATTCCTGAGATCTAATACCACACTTGCGTAGCTTTCTAGAAGACTGCAGGGCAGGGACCTTAGCACGCATGGTGTCGTCATCCCATCGGGAGGACCAGCGCCCAGGTACTCAGTACGGCTGCTGCAGCCCAGAGCCCAGAGGCCTACGGGTCACCTTGATGCAGAGACACAGCAAGCTGGGGCTCCTACCAGGATGCTTTACATCAGAGTCACGGAGGGCCAGGACCTGCCTGCCAATTTAGGGTCAGCCCCATGCACTAGTGTTTCTCCTCGGATGGGGCAGACACAACATCCCACTTCTAGCTCCACCCTGTATGAGATACCTGGACCCTGAGATCGTTTCCCCAGGCAGTGGTCTCCCCCACCAGTGTGTTGAGGGTGACTTGCCTATTCCTCTGAGGGCCACTCAGGTCCTCCAAAGTGACCTTTGTGTGTAACACGGATCCTGGAATTTAAGGCAGGCCTGTTCAGTATGACTTTTCAAATTTGCTCTCTGCCCAGCTATTGTGGCAGGATAGGTAACACACAGGATCTGTTTTGTTTGTTGTTTTTTTTTTCTTTTCTGGCTGCACAGTGTGGCTTGTGAGATCTTAGTTCCCCGACCAGCGATTGAACCCAGGCCACAGCAGTGAAAGCACCGAGTCTTAACCACTGGACTGCCTGGGAATTCCCAGGATCCGTTTTATGTACACAGAGAGGTAGAGATGGCTCTCAGTGATTCCTCTAGCAGGTGATGATGACAGACAACCAGACCTTATAAATCACCCAGGCCACGGTGTACAAACTGAAGATGCTCCCAAACCAAACAACTCTACATTAGGACAATACCTGCAATCTACTAAAAATTAGATAACTCAGATTATCTAATATCATCTTCACAATAACTCCATGAAGAGGGGGAGACTTACCATTTTACAGATGAGGAAGCTGAGGCTCAGAGAGACTAGGTCGGTTGTCCAAGGTCATCTGGCTGGTCTGTGGCAGAGCCAGGATTGAACCCAGGTCTGCCCAACCCCAAAGTTTGTGCCCTTAACCAGGGATGACATATTACAGTCTTGCTCTTCACAATGTGGTCCCTGCACCAGCATCATCTGGGAGCCTGGTAAATTGCAGCATCGAGCCCCACCCGGGACTGAGTCAGCATCTGCGTCTGTCAAAACCCTGGGTAAGGGGCTTCCCTGGTGGTGCAGTGGTTAAGAATCTGCCTGTCAATGCACGGGACACGGGTTCGAGCCCTGGTCCGGGAAGATCCCACATGCCGCGGAACAACTAAGCCCGCGCGCCACAACTACTGAGCCTGTGCTCTAGAGCCGGCGAGCCACAGCTACTGAAGCCTGCGCGCCTAGAGTCCATGGTCTGCGACAACAGAAGCCACTGTGATGAGAAGCCCCTGCACCGCAACGAAGAGTAACCCCCTGCTCGCCGCAACTAGAGAAAGCCCGCACACAGCAACGAAGACCCAACACAGCCAAAAAAAAAAAAACCCTGGGTGATTCACGTGCATAGAATCTGAGAAGTGCTGGGCCCACAGCGTTACTATTTGTTGGTTTTACCAAATCTTTCCCGTGTAGGCTTGAACCACCAAGTCAAGTCCCCTCCCTGGGCCATATATCCTCTGAAAATGTTAGAATATATTAAAAAAAAATTTGAGTCCAATGGCCTGGGTTAATTCTCTAGCAGAACACCTTGATGGTTTGATGATTCTGAAATAGCACTGCCAAACAAGCACTTACAGAAGCTCAAGCAAAGCCTTAAAACACGGCGATAAGGGTGCATTTCCACTCTGAGAAGTGAAAATCTGGTGATGCCTGGAATTATAGTGAATCAAGATTAATTCCAGGCTCCACTTAGAGGAAGCTTTCAGGCCAAGTGGTTCGGACATAAAAGCACTTGCCCTAACGTGCCAGGTGAAAGGCGTGACAAACTCTATTGCTTGGTGTCAATTACATTTATAGGCCTGTCCCCAGGAGCACTAGGAAAATGTCACCGGTAATGCTGATACATCAGCAGCTGGGGCTCTGTCTGGGGCGGGGGTTCTATTTCGAAGACTCGTTATTAATAAATCCCATCGTGATCTGCACGATTATGGCGAGTCTATCAGGGATTATGCCTGATTATGGCGAGTCTATCAGGGATTTTTTTTGTGTGTGTAGGAACCTTCGAAAGTGGGAGTAGCTCAAATGCTATGCATCTCAAAGCACTGTGTTCACAAATCACCCGGGGTCTTGTCAGAATGCAGATCTGACTCCGGTCTGGGCTTGTGTTGCTGCTACATGTTTAACAAGCTCCCAGGTGATGCCACTGCCGCCGGCGCTGCCAGTCCAGGCACCGCACTGTGGGGATGTGGGAAGAGCACAGGCCCGGGCTGGGAGCCTGACTCTGCCACTTGGCAGCTGTGTGATGGTGCGCAAATTGTTTAACCTCTCTGAACTTCAGATTTCTCACATTTATTTATTTATCTATCTATCTATCTATTTTGGCCACAACACGTGGCATGCAGGATATTAGTTCCCTGACCAGGGATTGAACCCGTGCCCCGTGCAATGGAAGCATGGAGTCTTAACTGTTGGACCACTAGGGAAGTCCCAGATTTCTCACATTTAAAATGGGGATACTGGGGCTTCCCTGGTGGCACAGTGGTTGAGAGTCCGCCTGCCGATGCAGGGGACACGGGTTCGTGCCCTGGTCCGGGAAGATCCCACATGCCGCGGAGCGGCTAGGCTCGTGAACCGTGGCCGCTGAGCCTGCGCGTCCAGAGCCTGTGCTCTGCAACAGGAGAGGCCACAACAGTGAAAGGCCCACGAACCGCAACAAAATAAATAAATAAATAAACTTTAAAATGGGGATACTTTCTCCTCTTGGGGTCTTTGTAAGATTTAGAGATGATGTGTGCAGACTTCCTTCCACTCCCAGAGGCAAGGGCTGGGACTCATTCTCCTGCACTGCTTTCATGGCAGGTATGGCTGAGGCCCATTTTTCTTTCCTAAAGTAGCTAATTCTCTTCTTCCAGGTCATGGTTTCTCCACCTTGGCACCACTGACATTTTGGGTTGGACCATTCTTTGTTGGGGGGGCTCCCGTGCAGGACAGGATGCTTAGCAGCTTCCTTGGCCAGTGGCACCCATCTCCTCGAGCGGTGACCACCCAAAATGTTTCCAAACTTCGCTAAATGCCCCTGGAAGCAAAACTGCCCACAACTGAAAACCACCATCCTAAGCAGTAATTCCTACTAATGATTCATTCAACAATATGTGCCGAGGGCTTCCCTGGTGGCGCAGTGGTTGAGAGTCTGCCTGCCGATGCAGGGGACACGGGTTCGTGCCCTGGTCCGGGAAGATCCCACATGCCGCGGAGCGGCTGGGCCCGTGAGCCATGGCCGCTAAGCCTGTGCGTCCGGAGCCTGTGCTCTGCAATGGGAGAGGCCACAATGGTGAGAGGCCCGCCTACCGCAAAAACAAAACAAAACAAAAAAACCCCCAACAATATGTGCTGAGTACCTATTTTGGGCCAGGATCATGTGCCAGGAATACACTGGTATATAAGACAAACAGGGTCCCTGACCTCATGGAGATTTTTCCCTTTTGGAGCCTTAGTCTTCTCAACTGTTCAATGGGTCTAACCAGGCTGCTAACTTCCTAGAGTTGTTGGGAAAATGAAATGAACTGAGACCTGCAAAAGCCTAGCCCACGGTGTCAGGATAAGCCAATGACCAGGGGTGAGGGATACGACGGGCCTGGCAATCAGACCTGTGCCTGGGGAGAAGCGACGTGGGCAGGAGCAGCTGAGCTGCAGCTGCAGGGGCAGCCGGGGAAGGGGCATGCCGGGCCCTGGTGGAAAGCGGGCAGGAGCAGCGAGGCGGGGAAATGGAGCCTCCGGGAGGGTGGGAGGGACCCTAACTGGAAAGAAGGAGGAGGGAGAGGTGGTGGGAGGGGCATAAAGAGACAAGGTAAAGGGGGAGAGCAAGAAGGAGGGGGTGAGATGCAGCAGAGGCACAGACAAAAAGATGAAAAACCAGACAGACAAACACGTGCACAGGTGGCGCATGGTGGAGAGACTGAGGGGACAGGGGGAACAAGGCCAGGCTGAGGAAGGGAAATGCCCTCGAGGCAGGTGGCTGCGCAGACCCCGGCCCTAGGCAGCTGCAGGACCCAAAGAAGTGGCTTTTATGTTTGTTCTATGCACACCCGATTTTGGTTACAAAGGGTTAAAACATAAAACAAGGGCCACGGCCAGAGGCGTCCAGTCTGGGAGCTCCTGCCTCCTCCTCTGAAGGGGCCCCCAGCAGAGGGACAGGGACAGGGCACACGCAGCGTGGAAGGTAAGGAGGCTCCTGTGCCCCATTTTGCCGGGTGGTACTACGGCAACTGTGAAGATGTTATATTAAACTCATTTGTAAGCAGTTAGAAGAAGAGAACATAAAAGACTCTGGGTGCAGCCTGGGGCCCCTGCCCCAAGGGAAGCACCTGGGTAAGGTCATCAGCTCCAGCGGAACCAAGCTGAGAACACCGCCCAACTTGACCAAGCAGCTCTCAAACACCCTGCAACACCTACTCCAAGCCGGCAGCACAAAAACCACATGCAACCAAATGGACTCCCAGCCTAGGGCAGTAACGTTCTCTGGCTGCTGCTGGGAAGCAGAAAACCATATTGGGTCACACAAGGCCCACCTGCCGTATTTTTTAAACAATAAAATCTCAAGCACATTACTTTGTGAGCTTTCAATTTTATTAGAAACACCACAAGAACAGTCAAGAAGCTGTGTCTTCAGACACGATGAGTTCTGTTACAGGTTCCACAAAGACCTTCCAGAGCTCCTGCAGCAAACAGAGAGAGGGAGAGATTCCGAGATGTGCAAATGAGACTTCACAATTTCATAAAGGGACGTAATCAGCAAAAGAGAAGCCCCAAACAAGACGTGAAAAACGGGCAGCATGAAAGCTACTGTGAGAGCAGGGAGCCTCTCCTGGTGCTTTTATTGCTCTGGGCTGTTCCGTGGAAGCAGAGCTGGATGCTGAGTCCTGGCACTGATCTGAGAGGCAGGAGGCTGCCACACTGTCAAAGGGACCAGAACGGCCACAAGTCGCACACCTCCATTCTGGGAGCCGTGTAGCACAGCTGCTGGATTTTGTGAGGAGCTGATTTCTTGGCTGCGTGATGTTCCTCTTAATGCTGGCAGGTGGAGAAGGTACAAAACACGCCAAGTTCTTAGTGGGAGCCTGGCACCCTCACTAGGAGGGGCCTGGGAAGCTCAGAGGCCGCGGAGCGATGAAGGGAAGGCCCTCCTCGCACATGGAACCGCACACACGAACGAATGCAATGCCGCGCTTGCCGGTGGAAGGGACCGGAGGGCGAGCTGAGCAGGCCCTTCCTCCTAAGAGCCAGGCTGGGTCTCCAAAGACCCAGACAAAGGGCGGCTGCAGACAAGAGGCCAAGAGAACGAAAGACCTTGGGACTTATACAAATCCAGCTCCTACAAAGTTTAAGGGATTTTAAAGGGTCTTCTGACTTTCCAGATTTCCCCCTAGCGCTGGTTTTAAAACTGTAATAGGAAGTGATTAACCCCAGCCCCGCCCTTTCCTGGCCGGGACTCACCTTGTCTCTCGCTGAGACAGCTGGCACCTACAGCATGTCATTGGGGTTATTGCTCAGAGGCCTATGTGATGGGACTCCACTTGCCCCGTCAGACGGGCCATCGGCCATCAGGCAAGTCCGCCTAGGCCACGAGGCCACACACTTTCACAGTGAAGACGTGGCTGTCGGCACTAGGGCTCCTGCATCAAGATCTTCAGCCCAGTCAAGAGCAACCCACACGCAATGCACCCCCCCCCCCGCTT
>NW_006797892.1:1074266-1082346 GCF_000442215.2 Lipotes vexillifer | reverse complement strand
CCCCCCCCCCCCCGCTTCCCCTGGAGTCTGCACCGCCAGCGGCAAGAGGAAGTGCTCTAAGGCCAGGTGACCGTTGGCCAGGCAGGCCCTCCTGGACCTGGAGAGAGCCCAGCGTCGGGGTCGGCGGGGAGAGCGCTGGCCGGGCTGGACCAGGAGGCTGGCTCACAACCTCCTCCAGCCGATAGCCTCACGCCAGAGCAAGCTGCCCTCGGGCGGGCGGGCACGCACACCTACCAGCTGCTGGATGCGCTCGTAGACCAAGAGCTGCGGGAAGGAAACGTCCACCGGCTCTACTGCGAAGCGCAGGCGCCCACCGGTCAGCCCCTCCAGTCGCCGCAGGCATGAGCGGAAGTGGTCGTAGGCCTCGCACGTGACCTCCAGGTGCCGCAGCGTGAAGTTCAGCCTGCGCACAAGCCGCAACACACACACTGCCTGTCACCACCAGAGGCTCTGCGGCTCCCTCCCGTCACGGCGCTGGATTTTAACTGAGCGCCTCCTGCGTGTTGGGCGCCAGTGCGCGGCCTTCCGGCATCTGCAGGAGAGCCTGGGAGGTGGGGCCGGCTACGGCCTCCGCTCAGGTGGGGACTGGGGCTCAGAGAGGGGAAGGCATGTGCCCAAGATTACACCCGAGTGATCGGGTCCACACGTTGCCACTGGTCACGTGGACCCTGAAGGGGGTCCTGGACGTCATCGGTGTAAACAACACTCAACCGATGTGTCCATCTGGACGGCTCTGTGCACGGCTGGGATCGCTTCCTCAGGGCCGGTTCCAGATGCTGAACTGCTGTGTCAATCAGTGTGTTCGCATGTGTAAAATAGCTAGCTAGTGGGAGCCTGCTGTATAGCACAGGGAGCTCAGCACAGTGCTCTATGATGACCTAGATGGTTGGGATGGGGGGGGTGGGAGGGAGGGGATATATATATACATATAGCTGATTCACTTTGCTGCACAGCAGAAACTAATGCAACGTTGTAAAGCAATTATACTCCAATAAAAAAAAAATCACTGTGTTTGGTTTTATGGCTTTTGTTATATACTCTAAATTTCCTTCAGCAAAGCTGTGGGTTATCACAAGAATTAGAGGAAAATGTGTGCACGGGGCCCAGCACCGAGTCTATCACAACACAGTCACTCCATCAACAAAAGCCCTAACGTTTCAGGACATCCGGGCAGAAACGCCCCGGAGGGGCTCTGTGTCAGGGCGAGGGCAGTGGCCCAGGGTGCAGAGTGGACATGTATCTGGGCTCTGACGCGTTCACTGCCCAGCCACAGCCTGGACGGGTCCCTGACGCCTCAGCCCTCCTCCCTTCGGCTGTGCGATGGGGATGGCAGTGCCTGCACACAGGGTTGGTGAGTGGATTAAACGAGGCCACGTGTGTAAAGGACCAGCAGGCCCAGCCACAGCAGGTGCTGGATAAGCAAGTGATGAGGACGACACCAATGAGTACGCATCTGGAAGGTGTGAGCCTGGCCCCGCGAGGGGCTCACCTCTTTTCCACAGAAAGGATGGCAGTGGAGGCATTCTTCAACCTGTGAGCCAGTCGGGACAGTGTTTTAAACAGAGCATCAGTTAGGTCATCGTCGTAAAACACTGTGGGGAAGAAAACAGGCAAATATCAGAGAACATGATTCCTCAGCGGGCCCCATGGACGGGATCTTCGATAAACATGAATAGCCACGGCGCTCAGAATGAAAGCGGCATGGAGCCACGGTGGGAGCTGGCCCGTGACGTGTGGTGACTCCGGCTGTGCCACGGAGGCGCCCTCACCTTCGGCCGCGAGCAGGATGGTGGTGTGGCCGTACAGGTCGGAGATGTCCTCCTCCGACCAGCTGAAGGGGACCTCGGGATCTGTGAAAGGGGAAGGACACCTTGGGCTCAGCCCTTTCTCTGCGGGCCACCAGCTCTCACCGAGACAGACTAAAAGAAGCTTCAGGAAAAGAAATGGGGTCGGGTAAGCTCGGTGCAGTGGGCGCCACCAGGCAGCCCCGAATCCCAGCGCCTCCACCACCCACGTGGAAAACTTCAGGGCAGGAGGTGCTCTTTCTGCCGGGGCGGCTACCTTATCCATGGGGGCCTGACCTGCTGACTCGGCCAGTAGCCTGTGCAGAAAATGATCTACACCTCCGTCCATGGCATTCCTGCCCCCGTGGACTTCCTGTGTGACCCCAAGAAAGGTGCTTCACCTCTCTGGGCTGCAGTGTTTGCACTAGAATGGGCATAACAATGCTTCCCTCACAGGACTGTCGGGGAGACCAAAGGACCTCAAGTGTGCTAGGTGCTTGCTAGGTGACCGGCACTCAACAAGCAATGATTTTCCTCACCTGACATCTGACAGGGAAAAGAAAAGTTCTTGTACAAAGAAAGAGCAAAGGTGCAGGTCTGAAACAGTCTGCTTAAGAAATTTAGAAATGTTCCCCACCCAGCAGCTCCTGAACCCCTGGGGCCGACTCCCTGCTGCAGGCAGAGGACGGGTGCTAAGCGGGAAGCTGCTTCCTGGCAGGCAAACGGTCTAGGCCCTGGAGTCCCAGACTTGGGTTCACACCCTGACCTGCCAGGTACCTGTGACCCTGGGCAGGCACTGAACCTCTCTGAGCATCAGTCTTCCCCGGAATTGGGGACTATAGGACCGACTGGACAGTGATACTGTGAGTCTGAATGACAGAATGAGTGTAGGGTGCCTGACATGCAGCACCAAGAATGGCAGCTGTCACTCTTCAGCCAACGGAGCTAGGACTCTGCTGGGTGGTCAAGGCCACAGGGCTGATGGCCTGGGGGCAGTACAAGGAACCAATGAATCAACTGGGACACAAGAGAGGAGGCCACGCACCTGTGCAGAGATCGTCTTTCAGCCAGTCCAGTTCCTTGACCTTAATCACACCGCCTGCAAAACAAACACAAGCGGAACTCCCCAAACTCTGAACACGGTTAGGAAAGAAGATAAAACTTCCCACTACACACCAAGATCCATCCATCCCACATTTTTTGAGTGCTAAGCATCAGGCCCGGTGTCGGCCCAGGGAGCAGAGATTCATGAGGTACGTCCCTGTCCTAGGAGACTGGCAGGGAGCAGACACTGATATGAAAAGGACGTGCCAGGTGCGCGGGAGGAGGGCTCTCGTGTCGATGGGTGTCAGGGAAGTCTTTGAGGAGAACGCATTTCACACCACTGCTTCCTTCCAGGCCTGCTGACAGCCTGCTGTGCCCTGGGCGTTCAACAAACATGACACAGGGGATCAGACAGGGCCCTGACCTCACGGAGCATGTGGTCTAGTGGGGCGGCAGATGCCAATCAACTAGTCCCACAAACAAATATCAAAATACCATGGTTCAAGGTGTAAGGAGAGCCTGTAAGGGGACTGTGATCTTGCCTGAACGTCTGAGCATGAATAGGAACAGGCAGGAGGAAGAGGGAGAGGAAACAGGCAGGAGGAGAGAGCAGAGCAAAGGCCCTCAGCGGATGGAACCTCCAGCAAGGCCAGGATGGCTAGAGCGGAGGGAGCCGCTGTGGGGAAGGGGCTGCCGACAGGCAAGGGCCAGGCCCCACAGGGTCCAGAGAAGCCAAGGAGTTGGGTCTGTACTCCGAGAGCAATGAGAAACCTCTGAAGGCTCTGAAACCTGTGGGGCCAGATGACCCGGTCGGAGCCCAGAAGAGCAAGCACCCCAGATCACGCTTGGAGCAGGAGGCCTGGCGGGGCAGCTCCTCCATCACAGCAGTTCACTCCTGTGGCGGGGCAGGAATCTGATGGTCAGGCCGACAGGGTGGGGGAGCTCTGGGCAGAGGGAAGAGCACGTGAAGTGAGCCCGTGGCTCGCTGGATGCAGGGCTGGACAGCAGGGCTGCCAGGACAGGAGACAGGAAAAGCCGGCCAGGGCCAGACCAGGAGGTCTGGAGCCAGAGGAAGAGCTTGGACTTCACCCCCGGAAGATGCTCAGTGGGGAGTGAAGGGGTCAGGCTGCATCTTAGAAAGGTCGCTCTGGATGCTTGGGCAGGTCAGACAGGAGCTGGGGAGACCAGGTAGGGCCCTGCAACCTGCAGGGAGGAGAAAGCTGAGGTAGGATGTGGCTGTGGGTGTGGGAAGAGATGAGGCGAGGACAGAGCCGTCAAGCATCTGAAGTGACACGAAGCCGAGACGTCCGCTCCCTCCACTACCGGGGTGTCCAGGGACCGCAGGGAGAACCCCGCCTCCCAGTGTCGTGGTTTTGGGTGTCTGTCTCACCTGCAAAACAGGGAAACCTCCCTCCCGGGCAGGGACCTGCTGGGCCTCACCTCCAGCGGCAGTCAGGTGGCTGTTAAGGGCAATGTTTCGCTGGCACATGGCCAAGAGATCTGCACCAACATCTGGAAAGACAGAAGGGCAAGTCATAAGGTGCCGGTCGTGACGACACTTTTATCTTTGTGCTTCTGCCTGGAGAGAGCTGGTACCAACAGCACGGCTGCAGAAACATGCAAAACTGAAACTAAAGTTTCTCCTGTGTGTTTTACACTAAAATGAAATATGTTCACCTTAAGGCTCTTTCTAATGATCTCTGCCTTAAAACAGAGAAGACTGTCCTGGTGGGGACAGACTCTGCATTCCAGGGAAGGGTGAGAACTCCCAGCATCTTTAGAGCATATGACACATGCACACACTTCCCGAATCCACCCTCCATATTTCTAATGACCCTGAGCTGGTGTCACGGTCCCGTCACAGGCAAAGCGACTCCGGCAGTCACGTGGCTGGGCAGAGCCAGGGCTGGGATTTGAACCCAGGTGTCTCTGACTCCAACAAGCCTCGCTCTTTGACACCCCAGAAAACTGACCGGAGCCAGGAGGGCATTTGGATGTGATCGGTGGAGACAGAGCACATTCAGGCAGGCTGGAGGCAGGTACCCTGGTGCCTGACTCACCGTCCCACCATCATGTCTCCCGAGCCACCTGCTGCTCTGATGAGATGGGGGCTCCTGTCACTTGAGCAGACCTGAGTTGTAGCACAGTGTATCCTTGACGGCAGTGGGGGCAGTGCTTTGCCAAAATTAACTTCCCATTAAGAGAGTGTGCATGTGGAGGGCACAGGGGGTCTTGTGAATGGCATTCGCCCGCCCACTGCAGACCTCCCGGGACTGGACCATCGTTTCCACCCCAGGGACCATGCAGAGCCGGGGATGTGTGTGTGTGGGGCTCTGCTCACCGAAGGGCCGCACCTGTCCCTTCTACTGGGCCACTGGGTAAAGAGAATACTGATGTATGTGCCTGACAACACAGGACTGGGTCAGCAGTTTTTAAGCCTTTATGGTACTTTTTGTCAAAGCAGATCTTGTGCGGGTTTCTAACACGCCAAGCACATACGAGAGGAGCAGCGATGGCGGAGCGGCGGTGGGAGACCCAGAGCCCTGGGGCTGCCCCCGCCCTCCACCCCTTGGCCAGCCTCCGAGGGAGCCCACAGAACCCTGCTCCACAGAAAACAGCCTGAGCCCCCCACATGATGAGAGGCACCATGCTGTGAGCCAGCGGCCATGTATGTGACCTTCGCCCAGCCCCCTGACCTCAGCCTTACCCTGCCCACTTGGATGGAGGGGATGGTGACAGGCTCCCCGGCGACTGCCCAGGGTCACTGTGAGGTTAAAGGTGCTGATGCTCACGAAAAGGCTCTACTAACTGGAATGTGCTGA
Source organism: Lipotes vexillifer (assembly GCF_000442215.2). NCBI lineage: Eukaryota > Metazoa > Chordata > Mammalia > Artiodactyla > Lipotidae > Lipotes > Lipotes vexillifer. Next base: position 1,076,696 of record NW_006797892.1, on the reverse strand, counting down.
CAGGATGCAAGCTCTCTTCCTCTCCAGTAAATCTCTCTTATGGGTAAGATAACTTGATTAGATGCTGTTGTCAGGCGCTAGGCACTGTTGCTTTACGGCTTGACTCTTGAGAAGTTCACTGGCGATTTACACTGAATTGTCAAGGAGGAGTAAACAGGGTGGCTTACGCAGGGTATCTGAAAAGTACGCCCGACTCCCAGGCCACCCCTAGCTTCCCCTTTCTTAGCTGAGAAGCAAAAGACGTGTGCCACGAAAACGTCAACTAGGAATCGACGAAATGCAAAGCATGTCAGCAGCACCACTTCCTGCCTAGCAGATATCGAAGATTTAAAACATAATGACACTAACAATAATTACCTGATAAGATACTATTGTACCTTCTTATAAACTGGTATACTCTCCCTAAAAAAACACGTCGGCTAATCTGGAGTGTAACTGACAGTACTGCACTGTGTCAATTTGCTGGTGTGATCCCCAAACTATGGTATAGAAGATGTTACCACTGGGGGAGCTGGGTGAAGGATACATGGCACTTTCTATACTATTTTGGCAACTTCTATGTGAACCTAATATTATTTCAAAATAAAAAATTTAAAAAGCAATCATTTGACCATCAGTATCAAAAGCTTAAGAAAGGTCCCACTCACTTCGAGGAATCTAGTTTAAGGATTATCAGACAATGATGCACAAAGGTATTTGTTGCAGTGCAATAGACAAATGCAAACAAAACACAACATATGAAAACAGCCAAAATGTCCAGTAATATAAGAATGGTTAAAAAAAAAAAAGGGACAAAATATTACCTGGTCATTAGAAGTCATTTATAAGTAATTTTTAATGACAGTGGAAAATGCTTTTTCCCTTTTTTGACATTTTTGGCAGGATACAGCACTGAATATATACAGTTTGACTTTAGCTATTGTTTGGGAATAGGTACACACAAAGGAAAAGGAAAAAACTTGTAAAAAATATATATACGAACGTTAAAAAATAGATTCTAAAGCTCCCTGAGTACAGCGACTTGATCTGTTTCATTCACTCCTGGGTCTCCTGCATCTGGAACAGTGTCTGGCATGTAGTGGGCATGCAGTGAACTGCAGATTGTTGAATTTACATGGGAAATGTAAAATTATGAGGAAATGTTATTTGCTGTTCTACAAATTTTCCACAGAGAGTAGGCAAGATTTCCATAATCAGAAAAAAAAAAAAAAGAAGCTTGTTTTTAAGCCGTATGAGACGCATATTCCTCATGGTTTTCTGAGATGTTTACTCTTTTGAGGGGGTGTGAACAGAGGTACCAGCAGAACCACTGGTCCTGCACCCGCCAGTCCTGCTGGGGTCATCCTCACGCTGCTGAGAAAACAACGAAGGGTGGAGAAAACCAGCAAAAGAGGAGGGCAAAGTCGAGAACAGCCAAGGTCCAGTGTCCAGTTTCCCGCCTTACTTTTTATCTAGTCAGCCCACGCTCTGTGAGGAGCCTACTCCCCCTCAGCCTGAGACGGCGGGGCGTTACCTGTACAGTAGACGGTCTGCGCCACGGTGGCCGCGAGGATGCTGGCCAGCCCGGTGCCCGCCCCGAGCTCCAGCACTGTGCGACCCTGGAAGAGGTCCCGCTGGGACAGGATGTAGTCCGCCAGGAACAGGGCGCCCCGCCACACCTGGAGGGGAGAGGGACCAGGAACAAAGGTGGCCTGTGGCTCCCGAGAGACCCTTCAGGGCCGTGGGAAGCGGACGGGACCTACCCACCTGCTTGCCAACATCCTCCAGGGGGGTGGCCATGGTGTGCTCTGGACGGGACGGAAACCGAGAGAGAAAGGGCCACCGTGAAAACGGGGATGGACAGAACAGAGACAGACGGGGTGCGGGGGAGGCAGCAGAAACACAGGGCAGGCTACAGTCAGGAGGGGGCGTGTGAGCGTCACTCTCATTCAGATCCCTGGGTCTTTCTGCCCGCAGCCCGGAGACTCGGGTCACAGGAGGACTTGGCCCAACTTAATCAAACACACATACCCCACACTCCACTTTTTTACGTTCAGTAACCACATGTTACGATCATAATATATTTATGTTCTTTTGATCAACTGTATGGGAATAATAATCACAACTCATTCCAAAATATTTTCTTACACTCAGAACCACACTAGAAGTTAACAAAATAAGTTTCAGATTACATCCTTTTTAGATGAAAAATAAGTATGTTAGGGAGTATTCTCAAGCACAAAATACATTAGGACAAAATCTGGTGCTGGTTGTTGGGGGGAGGTGGAGAACAGAACTATGAGATCAAGGAGAGAAGGGAATGATGGCAAACGTTTCTCCTGTTAAATAAGAACCGGCTCTTGTATCTTTAAGCAGGATGGTGATGGCCATCAAAACACCACAACACACACACACACACACACACACACACACACACACACACACACACAC
>NW_006797892.1:1052810-1074256 GCF_000442215.2 Lipotes vexillifer | reverse complement strand
ACACACACACACACACACACACACACACACACACACACACACACACACACACACACACACGGCAGACTAGTTCACATCAAACCCCAGGCTCACCTCAAACCGGGAGCAGGGAGTGGGGGTGGCGGGGGGAGGGGACAGCAAGGCCGAAGGGGTGTGTGTCTGTGCCTGTGTGAGTGTGCGCGTGCCTGAGAGAAGAGGCCCCCTCGCTTTCCAGCCCTGCTCCGACCCCCAGCGCCAGCGCCCGCATCCTGCGCATCCCCCTTCCCCAGCCCCCCGCAGCCACGGCAGGTACTGTCCCTGGCCCACTGGCCCCCGGCTGGGGCGCGCGCCTCCCCTCCTCCCATCTTTGTTTCCTTCCAGTTTGCCTGGCTGAGCCAGGGGTGCCCTCCCACAGGGACCTCGGTCGTCTATGCCTGGTCTTTTCTCCGAGGGGGCCCGTGGACTTAAGTGTTGCCTCCAGCTGCATTTAAGGGGTGCTCAGCTTCCCTTGAGTGAGAACATGGACTGAGCTCAGAAAGACCTGCGTGTGAGCCAGGCTCAGTCACGCAGTCTGACCAGTGGCGTGAGTCACTGAACTTCTCAGCACCAGAGCCACAGTTTGCTCCTTTACAAGATACAGAAATAACATCACCTCATTCATGGGCTCAATGGCCTCCCTAACCAGGGTCAAGGGCAGGGAGCCCCTGCCCCAGCGGGAAGTCACACTTTATATTTAAACAATTCCAGTGGCGTCTTAAGAACATAAAAGCCAAGCCTGAGGAACACACGAGAAACTCCAGGGTGGGCAAATGGGGTTAGACAGACAGTCTTAGTATCTGAGCTGTACGCGGTCCTACCAGGACTGTCTCTAGACCTGCGGGAACGCAGGCTGTCCTCCTCAGCCCGTCTCCCTCCTCCACTCAGATCAGTCCCCTGGAATGAAAGCTGACAGCAGCTCGCGTTTCTTGAGCATCTACTAGGCACCAAGCACTGTGTTAAGAACTCTACATGTGCCATCTCTCTCAGTTCCTCACAACCGGAGATTATACCCATTTTACTGACAAGAAAACTGAACTCTGAGAGGTTAACGTACTTGCCCAAGTCACAGGCCAATGGAAAAGGCACGTGACTCGGGATCCGACAGCCCAAGTTCTAGCCCCGCCTCCTCTGAGTTCTCTTTGCATCCCAGTTTATCTATGAAATGGGGAAAATGATCGTAATTTACTTTGAACCTTGGGTCTGTGGATTCCTAGCAGGTTCGCGGATAAACTAGATTTTTGACAATCCCTGGAAGTAGTCTGGAAAACACAATCTCCTCCCGCTAAGAGAATCTGACTTTAATCAGTTTCTCAAATGGGTCTATAACCTTAAAAAAAGGCTGGGCTTACGAATGGGAGGAACAGGGTGGCCAGGGGAGGGACATCTGCTTAGCACTTGCTCTGCACCAGGCCCCGCAGGAGCACTTACTGGGCAGAGCTGAAAAGGAGGGTGAACTTCCAGGCGCTGTGAGATGGGGCTTCACGGCGAGGCGGAGCTGGCGGCACACTGACCCCACCCTGCCCTGTGGGACTTTGTTCTCAGCTTGCAGGATGGGAAATTCCCGGAACATGCGCCCTGGAGGCCAAACAGCTCGCTGTGAAGTCTGCTGCTCCCCTCCTCAGGGAGGCCAGTTAAGTGACAGCTGAGGGAAAGGAGCAGTCATCGACCCCCAAGAATAACACTTTCCAATGTTCTGATCACGTGACATGGGTAAGAAACATGGGCTGTGATGTCAGACGGACCTGAGTGTGAGTCAAGGCTCTGCCACTGACTAGCTGTGTGATCTTAGGCAAGTTCCTCAACCTCTCTGAGCCTCAGGTCCCTCCTCTGTGAAATGGGAATACTCATCCCTGGAAAGGCCATGAGGACCAGAGGTAATCCACAGAAAGCAAAGTAGGGCCCCCACCAGGGTGGTCTAGAACCAGCCTGCCTGGTACCCAGCAGGCACTCGGTAACCGTCTGCTGAACGGATGACCGCATGGCTATCAGAGCTGCTGTTCTGTCTGGGTTTCTGAGAGCGCCCTGTGGACCCCATGTGCGCAACCCAAGCCAGTGCTGGGGGAGGCCTTTACCTGGGACCTCAGGCACCATCCAGGACCCTGCATCTCAGTGAACAGACTCACATCAGAGCAGTGCTGGGGATGGCCAGAGCCCTGGCTGTGGAGATGGATCATGCGGACTCAGAACCTTCCTCCCTGCCCCCAAACGGCACGGCCTTGGGCTTGTCACTTCCTCATTTGTAGCACCCCTCAGAGAAGCTGAGAAGACTATGTGAGGTGATGAAGGTGAACATCAAAGCACAACAGGTGCCTCATCGTCGCTGGCTTCCTTCCTGCCCTGGCTGCTCTCCACTCCTGGCATTTCCAGAGATCAAAATCCCCGAGTCACCAAAGCCCTCTGCCTGCCCCTACGCCCGGGCATGGACCCTCTGGGCCCTGCCTGAGTGCCTGCTGAAACCTCCTTCCACCCCACCTCTCCTGCCACTGCATCCCTGCCTCCCCCACCCCCCATGCGCCCAGCTTCTAGCTCCCAGCTCATCTGATGGGCCCACACACTCCTCCAGGTTAACTCTGGATCTCCCTCCCCCTCCCTCCCCCTCTGCCCTGCTCCAGCTCCAGAACCTGCCATGGCTCCCTGCTGCGGGCTCCTGTGGGCCAAATCTTCCACAAACAACCCCGACCCACACCCTGGCATGCTACATAGGATCAGAGTACTGATGCAGGAGGCAGCAGCACTGAAGCTTCCAGAGCAGGGGATGGCCAAGCTGGGACTTGTACAATCAGGAATGTGTTAGGGAGCGAGTCCTCTGAGAAGGAGGCAGAAAGCGCACAGAGGCTGAGTGGGTGAGGCTGGTGTGAGTTGAGGCTGGAGAGGAGGGCGGAGCCACCTCACACAGGGGCCCCGGAGCTATGCTGAGCGTGTGGACTGTGTCCCGAGTGCAATGGGGAGCCACTGAAGAGTCTGGAGCAGGAGGGTGACCCGACAGCACTTTGGCAAGCTCCCCTGCTGCCAGCGGCACTACTGGCTCCCAGTGTCTGGACGCCAGTTCTGCTAACCTGTCCTGCCCTGAGATGCCTGGATGGGCCCGTGCTCAGCAGCCTTGTGCCCCGACCGACGCTGTGGCGCCGCCTGGAGGCAGGTGAGCAACCCTTGATTACCTATTTTGATGACATCGTAGGGGCCACTCTCTCGTGCTTCGTCTCCCAGGACGTCATCTTCCTCCTGTGTTAGAATCATGGGATGTACCTTGTCTCTCGGAGGCCCCGAGGGCTTGGAGGGAGAGGCAGCCCGTGGTCTTCTCACAACGTCCAAATCCCCATCCTCGTCCAGCTGAGCTGCCACCCCCTCCTGGCTGGTGGCGTCAGCCCCAGCCTGGAGGGAGACTGCCTCACTGCTGCAGCCGCTTCTGGCGGGAGGAGTCACCTCTGTGTGATGGGCTCTGTGACTGCCACCCTCAGCCCCCGAGTCTGTCTGAGAGGCTTGGTTCCACAGAAGCTTGAACTGGGACAAGAAGACTGAAAGACAAGACAAAACACAAAAGCAGAATATTTCCAAACCGTCTCCTTTTCTATTTCCCTTCCTCAATTTCCACCTGGGAAGAGTTTTAAAGGCCAGGTGAAAAAAAAAAAAAGGACAAGGACCTACTGTATAGCACAGGGAACTATATTCAATATCTGGTAAATAAACCATAATGGAAAAGAAAAAAAAAAAGAAAGGCCAGGTGGAAATATCATAAAACCAGCAGAAAAGGCCTGTCTGATTCGGCTGTGACGCTGCAGCCTCCAGAGCAGCCCTGCTGATGAGTACCTGCATTGCAGGCGCTCGGCTCACAAGATCGCATTTACTCCTTACAGCGGCTATGAAAGTGGCAGTGTCACTCTATTTTATTTTTTATTTAAAAATTTTTTTGGCTGCGCCACACGGCTTACAGGATTTTGGTTCCCGACCAGGGATGGCACCCACGCCCCCTGTAGTGGAAGTGCGGTGTCTTAACCACCAGACCAACAGGGAAGTCCCAGTGTCACTCTGTTTTACAGATGTGGAGGCTGAGGCTCAGAGGTTACGTGAGCTGACCAAGGTCACACAGCTGTGGGCGTGGCTCAGGCAGGATTCAAACCCTGTCTACTCAACCCCTGCGCTTCTGCCCTCCTCACCGCACTGTTCAGCCTTAAGGTTGGAAGTGAGGACAAGGATACTGTGTCCCTCACCACCTGGTGGCCAGAAAGTCACTGGGACAGGCTTTGGTAAGAGTATGGGTGCCGGGAGAGTTGGGCTGGAGGCAGGGGGTGTCCCGGGCCAGAGTCCTCCACGTCCCCTGACTGTCTGACCCTGGGGCAACTCGCTTGTCTGTTCTGAGCCTCAGTTTCCTGAATCCAGGAATCCAAACTGGGACATGAGGGAAAGGGGAGTTATGAACTACACCAGAACAAGCAAATACAACAGAGTGATCGGAGCTGGGGAGGGCGGCCAAGGAGGGAAGAACGTTCTAGGCAGAGCGAAAAGCAAGAGCAAAGGTGTCCAGAGAGGAAGGTACATGCAGTGTGTGAGGGGCGGAAAGGAGCAGAAAGTGGCCGCTGAGCAGCGAGGGCGGGACAGAGAAGTGTGGACACACGGGAAGGGGCTGGGTGGGGCTGGGCCTCGCAGGCCTAAGTGAGGGCTCTGATTTCCTTCTAAGAGCAAGGGAAGCCACTGGAGGGTCTAAATCAGGGCAGTGGTATGATCTGCATTTTTCAAAGGAGCCCCTGGGCTGCTGGGGAGAGGAGTGAGGGAGTGTGTACAGGAGAAAAACCAGGGAGCCCTGGCGGGAGGAGTCAGCCGGGGGTAGGGGCAGTGGGCTGCGGGAGTCCCCGTGCCCCGACTCCCCCATTGGTCCGTGGGCTCCGCCAGGGCAGAGCTCGACTCATTCCCTCTGCGTTCCCCGCATCGCATCCAGGTCTGGCACAGAGCAGGTGCTCGGGAAAGCACAGGCGTTTGCTCAGTGAAACAAGGGCACTTAAGAAGTGGTGTGAGGATAAGCTAAACAATCCAGTCTTCCCAATCTTTTCTGTGAGAAAGCAGGAAACACAATGGGCTCCCTGGGGTGCAGGGACCTTACCGGGCTGCCCCACGCCACTCAGCCGCACCATGAGTTGTCTCTGGTTTGGGGTGTGGAGGTGGACGTCTGACAGCACGGTGTCGCTTTTGAAGGTGATCTCGTCCATGGCTGGGGCGGGAGACGGCAACCACGGCCTGGGCTCCCCATCAACCATGGGACAGCAGCACCTGAGAGGCGAGAGCAAGTCCTCAGGACAGCAGGTCCCAGAGGGGAACAGTGTAAACGACCACAGCCAGGTGGCAGAGAGCTCCCTTTTCAATCCTCTCTTAATTCTTCCTGAAGGAGAAAGTCTCAGAGCCTTGGCAAGGGAACAGAATCCAGCTAGAACTGTTATTTTGTTTTTCACTGTGTTCATTTTTATAGTAATCGTTTATTTATGGCAAGAGATCTACATTTCCATTTATACTGATAAAGTTTTCCTTCCCTTTTTAATTTTTTCCAATTTTTTTATTATGAAAATTTTCAAATAGCAAGTTGAGGGCATAGCATAATAAACAGCCATATACCCACTGCTTAGATTCAATGATCATTAATGCTTTTTCACAGGATCAATCAATCCGTCTATCTAGGTTTTTTCTCCCCTGAACTGAGCACCTTCTAGACATCACACCATTTAACCCCTAAATAATTCTTCAGCATCTGTCTCCTAAGAACATGCTCCTACATAACCATAAGACCATTAGCAGACCTAAAACAATTAACAATTCCCTTATACCATTTAAAACCCAGTTCATGATCAATTTGACACCCAAACGTCTTTTGCAGCTAGTTTTTCCTAAACCAGTATTCGATCACAATTTATGCTTTGCATTTAGAAGTTGTTTTCCCTATAACCTTTTTCTTCTAGAAGTTAGCCCCAGCTGCCCATATATCATTTTTTAAACCTTCTTGTTAAATTAAAAAAAAAAAAGTGAGTGGATTTAAAGGAAAAGCAACTATGGGAATCACTGTACAGGTGATATACAGATGTGGAAAAATTATGAAGGTGACACAGCAATAACTAAAATTTGGAAAACCATGCTGGAGGCAAGGTGGTCAAAAACAGGAAGGCTTTCCCTCCATCCAAATGTTCCACCCCATCAAAAAGCATTAAACAGCAGCAGCTGCGTGCAGACAGAGCCTTGAGCTGTGATGCTGGGCAGAGCAGGTATAAACCCAGTCTCCTACCTCCTTGCTACATGACCTTGAGAAAATTACTCCACCTCTCTGGACCCGTTTCTTCAGCTACATTCTCACCTTGCAGGGTTAGCAGTAGGTGGGGGGATGGGGGGAGATATGTGGGGGAAGGGTGTTAAGTGCTGAGCAGAGCCCTTGGTCCCCAGCAATTGTTAATAAATCCTTGGTTTCAGATGCTTGACCCAAACCTGCCCACAATCCCTGACCTCCTACAGGAACCGTTCCTACTTGGGTGTGTGTGTGCACTACATGTGTGCCCCACGCATGTCATGAGACCTCTCGGGCCTCCATTTCTTCAACTGGAAAATGGGATCGTCATAACCCAGGCTGTCCACAATCTGAGTCCACATAACTGGAGTGCCTACATTTAAGTACTTTCCACGGGGAAGCAAAAGTTGTACCAACACAAACATTTTTATAAAAGAGTCGCCCCTTGCTGGCTGGCTTTCCTAGCTAACACTATAAGCCAGCACAAAGCAAGTGGCTTGTGAAGTAAGCCTGTGAATCTGGCAAATGGATGCAGGATTTCATGGTGTCAATGAAAGCAATGGAGAAGAAATGCTCGACCCTCAGGTAAAAGTCCTCAACCAATGTGGACTGGAAAAATAAGGATGGATCCAGGAAGAGTATCCAGTATAAATACAGCTTAGACCTACCATGATCAATCGTTTTAAAGACAGATCTGGCTCTCCCGGACTGAAAGAGGTCCTGGGGGAAAATACTGCAACCGCATACCAAATTTCCTTAAATACAGAGAAAAGCCAAACCCGTATTCTTAATTTCTAGTTGAAATTCCAATTTTAAAATCCAACCTGCACAGGTCTCCCAGGAAACGCACTCTACAATGGAGTACTAGGTTAAGTGGATTCCCTTTAAGGGGCTTTTCCTAGAACCAGATCTCTGGGAATGCAGAGGCACTTTGTACCTGTCTCAGCGTCTGTGTGAGGATTAAATTAAACGATGATCATTTTCAGGGTTCAGGACATAGTAAGTGCTCAATAAATGACAATAGAAAATATTATCATTATAGTGTTGATAAGAATAATTATTAACTGATGTGCTGGAAAATGTAAGAAGGCAATAGTTTCTCTATTTAGGCATAGCTGACTCCCAGTCTCTGTCTGGGAATGCTGGGGCTGGATGGGCTTCAGTCCCCTCTTCTCACTGGGGAGGAGGGAAAGGACACCCCGACTGCAGATGGGACCTCTGCTTCCTCCTCTGGGCAGCTGACAAGTGTCCTTGGCTCCTCTAAGGCTGTGAGGGCCAGACGCAGACGCTGCCATCCTAACACTGTCAGGAGTGCCCACTAAAAGCAGTTTGCTGGGATCTGGGGGTTGTAATGCCTCCCCGCGTCCCAGGCTTTCTCTCTGCCAGGTGTCACAAGGTCATCAACAATCAGAAAGTAGGCGCGATTCTGACACCGAGGCCCAGGTCTGTGGGGCAAAGACTTGGCCCTGGCCGCGGCGCGGAGCCATAGTCAGGGGCTCCAGGGTCCTCGACCCTCGGGGCTCTTCGTTCTGTCTTGCTGCTCCCTTAACTCCAGCTGGCGAGCTAAGCATTGCCCTCTCAAACAGCAGTCACAGCTCGGGCATCACCCTCCCTTCCTAATCCAAAACCGAGGGGGCTGCGTGGACCCCGAACGGAAACCCAGAGGAAGGAATGGACTCCTTCTCCCAACACCCTAGCTTAGAAGGGGAAACTGAGGCTAAGTGGGGACTTAGGCTTCAGGCCCGTGGGAGCCCGCACTTCAAGGCCAGGCTCGGTGCCAGGAGGCTCCCTAAACCCTTCCGCGTGCCGCCGCCTCTCCCACGGGCTTACCCACCGGAGGCCGCTGCCTGAAGTCCCAAGCGAAACGCTCACCACGGCGCGCAAGCGGCCGCCACTGCAGGCAGCCTGCGCAGGCGCGGCCCCACCCCCTGCGCGTGTGTCCCTCCTTGTCGCCCGTGACCACGCCCACCCGCCGAACCGCGCATGCGTGCCAGCCTCGCTGGCAAACAGGTGCCGCCCTGAGGAGGTGAGTTTCGCGCCTGCACAGGTTTGCTCTCACCTGCCCTGGTTTAATGGGGTGGCCGGCCTGGGTGGGACAGGTCTGCGAGAGAGGGGCCGTTAGGTCGCCCCAGGTCACCCAGCTAAGTGGCAAGGCTTGGATTCGAACCCGGGTAATAGGGCTCTAGAGCCTGTGCTGTTAACCAGCATACTAGCTATATACTAATTATCGTTATCCCTGCTCTTAGTACTCATTAATATAATAGCTGGTACTCGTTTCATTCATTCATCCACTCGTCAAGTCTCCAACAACCAGGCGAATGAAGAACCTCAGGTTAATTAGCGTCTAACAGGAAATGAAATCTGATACAACTGTTGCACTTCAAGTAAACTTCCAAGCACATAGGACCACAGATGTAAAATGTGCACACATTTACATGCACATACGGAGGGTCAACATCAGTTTCGTGGATAAAACATGAAGGGGTGGTTAATAGGGTGAGCAAGCAACATAAGTGTTTTTAAAGGAAACAGATTGTTTCTTGAACTCCCCAGGACAGTGCAGGGGGAGCCGGCTGGGCATCTTGGGACCCCGTTCTAGTCTTGGTTGGGTTGTTCCCAGGGGATGTCTGGGTGCTAGGAGGGCACCGAGGAAGGTGGTGTAGACACCTCTGGGTTTTTTGTCTAAAAGCTTGTGAGAATAAAGCAGGCAGAGCCATCTTTTAAAAACGAAAGTCAGATTACGTCCCTCCTCTGTTCAAACCCTTGGACGCCCCCACCTTACTGACAGAAGGAAGTCAGTATTCTCACAGTCATCCCCTCCCCATCTCATACCCGACTCTGCTCCCTCCTATTCACCCGGGAGGCTTCTCTCCAGGACACCCACCTGCCTTGTTCCATTCCCTCACCTCCTTCTGGCCTGTGCTCAGGCATCATCCTCTTCTCAGTGAGATCTTCCCAGACCATCCTATTTAAAATAACGGCTTCTTGGGGAATTCCCTGGTGGTCTAGTGGTTTGGACTCTGCGCTTCCACTGCTGGGGGGCCCAGGTTCGATCCCTGGTCAGGGAACGAAGATCCCGCAATCCCCAGGCCCTGGCCAAAAAAAAAAAAAAAAGCCACCTCTCCCCATCCAGGCACTCCCTGGTGCATAGGAGCTGCTCAAAAAGTTCAATTTGTCGAATGAAAGAAGAAAGGAAAGAGGAATGTGTGCTCACGGGGTGTGCAGAGAGGGTAGACAAAAGCAGATGTGATGTCACTGCCCATTTTGGGCTGCCCGGATGTGTTAGGGAACTGGACAGAGAGCTGCTGGGGGTCTGGGTAGCTCCTCACTGAGATGTTGAGGTAATTCACGTCATCCCAGGCTTCCTGTCATCCTCAGCGTCAAGTTCAAACTCTCCACTTGGACCCTGTTAACCTTTCCTCCCTGAGGCACGGACAGTATCCATTCTTCTCTCCTCCTATAGTTGTATAATATTTTTGCTGGGCACACGCTTCCCTCAAATTAAAGACTATTTCCCAGCCTCCCTTGCAATAGCAAGGACATGGGGTTAAACTAAAGGGATTAAGCCAATGGGATGTAAAGGGAAGTGTTATGGAGCAGTTTCCGGGACCCTCCCTTAAGTGGGAAGCTGGGGAGTCCTTGGTTCCTGATACTTTGTCCCTTCCATCATTCATGAGGCCCAAAACAGATGTGCTATGAGGGCTCTACACTAAGTTATGGCAGAGTGGCAAACCTACTTGGGGGTCACCTCCTCCAGGAAGCCTTCCCTGATTCCCCCTCCTCCAGCTCACGACTATGAGTCTCTGGGCCCTCCCAGTCCTCTCTAGTGTCTCCATCAGAGCACCTGTGACTCCCCCACCAGGTTGTGAGTGCCTTGGAGGCAGGAGAAGCTGCTGGTTCCCATCAGCAACTTATGCTGGATTTCTCCGTATCCACAAAGGAAAAGAGAATAATGCTTGTAAAGCAGTTAACATCATCCTCGGCATGCTGTGAGTACTCAAGAAATGACACGAGCACCTATAAACTATTACAGTCGACCCTTGAACAACATGGGTTTGAATTGCACATCATGGGTCAATTTATAGGAGGATTTTTTTCACTAAATAGGTACTGTGGTACTATACAATCTGTGGTTTGTTGAATCTGCAGGCTGTAAAGTTATATTTGGATTTTCTTTTTTTTTCTTTTTCAAATTATTTTCCCATTTAGGTTATTATAGAATATTGAGCAGAGTTCCCTGTGCTATACAGTAGGTCCTATATTTGGATTTTCAATTCTGCAGAGGGTCAGTGCCCCTAACCCCTGTGTTGTTCACAGGTCAACTGTATTATTGCTTATACTAGTTCATTCAGGTGGTAAACACCCCAGACATATCTGAGGGGGCGGGCAGGTGTAGACAACAACAGGTCCAGCTGAATGCATTGTTCACCATTCGGCCAGGCCCTGCAAATGTGAATGATGGAACTGTATTAAGGTTCTTATGGCTGCTGTAACAAATTACCACAAGTTTGGTGGCTTAAAACAAAATGAATTTATTTTTTCACAGTCCTGGAGGCCAGAAGTTCAAAATCAAGTTGTCATCAGGGCTGGGTTATCTCCAAAGGCTCTCAGGAAGGATCCTTCTGTATTAGCTTGAGCTGCTGTAACAAACTATCATAGATTGAGGGGCTTAAACAATTGAAATTTATTTTCTCACAGTTTTGGAGGCTGGAAGTCTGAGATCAAGGTGCCAGCATGGCCAGATTTTGGTGAGGGGATCGCCCCTTGGGTTGCAGACAGCCACCTTCTCACTGTGTCCTCACACGGCCTCTTCTCTGAGTACATGAATAGAGAGGGAGCAAGCTCTCTAGTGTCTCTTATAAGGACACTAATTCTATCAGATCAGGGCCCCATCCTTATGACCTCATTTAACTTTAATGACTTTCTTAGAGGCCCCATCTCCAAATACAGCCACACTAGGGGTTAGGGCTTCTATATATTAATTTGGGGGGACACATGCAGTTTGTAATACCTTTCTTGCCTTTCTCCTAGCTTCTAATGACTCCTGGTGACCCCTGACTTGTAGATGAGTCATTCCAGTGACACATTTGCCTCCACCTTCACATGGCCATCTTCCCTCTGTGTCTATGTCCAAATCGCCTCCTCTTCTAAGGACACCAGTCATTGGATTAGGGCCCACCTAAACCAGTATGACCTCATCTTCACTTATTTACCTGCAAAGACCCTATTCCCAAATAAGGTCACATTCACAGGTTTGGGACTTGAACACATCTTTTGGGGGAACATAATTTGACCCATAATAGAAAATATCTTAGAAGGGATGCTCCAGACCTAGTTTTTCAGCCTCCAGCTGTGTGAGTCACCTCAGCTATGGGGGTCCTCCTGGCTGAGACTCCCAGATATCGTAGTGCAGAGACAAGCCAGCCCCGCTGTGCTCCGTCTGAATTCCTGACCCACAGAACCCATAAACATAACAAAAGTGCTATTATGGTCTATGCCACTAAATTTGGGGGTGGTTTGCAACACAGCAGTAGATGCTCAGAATAAGGGGGAAGGAAAGCTGCCCTTTTTCGCAGAACTTTGCAGATTAGGGGGAGAGGGCCCCCTGCGTTCCTGAGTCTCAGTTACATACACAACCACCCCTGAGGCTCAGACAGGTGAGGTGCTTTGCTCAAAATGCCAGCTGCTGAGTGGCAGAACTGGGATGCAGACCCAGGTCTCTGAAATGTCCCAGCGTTGGATGGGGCCTTAGAGTGAAAAGCCGTTTCTAGCATCCCAGGCACGTCTTTTCCTTTGAGAGTCTCCCCTGAGTCTTGGCGATGCAAGGGTTACTGTGCTAACTCCCATATGCCGGAGTGTACATCACCCCCACTGCCTGGGCTAATGACAAATCATGTATGCAACAGAGGAAAGCGGATGGCCTGCCAGATGTGTGATAAGAAACCAGCTTGCAGGAAATTGCTATCAGGTGATCATTATTAGCCCGGGTATTCAGAGCAGCCCCGTTTCCAAAGGTCATGCGTTTACTAAATGCTTGATGCGTTTTCCCAATCGGCCCTGGAAGATTTTGTCCTCCTGGAGAGAAAGCTCTTCCCCTGGATCTGCTGAGAGCAGGTGATTATAATTCTACACCTCCCCACCCCTGCATCTCACCAGCCTCTAACAGCAGCTGCTACAAATGCACAGTGATTGCCTCTCTGGTTCCTGGTACTGCGTAGAGAGAAACCAAGCTGACAGTCGCGTGCGATGGAGCTGGGTTCAAATCCCAGCTCGGCCACTCAGTAATCATAGTCACTCATTTGATGCGTGATTGTGGAGAGCTTTTCACATGCTAGGTACTCGGGCAAGTTACTTTACTTCTTTGAACTTAATTTTCTAATTTCTCGAGTACTGATAATAATACCTACCTTGAAGCGTTGTTGTGAGAATGAGTGAAATAGAATGTGGAAAGTTCCAGGCACGACTTTCCTGCACTTCTTGAGCTGATCTGAGCATATCTCTTCATCTTAAAGAACGCACCAATTTCACTAATTTTACCAAGTCATATATTGTTAGATTTTTAAAAAGCCAGTTAGGGCTTCCCTGGTGGCGTAGTGGTTGAGAGGCCGCCTGCTGATGCAGGGGACACGGGTTCGTGTCCCGGTCCGGGAGGATCCCACGTGCCGTGGAGCGGCTGGGCCCGTGAGCCATGGCCACTGAGCCTGCGTGTCCGGAGCCTGTGCTCTGCAACGGGAGAGGCCACAACAGTGAGAGCCCTGCGTACCGCAAAAAAAAAACAACAAAAAAAAACTAGTTAAACCAGGTCACCTTTAAGGGGCCTGGAAGGAGGTGTTTGGCCTTGGTGATGGTGTCACGATGTGGTTCGAGATTCTCCCCGGGGTTGCCGTCATGGCCGCGTGCTTGTTCATCCCGGGAATGGCCACTGCACGCATCCACAGGTTCACTAACGGAGGCAAGGAAAAAAGGGTTGCCCATTATTCGTATCTGTGGAACTTGGTGGAAAGAGATAGGCGCATCTCTGGAGTTGATCGTTACTATGTGCCAAAGGGTTGGAGAACATTGATTAAGGAAGCATTTTCCTGATTGATGAAAAATAACTCAGTTATGCTCATCTACCACTGCTAGAAGGTTATGCAGTGTATTGTGTAGCATGCAGTGTATTTTGTACTCTGTAATAAAAATAAAACAAAAAACTAAAATTTTAAAAATAAAATAAATAAATAATTTAAAAAGCCAGTTACATAAATCAGGAGCTTGGGATGAACACACACACACACACAACTATATGTAAGACAGATAACCAACAAGGACCTACTGTATAGCACAGGGAACTCTACTCAATATCCTGTGATAACCTATATGAGAAAAGAATCTAAAAAAGAATGAATATATGTATATGTATAACTGAATCACTTGGCTGTACACCTGAAACGAACACCACATTGTAAATCAACTGTACTCCAGTAAAATTAAAATAAAAAAATTTTAAAAGCCAGTTACGATGCCATACATACTGTATAATATTAGTTACGTAACAGAAAACACTCAAAAAATTATATGTTTTCTCAGGATATGTGCATATTATGTAAATACACAGAAAAAATCTGGAAAGATGCCTTCTCAGGATAGGGGCTGGGATGAAGGTAGGTTTGAGAGGACTTTGTTTTAATTTTTAAAGGGCTGCAACATATATCACTTCTATGGTTAGAAATTTATTTAAAAATGAAAGTGCACAGGGGCTTACACTGGTCAAATGTGGGACAATATGAGCCTTTAAATGAATATTTATTGGCAAGAATAAAACATGACACATTGAATAAAAGCAATCTATGTAAACAGGTACTCAAAACAAATGTGTCTTAGTCCATTGAAACTGCTATAACAGCATACCATAGAGTACGTGGTTTATAAACAACAGAAATGCTCACAATTCTGGAGGCTGGAAGTCTGAGTTCAGGGTACCAGCGTGGTCAGGTTGTGGTGAAGGCCCTCTTGGGGTGACACAAACATTCAGGCCAGTGCTTGTACACGAATGTTCATAAATCACTATTCACAGTAGCAAAAAGAAACAACCTAAATGTCCATCACCTGAAAAATGGATAAATAAAATGTGGTCTATCCATACAGGGGGAAATTAGCCAGCCTTAAAATGGAAGGAAGTACTGATACATGTTACAACATGGATGGACATTGAAAATATGATACTCAGTGAAATGTGCCAGACACAAAAGACCACACACGTACTGCATGATTCCACGTATAATGAAACATCCAGAAAAGGGAAATCCATAGAGACGATAAGCAGACTAGTGGTTGCCAGGGCCTGGGGAGAGGGAAAAATAGGGAGTGACTGCTTAATAGGTGCGGGGTCTCCTTAGGGAGTGATGAAAATGGCTTGAAACTAGATAGAGGGCGTGGTTGTACAACACTGTAAATGTACTAAATGCCACTGAATTGTTCACTTTAGAATGGTGAATTTTATTTCAGTTAAAAAATCCATGAGTTCATAATGAAACTAAAAGACTTTTTAAAAGGGTGGTGAGAAACTGTAGAAGGAAGGATGAATAGAAATAGAAAATCACTCTTTAAAGTCACCTTAATGCTGACTGATCCAGATAAGAATCATCAATGGATGTTAAACCCTTGGGAAAAAGACAGTTGAGGTACAAGACAGTCACACAGGCCACACTGACCTGACCACACTGCCACCCTGATCTCAGACTTGCAGCCTCCAGAACTGTGAGAAAGAAATTTCTGTTGTTTATAAGCTGCCCAGGCTGTAGTATGCGGTTATAGCAGCCTGAATGAACTAAGATATAATCTACATACTGTCAAATTCACTATTTTAAAGTGTACAAATTGGTGGATTTCGTATATTCACAACATTGTACAGCCATCACCACTGTCTAATTCCAGAACATGTTCATCACCCCCAGAACAAACACTGTGCCCATCAGCATCCTCCTGTAACTGAAAGTGGGGTCCCTCTGTTCGCCACTCAAAAACCAATAAAGAGGCAAAGTTGGTGGAAAGTAAAGTTTGCTCTATTTTGGAGGCCGGCAACTGGGGGGAGATGCAGAGTCCTGTCCAAAGGCCAACTCCCCCACCACTGACAACCAGGGGGCAAGAGCTTTTATAGGCAGAGGGAGGGGGCTACATGCAGAAACAGCACAGTCAGCTCTGACAGTCATCTTGAAATTGGTCATTGGTGGTCTGACCAGCACGATATTGATGGTTTTAGATACAGTTAACCTTCAGTTCCCCGGGTTGGTTTGTTCCCATTTCCTTGAGGCCAATTCTTGGAATTGCGGCAGCTGATGTCATGGCTACAGCCTGGTCATCATGTAGTTAACTTCTTGCACCTGGTGGGGGTTTCAGTATCTATAAGACAGCTCACAGGATACGGCTCAGAATATTATCTGTAGCCCTTGAGAGGGAACTAAAGGTCCTTGACTTTGCTTACTGACTAAACTATTATCGTTTCGTCCTGTTTGACTGTTTTTCTTTGCTTCTCCCTTCTCTCATTTCTCTGATTAAACTTATTCTTTGGCTAAAGTTCTTCCACAGACAAAAGGCAGGAGGATATGGGGGTGGGGGAAGGACCATAGTGTCCTGTTTCGTTTCACTCTCCATTGCCCTCTCCCATGGCAAATGCCAAACCACTTTCTGGCTGTGGATTTGCCTCTTTGGGGTATTTCATATAAATGGAATCCTACAAAATGCACTCTTTTGTGTTTGGCTTCTTTCACTGAGCATGTTTTCAAGGTTTACCCGTGTTGTAGCATGTATTAATATTTCATTCCTTTTTTTTTTTTTTGAGATGTCTTATCAATTGTCAGATTAATTTATTCTAAGTTGCCAGTGTAATTTTTTAAAACATGAGTTGGTAAACTCCAATCTGATTAAACATATGTCTTTGGCTGAGAATACTTTTTTAATTGAAGTATATTTGATGTACAATTTTATATAAGTTATAAATGTATGGTACAGTGATTCACCATTTTTAAAGGTTATACTCCATTTGTAGTTATTATAAGTACCTCATTCCTTTTTAATGGCAAAATAACATTCCATGGTATGGAGAGACCACATTTATTTATTCATTCATTAGTGGATGGACATTTGGGTTGTTTCTACTTTTTGGCTGTTATAAATAATGGTGCTGTGAACATTCATATAAAGTTTTTGTGTGGACATACATTTTCATGTCTCTTGGCTACCTACCTAGGAATGGAATTGCTGGGTCTTTTGGTGACTATGTTTAATCTTTTAAGGAACAGTCAGACTGTTTTCCAAAGTGGCTGCATAATTTTATATTCCAACTCCAGCTGAGTATGAAGGTTCCAGTTTCCTGGAGTTTAGTCTTATTGGGGAACTCTTGGAGCCAGTGTAAAACACATGCCTCTGAGTTGTCTCACCCAAAGGGTGTAGGTGCTGGGGCATTTATACACCAAATCCCGCAGTCATTGGTTAGGGCTGCTAATTTCTTGGCTTTTCTGGCTGGCCGTAGGTGAGCAGAGTGACCCTAGAGAAAGCCTCTGGTGCTGCCTATTAGATGTTGGGCCTGGATGCATGGAAAAAAGGGATGCGGTGAAATATCTCGGCTGCTGTTCTTATGAATTGTTTAAGGATAACCCAGCCAATTCTCATATCTCCCACAGCCTGCTGTGGCCCTCACAGCACTGCAGATGCCCTTTTAATTGTGTTAAAATCACACAATAAAGGATCTCTAGTGATCTGAAAAGCATCCTCCAAAAATTCATATCCACCTGAAACCTCTGAACGTGACCTTCTTTGGAAATACGGTCTCTGTAGACGTAATCATCTTGGACTTAGGGTGGACCCTGAATCCAATGACAAGTGTCCTTATAAAAAGAGGACTTCCCTGGTGGTCCAGTGCTAAAGAATCCGCCTTCCAATGCAGGGGGAGCAGGTTTGATCCCTGGTCAGGGAACTAAGATCCCACATGATGCGGAGCAACTAAGCCCGTGCACCACAACTACTGAGCTCACGTGCCTCAACTAGAGAGCCCGCGTGCCACAAAACTACAGAGCCCACACACTCTGGAGCCTGCGCGCCACAACTATAGAGAGAAAACCCACACGCCACAACTAGAGAGAAGCCTGAGTGCCACAACAAAAGCCTGCGCACCACAATGAAAAGATCCCACATGCCTCAACGAAGATCCCATGAGCCTGCAACTAAGACCCGATGCAACCAAAATAAATAAACAAACAAATTAAATAAATATTAAAAAAAATAAAAAGAGGAGAGGATGCAGAGAGAAGGTGATTGAAGACAGAGGCAGAGATTGGAGTGACCAGTCTACAAGCCAGGGGACACCAAAGATTGCTGGCCACACCAGGAGCCGGGAGAGAGGCAGGGGACACAGCGTCCCTCAGAGTCTCTTGCAGGAATCAACCCTTCTGACATCTTGATCTTAGACCTCTGCTGTCCAGAACTGTGAGAGAAGAAATTGCTGTTGTTGAAGCCCCCTAGTTTGTGGTACCCAGTTAGGAACCCAACGGGTGGTCTCAGCTGGTTGGTGCCTCAAGGCTTTGGTGTCCCCTGGGCTCCGAAGGCCAGTGCCCAGCCCGGTTTCCACCTCCACGATCAGCTCCTTCTGAAGTTCACAGTCTAAATGCTCCCTGCTCAGATAGGCCTTCTCCCCACCGCCCCGTCCTGCGTTGCCCCCTACCATCTGAGCAAGGATCTCTATCACACACCTGTTTTATTTTCTTCCTAGGCCTGTCGCTCTCCAGGACGACCTGTTATTTAAATTCTCCGTGTTTATCATCTGTCTCTTGCACTAGCATGTAAGATGCATGACAGCAGGGCCTTGCCTGCCTGGTTCACTGTTTTCCTGAGCACCTGTGATAGGGGACTCTTTGCAGAAAGAACGAGAGCCTGGAGACCTTCGGAGCACCTCTGGAGGAGCTACTGCCCCAGATGTCATGGGGAAGGTGTAACTTCAGAGAAACTGGCCCTTGACACCCCACCCACTCGCTGTGCATGGTGGGCCGAAGAGGTTTTGGTGAAACACTTAGACCAGGATCAAAATGTTCTCTTTTGAGATGAGCTTAAGAAGTCACCCTGTTCTTTCCTGTGTCTGGCTTTGGGAGAATAATGAATATTTCCAAGTGTCCCAAGCCTGCTCTCTTTTCCTTCTTCCCAGATTGCCCCAGGACCTAGGATGCTGGTGGAAGACTTTGAATGGCATCTTCTCTTCCTGGTGAGGCTCCCTCCCTCTTCTGATTATGGCTGTCTCCTAGCAAGATGTCCGATTGCTGCGTCTGAGCACTTACTGTAGGGTAGCAGTGGAATCACCAGGATCCAGATATCGGGGTACATCCTCTGAATGGCAGGAGCAGTGTGGGGGGAGGCACAGGGGAGGCGAGTGCACCATCTCCCCAGGGAAGGATTAGCTACTTTGATTGATTGATTGATTTTTAAAATTATTTTTAAGCTGCTTTTTCAACTGTCTCTGCCCAACAGCTTCTTTGGGTCTCCCCTCTGATTTCTATTCAATTTTATTTAAAATGTCTCTTTTCTTCAAGCTTGGGCAGGGATTGATCTTTGCTAGCTGAGTAAGGGACAGTAACTCGGGAACGCGAAGCCACGTCCTGTTTAGTGATTCCTGGACGAATGGAGGCTGTGCCAGGCATCTCATATGTTTTATTGCTTTTAGTTCCCACAACAACGCTATGAGCAAAGTACTGTTCCCATTTTATGGATGAGGTCAGACAGGTTAAGTCATGTGCCCAACATCCTTTCCTTCCCTTTTCTTTTCTTTCCCTCCTGTTCCGTCCTTCTTTTCTTAAAACATGAAAAAATTAATAAACTTTATTTTTTAGAGCAGTTTTAGGTTCATTAAGTGTTAAGTACAGAGAGTTATATCCAATATATCCCCTGCAAACTGCCCCGCCCCCAATCTGTAGCCCCAGGAACCTCTCCAGCTGAGCTGTAGTTACCTGTTTTTCCGAGTGCCTTGAAGTCCACCATGCAGGCGGGCAATCGTGGTCTCGACACTCAGGAAAGCGGTGACTTGATGAATGCCCATGGTTCCTCCCATTGAGATGCTTTCTTGTTTGTTCCTGAGAGTCCTCTGGGGGTCATGGCCGTATTGAGTAAGAACTTCCTAGAACGCATTGTGGTTTGAAATGCTGGACTTGGTAGATGGGGAATAGGCTGGGGGAGGGAGAAAAGCACCGAATTGGGCCCAGGAGGGACCCTGGGCAGCTTAAGGGAGACATGGGTTGAGAGTCTGGGCTCTGGACTGGCTCCCACCTGTGAGACTTCGGGTGACCTCTCTGAGCGTTGGCTTCTTTCTGGGTGAACCAGGATAGGCTGGTCCAATGCCTTCTCCACTGCAATGTGCCCCCATTCTATGTAGGCACCCCGCCCCGAACAGGAATGGGGGCTCTTGTTGGAGAGTCAGAATGCAGATGGCCCCTTTCATTCTGCTCCCAACCTTTGTGATCTTTTTTTTTTTTCTCTCTCCAACTCAGAATTTCTCTTTTTTAGCTGATGATACTCCGTGAGGCTTCAGATCTTACAAAGGCACTTTGATCATATGGCTCATCATCAGCTCCTTTTATCTTGGGAACATCTGGCGAACCAAATCTAATCAATACAGAGCGGCAGAGGGCTCACGGAAGGTCCACATCTGCCCGGGTCTCCTTCAAGAGCACTGAGTCAGGATGAGGCTGCCTTGCCTGAGAACTCACACCTGTCTGGACATACCCAGCAGTGCAGAACACAGCACCCATGGGTCGGGGGCCTGCTGCATGCTCACACACGTCATCTCCAATTCTCCAGGCTGCCTTAAGAGGGAGAAACCAAGACTGGCCCCATTTTGCAGATCAGCAAACTGAGGCTCAGAGATGTGAAGTCACTTGCCTGCAGTAACTCAGTTCCTAGGGGACTGGCCCAGGTGGGTCTGACTCCGAAAAGTGGTTCAGAAAAGTAAAGTGACTCTTCTAAAATGTGCTTCCAGCTTTCTGGAGTCAGGCAGCCTCGATGCCAATCTTAGCCCTGCCCCCTCCCCCCTGTCTCAGGTCAGGTTCTCCCAGAAGCAGACCCAGAGATGGGAATTCACATGCAAGTGATTTTTCAAGGGTTTCCAGGAGAAACTGGAAAGGGAGTGAGGGAATTAGGACAGGGAAGGCGAGAAGGCCAGCATGAGAGAGGGCTCAGGTGGAATTCCAGCTTCAGCCTGATCCCACGGGGAGCTGTGGAGCACAAGTTATACTACAGCCTTTCTCCTTCCTTGAGACAAGTGTAGGAGTTTCCTTGGGCTGTTGTAAGAAACCAACACAAACTGGGTGGCTTAGGACAACAGAATTGTATAGTCTCACAGTTCCAGAGCCTAGAAGTCCAATATCAAGGTGTTGGCAGGGCCAGGCTCCCTCTACAGGCTCTTGGGAAAGATCTGTTACAGGCTTCTCTTCCGGTTGGCAACCCTGGACGTTCCTTGTCTTGTAGACGCATCGCTCCAATCCCTGCCCCCATCTTTGCATGCTCTTCTCTTCTGTGTCTGTGTCTTCTCTTCTTATGAGGACCCTAACAGGTAATCCAAGATGGTCTTCTGATGACGGACTCACTCGTCTAATGTCTGATCCATTCTGCACGCTTTCCTAGACCTTTTGACCTTCACAGCCCTGTGCCTGTTCCGACGGCTTGGTTGGAAGCCCCTGAAACCAGCAATGGCTAAAATATACTAAAAAATATGACAGTGTACAGGGGGACTCTTACACCAAAAGGATGGAAAAGCTGGGAAAGCCAAACCTTGAGAGGGACAGGGTCCAGAGAGCTCAGGAAATTTAGGACGAAAGCAAAGGGTACTTCTTCAAGGCGTTACCTTAGAAATGGGGTAACCCTACACCCCAAGCACTTTCCTTCATCACGGTCTCT
Organism: Lipotes vexillifer; assembly: GCF_000442215.2. Taxonomy (NCBI): domain Eukaryota; kingdom Metazoa; phylum Chordata; class Mammalia; order Artiodactyla; family Lipotidae; genus Lipotes; species Lipotes vexillifer. The sequence continues at coordinate 1,053,066 of NW_006797892.1, read as the reverse complement.
ATTCACGAGGCATATTCTGGAAAGAAGAGCATCTGATTGGTCTACCTTTTAGGAATTGTGACTCCAGAATGGATATTGAGGGAAGATGGCAGTCAGAACACCACCGCCCCGCTCTGGAGCTCACGTCATTTCCATTACACACGCCTCATCTCCCACGTCCACACTCTAACCTTTTCACACGTCACACTGTCAGCTGACCTGGAAAACAACCCCTCTGGCCAACAGTGTGCGGCAGAAAAGCAGCTCCTAAAGAGCG
>NW_006797892.1:1051704-1052793 GCF_000442215.2 Lipotes vexillifer | reverse complement strand
AGCGTCGGTGAAGGAAAGCTGGCTGGACGCAAAGGTCAGAGCCAGCGGGGTTGCAGTGCCCTGGTCCTTGCTCACAAGGGCTCCAGGTCTGGAGCATTGTCAGCGACACAGTGAGCCCAGGACAGGGTCTCTAGAAGGCTGAAGGGCTTCTCCGTGGCCCGCCCCACCCTGGCAACAAAAACGATCATAAATTGGCAAATGTTTGTTGAGTGCTTGCTGTGTGCCAGGCCCTGTTATAAATACTTTACCCATGTTAATTCCATCCTCGCAACAGCCTATGAAGGAATGTGCTATCATTACTCCCACTTTACAGATAAACTGAGGCACACAGAATGGTGATGTAACTTGCCCAGAGCCAACGTTGCTAACCCTCCAATTCCTGCAGCAAAGAGGAGCAAGGTGCTCAGAGCCCACTAGGAGGACAGCCATGTCCCCCGGAAAGCCTCACTTTTCAGATCAGGAATATTTTCATAGGCATCACCAATGATGATCCCTCCTGCTTCATTAGGTGGGTTGGGGGCAGGCATCTCCCTGTTCACCCCTGGACATCATGTCCTAACACATTATGGTAGGTAAGGAAGATGCTGATCGGGCCCATCCCCAATTCTGCACTAACTCAAAGTCACCCCACTATCTGCTCACCAAGACCCTTCCTGGCAGAAGGGCTGCTGGGCCTGTGATGAGTGTCCCTTGGTGGAGATCTGGACAGGAGAAGACGTTGGTCTCTGCCGATCATCTGCACAGCTGCTGGCACATACCATGCACTTGATAAACACTTATTGAATGAATAAATTTCTCAGTGCCCTGTCTCAATCAAACATGGAAAACAAACACACAATGAAGACATAGAAGAACTTCTGTTTCAAGAAAAATGGAAGATAGCTTATTCATCCACAAAAATGTTTACATTAGCAAACTGCATGTTGGCATGACTGGTGAGACCCCTGGAATCATTTGAGTTTGGGTCCCCTAGTCTACGGTGACACAGTGACAGTCTAGAAAGAATGAGACTCTGTATATAAGATATATATCTTATATATACACAAAGGGTTACCAACTAACCCTGTATGGTGCCAGAATAGTAAATAG
>NW_006797892.1:1024352-1051694 GCF_000442215.2 Lipotes vexillifer | reverse complement strand
AGTTAAGGCATTCCTGGCCATATGATCTCTGACACAACTATTCAGCTCTACCGCTGTAGCATGAAAGAGGCCATAAACAACTGTAAATGAGTTGGCCTGGCTGTTTGCTAATAAACTTTACTCACAAAAGCCAGGCTGTATTTGGCCTGGGACCGTGGTTCTATGAGAACTGTTCAGGAACTAAAGAGAAGCATGTGTGTTTATTGAGCAAATACTATAGACCAGGGAACAAGCTGGGCTGTTCCCTTTAAACCCTAAAACAACTCTGTCAGGTGGGCACTATTATCCCCATTTTATAGATGAAAGAAACTGAGGCTCTGAGACATTGATAACTTGCCCAAATTCACATAGCTCATTAACAAAAGAGGACTTGAATCCAAGACTCCAAGCCCAGGCCTTTGTGCGCACGTGGCACTGCCTCCCCTGGGGATGGCTGTTGCTTCCTGTATCCCATTCCAGGTCCCTCAGCCCTTGTGTGCCCCTCCCCCAGCATTCCAGCTTTATCCCAGAGAACATGAAGCACCTCTTGTTTGCCTTCCTGCCAGCACACCTTCCCTGAACCACACCCCTAAGCTATCTTGCTCTCTCCTCCACAGAGCTCGGCGCTGCTCTGACAGCAACACATTTCCCCAACTGGGAGAGAAGAAATCGAAATTTTTGTTTTTTTGCACAAAAGCTGCCCTTTTCTCCTGCAGCTAAAATTCCCCCACAGAACAGGAAGAATATCCAAAGTCAGACCAAAAATCGCTATTTATTGAGCTGGCACCAGGGCCAGAAGCTGGATAGGGGCTGGAGAGGCGAGAATGAGACCACAGCGCCACCACCTATAGGGGCTGGAAGTAAGCCCAGGCCCCCCTGCGGGAACACAAAGTTCCCTTGACTCAGCCTGGCAAGGGGATGGATGGGGAAGACTCCAAAAGACGGAGAGCCTGAAAGATGTGTAGGAACTAATCAACGGCCAAGTCACAAGGGAGGGCGTTCTGGGTGCAAAGACTCGGAGGGAGAGCATTGTCCTTGCAAAACCACCTGGTATGGCTGGCACACCAGGAATCAGAAGGGACTCTACGGTGGACACCTGGGGTTTGAGGCTCCCCAGCACCCCTTCTCCTTCTTCAGGCAACGGTACCCTAATTTTTCTTAGGGGAATCATCCCCTGCATTGCGCAGTCTTAGCGGTGCTGTCAATCAAGGTGCCCCGCCCATTCTGCTCGCAGCACTCCTTCTTGAATCACTCTACTGACCTAGGTTCCGGGTGGGGCTGTCAATCATGACACTCCTGCCCCTGGAAGCTGGTCATGTGATCCAGGATGGCCAATCATAGAGCCCCAACCTCCTGGTGATGTAATTCTAGCAAGGGGTATGTGACCCAAACTGGGCCAATCATATTCTTTCAGGTTAGCCTGTGGATTTTGGGAGAGGGATGCTTCTGTTCTCCCAGGCTTGCTAGGCCGGGAAGAAATAGGTCTGTCATGTGGATAGAGCCTGAAAAACAGAAGCAAACAGAGCTAATAGATTGGTAAAGACAGAGTCCTGCCAATAGATATCCTTCCAGGGCTTCCTTGGTGGCGCAGTGGTTGAGAGTCCGCCTGCCGATGCAGAGGAGACGGGTTCGCGCCCCGGTCTGGGAAGATCCCACATGCCGCAGAGCGGCTGGGCCCGTGAGCCATGGCCGCTGAGCCTGCGCGTCCAGAGCCTGTGCTCCGCGACGGGAGAGGCCACGGCGGTGAGAGGCACACGTACCGCAAAAAAAAAAAAAAAAAAAAAGATATCCTTCCAGCTCCAGGATACAGCCATGCCTGGAGCCAGCCACCCAGAACTCCCCGGTTCCGTGAGCTCTTTTTAGCTTAGACTATTTTGAGTTAGGTTTCTGAAACTTGAAACTGAATGAGTACAAACACTGTAAGATTTATTAAGCACTGGCCTTGTGCAAGACATGGTAGTAAGAATTTTATGAGCATTGTCTGATTCATTTCTGGTGAGTCACTTCATCTCCTGGAGACTTCATTTGCTGGTGTGTAAAATGGGTATAATATGATAAGAATAGGATTGTTGGGAGACTTAAGTGAAGTAAAACATACAAAGCACCTGTCATAGGGACTTCCCTGGTGGTCCAGTAGTTAAGACTCTGTGCTCCCAATGCAGGGAGCACAGGCTCGATCACTGGTCAGAGAACTAAGATCCCGCATGCCACGTGGAGTAGCAAAAAGAGAGAGAGAGAGAGAGAGAGAGAGAGAGAGAGAGAGAGAGAGAGAGAGAGACAAAGCACCTGGCATATAGTAGGTCCTCAAGAAATGTTAGATACTTTTCTCAGGCTAGGGAACTCTGTGATGAATATCTTGGAATATACTTTTTGGAGCAATTGCCTCTCTATTTCTCAAAATGGAATGGCAAAATCAATGGGTATGCCCTTGTTAAGGTCCTCAACACGCAGTCCCAGACTGCTCTCCAGAAACATGCCAATCGTATTAGTTACCTGTTGCTGTGTAATAAATCACCACATATTTAGCGCTTAAAAGAGCATACGTCTATTATCTCACCATTTCTGTGGGTCAGGAACCCCGGGCATGGCTTGGTTGGGTCCTCTGCTTCAGTCTTTCAGAAGCCTGCAATCAAGTTGTCGGCTGAGGCTGGGGTCTCATTTGAAAGTTCGACTGGAGCAGGCTCTGAGTCCAAGCTTACTCAGGTTGTTGGCAGAATTCAATTTCTCCACAGCTGGCTACTGAGGACCTCAGTTCCTCACTGGTGTTGGCTAGAGGGCCATGTATAGTTGCTGGCCACGCTGACCTTTCCAACATGAAGTGTTCAGGCTGAGAAGGCAAATAGAGAAAGTCTGCCAGAAAGATGGAGATTACAATCTCATATAATGTAATCACAGAAATGACATCCCACCACCTTTGCTGCATTCTACTGGTTAGAAGAAAGTCCCGTGTCCCATCCACAGTCACAAAGGGGGGGATTACACAAGGGTGTGATTACCAGGAGGTGGGATCATAGGGGACCATAGCTTCTTTCTTTTATGAATTGTGCTCTTTGTGTTTTGCCTAGGAAATCTCGCTTAACCTGAGGCCACAAGGATTTCCTCCTATGTTCTCCTCTAGTTTTGTAGCTTTAGTTTTTGCACTTAGGCCTGCCATCCATTTAGAATTAATTTTTATATTTAGTGCAAGGTGTGGATCGAGGTTTATTTTTATTTTTGCAAATGATGTCCAATTGAATGATGTAATTATAGTTGAAGAGAAAACTCTGCATATAGCATGATTACAATTCTAATAATTAGATCTTATATATTGTGAACGCTTACTATGTATAAGCCTCTAGCTAAGTGTTTTACCTGCATTATTTCATTTGCTTCTCATGATGACTGAATGAACGAAGAGCTAGTTATATGTCTTCTCAGAGCTATGCATATGATAAGTTAGAACCCACTCTTGACTGACACATGATCTATGAGATATTTTGTTAAATTAACAAAGCAAGGTATAGAGTATACTGCCATTTGTGCCAAAAAAAAAAAAAGGATGCACAGACACATACATATACACATATTTGCTTACATAATATATCTCCGGAAAGGTAGAAAGAAACTGCTAAGTGTGGTTCCCTCTGGGGAAGGGAACCTGGTGACTGGAATGAGGAGAGGGAGGGGGACTTTTTAGCGGTATGGCATTCTGTACCTTTGGAATTTTAAAACTTGCCTATTTCACAACTTGTGTCAATATTACCTGCACAAGGAATACGTAAACTTAGAGAAAAAGAAAAGAACTCCTGGTGGTCTGCCTTCAAACCTGTACTTTTGTCTACCATCCTGGGCTCTTTTTTTTTTTTTTTAATCTTTTTATTGCTTCACTTCTCTTTGCCTTGATATTCCTACCTGTTAACTGTGGATGATATAGCCACAGTTATAACCTTGTAGAATTGTAATTCTATAACCTTGTAGAATTGCCATGATGACTGGGGCGATGCACGTAAAACACTCAGAGCAGGGCCCCGCACCCAGAGAAAGAAAGAAATGCTACTTATCATGATTTTATTCATAGAAAAAAGATTAGAAAGAAACGCACATGACAGGTTAACAGAGGTTTCTCTGCATAATAAATAACTTTATTTTTTTCCTTTTCCCCAAGAATAAAAAAAAGTTACATAATATTTTTATACTGAACATTTCCACTCCTTCCTGGCCCATCCCATCCCAAGAGTCTCTGATTGCACATTCTCTGCGGGATTCTGTTCAGACTTTAAGGAATGGCCGAGGTTGGATAAGGCTAGGCTTGTTTGTCCTGTGTCTAGATGCCTTATTTCCCTCAGCGGTTGTAGAAAAGAGAGACTTCTTAACATTGGAAAGATGTCTCTGAACAAAATTCCAGGGCCAGGGAGAAGAATGGAAGGAGGTAGGGAGGGTAGTGAATGTGCTTACTTACTTACTTTATTTATTTCTTTATTGGCCATGCTGCGCGCCTTGTGGGCTCTTAGCTCCCTGACCAGGGATCAAACCTGTGCCCTCTGCAGTGGAAGCACGGAGTCCTAACCACTGGACCACTAGGGAATTCCCCTGAATATGCTTACTTTAATAGGCATCAATTATGCCCATTTTTCAGATGGGAGAAAGATGCTTGTAGAGGTTTTAGAGATTCAGATGAGTTGGGGACTGGAGGTAAACGACTGAATTGTTGAAGCTTCCAGCCAAGCTACCATTTCTGTCTCGATGATATGGAACTACAGGGGCAAGTGGCCTGGCTTGTTTGGAGACATCAGCTACCTGGTTTCTTTCCCCCACGTTGCTTGTGTTGATGTTGGTCTGGGGAGCGGGGTGGAAAGTGTAGCCAGGTGTCCTGCAGCTCAACCCCAGAATGCCCCAAATGCCCTATTTATGCCCCAGTTGCAAAGGCAGTTTGGCTTGGGAAGCCTCTTTTGGGAAGTCTTCTTTCGCTGGCTCTAGACCTCAACCTTCCGTCTTTTGTAGCAGAGTAGAGACCAGACCATGTTCTTAGGAATCAGGTAAACCCACTTCAAATCTCTTTCCCTTTTGTGACTTTGGGTAAGTTACTCCACCTCTCTAAGCCCTGGTTTCCTGATCTCTAATGTGGGGGTGATAGTGAGTCCCTATCTTTTGGGGTTTGTGCTGGGCAGAATTATGGCCCCCCAAAAGGTGTCCGGGTCCTAATCTCTGAAACCCGTGACTGTATTGCTCTCCATGGCAAAGGGGACTTTGCAGATGTGATTAAATTAAGTATCTCAAGATGGGGAGATTTTCATGGATTGCCTGAGTGCGCTCAATGGGATCACAGTGTCCTTATAAGAGAGAGCCAAAAGGGTCAGAGAGAGAAGGTATAAGGGCAAAAGCAGAGGGAGCAGAGGTCCGAGAGGAGGGAAGATGCTATGCAGCTGGCTTTGAAGATGCAGGGAGGGGCTACAAGCCAAGGAATGCAGATTCAGCACAGCCCTGCCCACACCTTGACTTTAGCCTGAGGAAACTAATTTCAGACTTCTGACCCCCAGAACTGAAAAAGAATAAACTTGTGTTGTCTTAAGCCACTCAATTTGTGATAATTTGGAATAGCGGCCACAGGAAACTCATGTAGGGTTGCGGTGTAGATGAAATCTCAGGAACGTGACCAGGTATGGGGGAGAGTGATTGGCTGGAGGAGGGAGTGGGGGGTTGTCTGAATATCCTGCTATGGGAAGGGCTTTTAAGTCAGACCTTCACATATGGTAGTTGTCCTCAAACAGTATGGTTTCAACCTTCTTCTGTGACTGCATGTACTACGTCGTGTTGAGTGTATTCCCTTCCTGTTCTGTGTCTCCTGGGACACTGTGAGGTCCTCAGAGGAGGAAGGCGACCTTGTCTTATTCCTATTGTATCCTTTGTGCCTGGCACACAGTAGCTGCTCAATAAACGAGAGCTTTCGAAGCTGAACAGAGATGCCCCTCTTCTCGTCTTCCATGAGGGCTTGCAGAACTGTGCTCTTTCCTTTCTGGGTCCCGCTTTCCTCCTCTGTAAGATGATTGGGCTGATTCTGTGGTTTCTTCCAGCTCTATGGTTCTAGTGCCTCCGCCTCTCCCCGAGATCCCGCTGAGCCACTGTATTGAGAAGGACGAAATCTGTCTCTCATGGTTGCAGGTCCTGGTTGGGGAAGGGAGTGACAATGGCCCCAGCAGCAGGCAATTTCAAGAGAACATGACCTCGGAGATCTGGCTGGTTCCAGACCCACCCCTTGTGATGTCCAGAATCTCTATTAGCAAATTTCTAGTCTGACCTTTGCTTACCCCAGCCTGGAAGGGCTACAGGGAGCTGGATGGAGGCTGACGCTGGGCACTGATGTGGCAATTCTGGCACTAACAATCTGGAGAGATGCTGTCTCCTTGGAGCTGCAAATGCTTTCACGGGGAGGGCTGGGGCAGGCTGGCTGCTGTCTTCAGCACTGGGGTAGGTGAACGTGTCAGGCCTAATTGTTCAGATTCATACCCAGGTAGTGGCAACAGCCCAGAGTTGGGAGTCTGGCCTGGATTTGAAAGCCACGTCTGTGCCTTATTAGATACCTGACCTTGCTGGGTCAAACTCTGAATGACTGTGTCATGTTTTGTACAACAGGGACCCACGCTAGTAGCCAGAGCTAACATTTACACTGGCTGTTTTCTAGGGGTTACCGGGGACTCTGCTCAGAGCTTCACGTGCTTGATTCCAGGTCGTGTCCTTGTAATCCCAAGGTCAGGATCATCTTATGTCTTCTCTACAGATGGAGAAACTGAGGCTTAGGGAGGCTTTGGACCTTGCTCGTGGTCCCAGGCTAGGAAGGGCTGCAGGTGTGGTTTGATCCTGGGTAGCCTGCCTCCAGAGCTGTGTGCTGGTCATAGACCCCCAGCCTCTCAACCAGAACTACCCCCCAGGATCGCTGTGTTCATGAAGTGATATGATGGATGCCACAGTATCTGACACAGAGCAGACGTCCACTTTCAGTAAGCGGTGCTGTTGTGGTTACTATCGTCCTTGTCACCTCCACCATCATTGCATCACCATTCTCATTGCTCCTGAACTCTTCCCTTTCTGTTCCTTTTGTTCAGGCCTGGACAAGTCTGGCCTAGGCTTCTATAAATTTGCATATCTATATCTGCATATATATTGTGTATATATATTTATATATACAAAATAGTTTTTAGTATATCTACAGAGTTGTGCAACCATCACCATAATCTAGTTTTAGAACATTTGTTTCACCCCCAAAAGCAACCTCATGCCTATTTAGTTATTCCTCATCCCCTCTGTGATGGTTAATTCTTTTTTCTTTCTTTTCGGCCATGCCGCGGGGCATGCAGGATCTTAGTTCCCCGACCAGGGATTGAACCTGGGCCCTTGGCAGTGAGGGCGTGGAGTCCTAACTACTGGACTGCACGGGAATTCCCTGTGATGGTTAATTTTATGCATCGACTTGACTGGCCACGAGGCGCCCAGATTAAGCCTTATTTCCAGGTGTGCCTGTGGGGTGTACCTGTCAGTGTGCTGCCGGATGAGATTACCATTTGTTAAGAGGGTAGATCTCAGGTTAAGTGTTCTTACTGAAAAATAAAAGCAAAACAATAGCAACAACAAAACAACAGAGGGACACAAGGAAACTTTTGGAGGTGAAGAATATGTTTATTACCTTGATTGTGGTCATGGTGACACAAGTGTGTGTACATATGTCTAAACTCACTGAATTGTATACATTAATTTGGTGCAGTTTTTTTGTATACCAATTGTACCCATTATAAGACTGGGTGGGGGGAAGAGCACATTTCTTTCATAGGATTGATGTGAAGATTCAGAAAAGAAATCTGTTAAAAAAAAAAAAGAAATCTATGATGCCTGCCACAGTGTAACTATGCAGCATGTAAACTGTGGCAGGAATAGATTCCCAGAAGAGAACATCTACGAGTCCTTTTTACCGATGAGAAAACCGAGGCTCAGAGAAGGGAAGCAATCAGTTCAGATCTCTCAGCAGGCTAGTGGTGCTGGAATCCAGGTGCACTGGCTCATGGTCCTAGCTCTTTCCCCACCACATTGCTCCTGGAAGCGGCTTCTCTCTGGCTGAGGGGTTTTTATTCCAATTTGGGAAGAGATTCCCTGAAATGAAAAAAGGGCAACTCAGCCTTCATCTTGGCATCATGCCAGGTGCGTAATGGGAAAATTAGACCAGTGGGTTATTGATCCCTTTTCATTCTAAGCTAATTATATCATATAGGATATGAAGAGTGGCAGCCAGCCCTTCTAGAAGTTTCTAACGGACAGATGGAGGCTTTGCACTTAAACAGTTATGCAGGGGTCAAGTCCATGGAGTCCAACTGGCCAGCAGAACATCATGACCTCATGAAATTTAATAAACAGAGGCCATTTGTCTCTAGTGTGGAGATCTTAATAACTGAACTGATATCCTGGCTATATGTCTAAAGCCTTGAGTTGGTTCCTTATGAGTTCGCCACACAAAATAAGCTCTGTGCTTGCAAGAAGAGACTTTTGGGAAGGCTTTTCATTTATTGAATCAACAAATCTTCATTACACATCTATTGTGTATCATGCACTAACCTAAAAGCCAATGATATGCATTGGGTAGGACCAACATATTCTGTGTCTGCCGCAGTTCATAAGGCATTCAGTTGCAAACACAGACAACCCTAAGATGGTGGCTTAAACTGATAGGGGCTTATTTTTATCTTCTAACAAGAATTTCTGAGGTAGGCAATTCAAAGATGGGGCAGCTGTTCGACGATGCTATCAGAGACTCAGACTCTTTTTGTTTTTGCCTCCCACCAGGAGGGTTAAACTCATGGTTGTAAGATGGCTGTTGTAACTCCAGACATCACGTCTGTATTACAAGTGGACCAAAAGCCTTCTTCTCCCAGGGCCTGGCCTTTTTTAAATTGGGGGAGCCCTTCCCAACAGACTCTTGCTTCTACCTCATTGGTCAGAATTATTTTACGTGGCCACCACTGGCTGGAAGGTACCTAGAAATAAGAAGGGGGAGGTGGATCAGAATGGTGTTGGATGAACCAGCCTCTAGTAACTACCATCCTGCTTGAACGTCCAAAGGAGTAGACGGACAGGTAGCAAATGACTTCGTCACTCGATAATCATTAATTACTACGGGGAGAGTCTCAGTGCTAAGATAGCATATGTTTTAGGTTGGGTTTCTTTCAAAGTAGACTCTGATATAAGGATTTGAGAGCCAGTAATTGTATTTGGGGGGTGATCCTAGGACACACTGGTACAAGAGTGGGGAATTAAATGAAGAAGAAAGGAAATCAATTGAAGATGTCATTGCAGTGGGCAGCTGGGGTTCACTCCCCCTTGGAAACTCTGGGGGACAGAGTAGAACAGGCTTCAGAGCCTTTCCCTCCCCAAAGGGGTGAGGTAGCTTGGGCTATTTATCCTCCAACGTCATCAGTGTTCAGTGTTCCTGGGGGCCTTCACTCTCCAGTAATTCCAGCCTTCCCATTTGGGGAGAAAAGTCCATATGTGGAGAGTCACAGGTGTGTGTGGTAAATGTTGTAGGCTGAGCAGTTGAGAGCCTAAGGAGATACAGTGGACCTTAACCACACCTGAATCATCATAAATCATCGTATCCTAAGAGCTTTCAACCTAAATCGGGGGTTGGCTAAGCCCTTTCCAAAGAACTAATTTTTAAGTTGAGCCCCCCCCCCCAAAAAAAGAGAAAGAAATAAAAAGGAAAAAGAAAGGTGGGGATAAGAGTATTTCAGTTAAAGGGAACAGCCTGTGCGGATGCTCAGAGGCAGGAACAAACTTCACGTGTTTGAAGCCTGCGTTTGTGAGGCTGGCGAGGCAAGCAGGGCCTCAGGGCTGCAGAGTTGCACAAATCCAGATCTCACTGATTAAAAAAATGTCGGCTTTCCCATGATACTCAATGCTTCATAATGAAAGGTAACCTTTCTTCCCGGTATCCCGACATCCTCCCTTCATTCTGCCTTCCTCTTTTTTTTTTTTTTTTTTAAAGAGTAAAATAGGATTTTATAAGAATTCCTTCACACATCCATTCAAAAACTACTGAGTATCTGCCATATGCCAGGCACCGTGCTGGGCACTTGGAATGTAACAATGCATAGGACATTGCAGTAACTGTTCTCTTTGAGGGTGGTAGTCTAGTGAGAAGATTAGATGGCATATGTGAACGCACAGCAGATATTCAACAATTGTTGGAAAAGAAAACATTTTCCCTTTGATTCTCCCCACTTTTCAAGTATCAGAAGGCTTGGGGCCTTGCCCCAGCTGTATCAGTCTAGGTGATGACTTGTTTGAGGGTGGTAGTCTAGTGAGAAGATTAGATGGCATATGTGAACGCACAGCAGATATTCAACAATTGTTGGAAAAGAAAACATTTTCCCTTTGATTCTCCCCACTTTTCAAGTATCAGAAGGCTTGGGGCCTTGCCCCAGCTGTATCAGTCTAGGAATGTTGATGACTTGAAGAGATTAAGTTATTTGGACGTCAAGACCACATAAATCTTTGTATTCTCTAGTGTGCCTGGCCCCAGGATGTGCTCAGTCAATATTTGTTTGGCTCCATTGATGCCCCAAATTCTGGCTCCCTCTGCTTCCCGGCTGCCAGCAGATTGCTGTCCGTGGTGCTGAAAAGCAAATTCCTGCTTCTCAGTATGAGGCAGCGCAGGTGCTGATGCCCTCCTCTTTCTTTTAAATATTTCTTCTTTGCACGTTTGAAATGCACTCCTCCCCTCTTCTCAAAGCGTTTCCACATATGCCAATAATTATGTTGGTATGACTCTGCATAGGTCACAAAGTACTTATACCCACCATCATTACACCCTCATGGTGCCCTTCTGAGATTGGTACGTATGAGGGCCCCACTTTACAGCCGAGAAAACGGAGGCTCAGAGAAGAGAGGCAATTTGTCTGGGCTCACACAGCCTGTACGATGCTGATTTAAGACTCAAAACCAGCCTCTGGAATCCCTGTTCAATGCCCTTTCTCCACCAGTCCAGTACCCAGCATGGCACCTGGTGTGGCTTGAATCCTAAATGCTGTGCTTTGTTTGGATTCTGCCTCAGGAGCAATTCAGGTTTTATCCTGCCTCTTCAGTTGACTGGCTGAGTAATGATAGCATCCGATGTTTGATGTGCTCCATCCCTCCCCAGATTCATTGAAAAACATTACTCTCTGTGCTTTTTAGAGTGACCGAGCATGATTCAGGTACATTATATCAAAGTCCTCAGGAAAAAGAGAATGATCAAGGCTTACAAGGTTGTCTTTACAAAGGGGCCAGGGAGAAGTTCTCCTTATGCAGACGAGAGACGTGGGACCTAGTGAAGGAAAATGCATGTGCTGCGGGGAGAGGCACCATCCACCCTGCCATCACCCCTTCTCTTGGTTCTGGTCATAGCACCTTGGTTTTCCTTTGGGGAGCCAGCTATGTTTGCCAGATAAAAGACAGGACACTCAGTTAAAATTGAACTCCAGAATAAACAACAATAACAATTTTAAAAGTATAAGTGTATCCCAAATACTGCATGGAACATATTTATACTAAAATTGTATTATTTATTTGAAATTCAAATTTAACCAGGCACACTGTGCTTTTATTTGGTACATCTGGCAGCCTTGACACTGCTTAAACTCAAATGGTTAGGATGGGACCAATTCACCCTGCCTTGGTTCCAGGAGCAGGCAGGCGATCCAGGCCTGGCCAATCAGAGCCTTCTATCCCTATCACTCATAGAGATTGGTTCAGAGACGGGGATATGGGCTTCGATTCTGGAAATCTGGCTTGCACCACTGAGAAAGAGATTTGTTCTTTTTGTTGGGGTTGCTAAGCGGTGAAACGTAGCTCCTGGGGTCCAACAAGTGAGAGTCTGAATAAGAATGAAGCCAAGAGAGGAAAAACACTTGAGAGATGGAGAGAAAGGGAGAGAGAAGAGATTAAACCTTAACGACATTATTAGGGGTCCTGGGACCAGCCTTATTGAATTTTATCTTCATGTAGGCTCCCTAATGTAGATGGAACAGCAGAGGACTGGTTGGATGATGATGCAATGGAAGATAACAGTAATAAGGTGATGGAGTTGAAGGCAAAACCATCAGTGGGGATGGTAATGGGAGAGATCAATCTTAATCAAGATGGTGCTTGAGGGGTGATGCAGTAGAATGTGTGTAAAATCAAGGGGAGGATGTGTTCTCGCTGATGATGGCTCTGTTCAGTGTGTTGATGCTGCTGATAACGGAGATGAGGATGCCAGTGATGAAGATTAAGATGGTGTTGGTAAGAGAGAATAAAGTAACAAGGAAAAGAATGGTTCTCAGCCTTAGTCTATCACCAAGTCCTATCAATTCTACCCCTCTCAATTAAAAAAAAAATCTATTTACTTCCCTCCCTCCTCACTGCTGCCACCACCATAGCCTAAGCGTCCAAGCATCTCTTGCTCCTTCTACTCCTATGTTGCTCCTAACTGGCTTCCTCGCTTCCTTTCCTGTTTCCTTACAGTCTCTGTTCCACACTAAAGCCGGTACGGAGAGTGAGATTTTAAAAATGTAAATTACAGCATTTCACTAATCTTCTCAAAACTGGTCAGAAGCCTAGACTAGAAACCAAACTCTTTATTGTGACCCCAGGACATGCATGGCCTGGCCCCAGCCTATTCCCCCAGTCTCATTTCCCTCTACTTACTCCTCTCTCACTATGTTCCAGCCTGATTACTTTTGGAGTTTTTCTAAAATGTACCAAACCCTTTGTGTAAGCCATCCCCTAGGCGTGAAATGCCTTTATATTCTTTGTGTCTCATCCTCCATGTCACTTCCTGGATTCCGAATCCCAATGAGACCTCCCCTCTTACTTTCTCTCAGAGTACCCTGTTCAAAGCAAGCTTTGTTGAAGGATTCTCTCCCCAATTCATCAACTTTTGGGAGTTGGCACAATATTTCCTTAAGAACGTGTCACAGGAGCGCCAAGATTTTGGTCTCTCAGCCATAAAGGGCAGCCTCCAGGGGCCTTTGGTAGCTGCAGCCCCTGAGGCTGGTCATCTCCAGCTTCTAGAAGCTTCTTCTATTTATCCCGGTGTGCCATACAAGTATGATTTTTTTCCTCTGCATTCCTGGCTTTGAAAAAGCTGGGAAGCCTACACCACACACTTCTTAAGGGTAGGGGCTGTGTTTGGATTGTTTATGGCTATATTTTTAATATAAACTGTAGTGTCTGCCACATTGTAGGCACTCAAGAAGTCATTCTTGAAATAATGAAAGGTTTCATGGTGGTGAAAAAGGTGGTGGAATTGATAAGGGTGATGGTGATGATAAAGAAGAGGATGGTGATGATAAAAGAAAAGAATGGTGGTGGTGGTGATGGTGGTGGTGGTGGTGGTGGTGGTGATGGTGGTGGTGCTGGTGGTGGTGGTGATGGTGGTGGTGGTGGTGGTGGTGGTGGTGATGGTGGTGGTGGTGATGGTGGTGGTGGTGGTGGTGGTGGTGGTGGTGATGGTGGTGGTGCTGGTGATGGTGGTGGTGCTGGTGCTGGTGGTGCTGGTGGTGATGGTGGTGGTGGTGATGGTGGTGGCAGTGATGGTGATGAAGACTTTGGTGGTAGAGATGATGGACTCAGAAGACGTGGCCCATTGCTTTAAAGAACTTAAAATTTAAAAAAAAAATTTATATTGGGCAATAGTTGATTTACAATGTTGTGTTAGTTTCAGGTGCACAGCAAAGTGATTCGATTATACATATACATGTGTCTATTCTTTTTCAAATTCTTTCCCCATTTAGGTTATTACAGAATATTGAGCAGAGTTCCCTGTGCTATACAGTAGGACCTTGCTGGTAATCTGTTAAAGAGCTTTTATAAAAAAAACCCTGATCTGTCTTTTTCCTCTGTAGGCAGCCTAGAAAAATCAACTGAAGGTGGATTTTGGAGGAAGGGTGGTTGAAGCTGGAGGGAGAGGCTATTGAAGATTACCTGCAAACCCGACAGCCGCTGCCCGTCCTTCTTACTCCCCCAGTTTGCGGGAAGGCCGCCCTCCCTGCCCCACCCCACCCAGCCTTTCTCACTGTGCTGGGCACCTGGACGCTGTGAGCAGAGGAGCGAGCGGTGGGAAGGGCGGCGGAGGGAAGACTCCTGGCACACCGGGCGGGAAGTGGGAAGTTGAGTCGGTGGTGCGAGGAGAGGAGCCGGGCCTGGGGAGGAAAGGCAGAGGCAGGGCGTAGTGGGGAACGTCTGGGGGTTCGTGGAGAGCGCGGGAGCGGGTAGGAGGGAGAAGGGTCGGGGGAAAGTGAGGAGTGGGGGTGAGGGGCTGCGCTAGGGCTGCGAGTGTTGACTGAGGTGGGGTTTGGCGGATATGGGGCCTGAGGGAGGAGCCGGGGCAGGTCCCAGGGCGCGGGTGAGGGGCTGAGGGGCGGAGCCAGGGGCGGAGGGACGGCTCGAGGTCTGGAGGCCGGCTTTCCGGCTCCGAGCTCAGGGACGCGGGAGGCGGCGCGGGGGGCTGCGGGCGGCGCGTGGGGTCCCGGCTCGGCGATGCGGGTGCACCTGGGAGCGCTGGCCGGCGCGGCAGCGCTGAGCGGGGCGCTCAGCTTTGTGCTCCTGGCGGCCGCCATCGGCACGGACTTCTGGTACATCATTGACACAGAGCGGCTGCAGCGGAGCGGCCCGGGGGCGCGGGACCCGGCAGGGGGCTCCAACCGCAGCCAGCTCGAACCTCTGAGCTCGCACTCCGGCCTCTGGCGGACCTGCCGGGGTAAGGATGTACCCGGGTAGCCGGGGCGGTGGCCGCCACCGCCGCCCCTGCGCGGCGCCGGGCTCGCCCGGGACTTGTTGCTTGGAGCGCATCCGCCCCGCAAGCCCCGGGGCGCGAAACGCGGTATCTGGGGTCGGAAGGGCAGGTGGGCAGGGCTTCTGGGGCTGCCTTCGCAGTTCCGAGAGGCGCCGGGGCGAAGCCTCGGTCCGGGGTCCGAACCCCGGGGCCCCCGCCCACCGAGTCCTCTGCCCCATCCAGTCCAGAGCCCGTGCGCGCCGCTGATGAACCCCTTCTGGCAGGAGAACGTGACCTTCAGCGACTCGAGCCGACAACTTCTCAGTGAGTCCGGGGAGGGTGGGATGGGGGAGGACCCGGGGCTGGACACCAGTTTGGGAGCTTTTGTCCAAACAGCAGGCGAGGTGGGGTGGGGGGCGTTGGCGCTGCGTTGGAGAGGGCGGTCGGGGCGGCCTCTGGCACCGGCGGGAGAGGGGAACTCTCCCGGCGGGGTCCACTTGCTCCACCCGTAACGTGTGGTTGAGCATTCATTCAACAAACGTTGGCTGAAGGCTTTCTGTGCGCCAGGCACCGTGCTGCTGCCGAAGGCCCAGGCCAGGCGCTCAGGGGGCGCACAGACTAGCTGGTGAGACCGAGGTGGAAGTGCGCAGTTACATTTCAGAGTGACAAGCAGCACGAGGGAGGGTGGCTGGGAGCCCGAAGCGACACCTAAACCAGCCCGGGGAGCTGACTGTCACAACCCCTTGTCAGCCTTCTCTGCATCCTCGGTGTTGAGAACAAGCGCTTGGCAGTAGCAGGGATGCAGTAAATATTTGTTGAATGATTCAAGAGAGACAACCAGGAGGCAGAGGACGGCTCCCTTTCGCCAGGGACCATGTGTCTGTTGTTCCTGGCTGATTTCCCAGTGCCTGGTGCGGTGATTGGAACTCTGGAAAGGTGGGAGGATAGAATTTGAGAAAGCAAACGGGCTGAATAAACAGTGGAGGAAGGAGGGAAGTCAAAGTCATAGTTCGAGTCACTGAGGCTCGCAGCTGGCCAGACATGGAGCTGAACGCTCTCCATCTGTGTCCTCATTTCATCTCCACAGCCTCCCTATGAAGTTCTTTGTCATCTCTGTCTTAATTTTTATTTTTCCAAAGAGGAAACTGAGGCCCAGAGAGGTACCACAGAAAGGACATGATGAGGAAATGAGGACTGAGTTCCATAGACCTTGAAAAGTATACGCAGCTTTTGATAGACTTATTGAGTGAGGCTTGGGGATGTGACTCTTAGAATGAAGACAAGTCCCTAGCATGGCCCACAAGGGCTGCCAGGGTCCCTCTCCAACTCCACTCTCTCCTTTGCTCTTTCCTCTCCGGCTATGCTGGCCTTGGTCCAGTTCCTGGATGGGTGCTAAGTTTCCTCCTGCCACAGGAACTTTGCACATGCCATTGCCTCCAATTGGAGTCTCCCTGCTCCCATCCTTCCAGCTTGACTTGGTCAGCTCCTACTCGTGCTACAGGTTGTGTGGCATTTTTTTCGACCCTGAACTCCATGAGGGCAGGGACCACGTCTTTCTTGCCACTGCTGGATTCCCTGTGTTTAGCACAGAGCCTGGTATAGAGTAGCCCATGAGCCAAGGTTTGCTGAGCAGGCATGAGAGTGAATGCAAACTCTATTATTTAGAGGTAGAACTCAATCCAAATTTGTTGAATGACTGAATGAGTATATGAATGAACCAGACTGTTTCTCTAAAGTCCAGTGGTGGACTGGAAAATATTTAACAATTGGCTGTCTGCGGGAGGGGAGAGTCTTGATTTGTGGCATTTGCCAATCTCTGTGGTGTAAATATTCCCACTGTGGTCAGTTTCAGGCTGTCAACATGATGTCAACTGGCTCCTCATACTGCTGAAAACTTAACAGCTGACTCTGTGATATAATGCAGCTCCAGCACACCACTGAATGACGTTCCATTGAAGGAGATATCCCCTAGATCCTTGGAATATGAGGGGGGTGGAGGAAAGGAAGTGGTCTCACGAACTCTTTCCTTAGCCCCAAGCTGTGCTAGGAGGAACTTTGGGTGTTCTCAGAGCATTTCAAGAATAATCAAGAATTCCTGTTCAAAAGCTCCTGTGTTGGCTAACAGGCTTCTGAATGTACTGCTGTGGTCCACAGAGAAGGCTGGAGAAGGTAGCAAGGAGATGGTGTATCAAGCTACTACAGCCTTAAAACAAAGTTGGTGTCTCTTTGGACTTTAAAATTGTTCCTGTGCAGCTTTTTTTATTTATTAGTATTATTATTTTATTTATTTTTGGCAGTGTCGGGTCTTCGTTGCTGCGCACGGGCTTTCTCTAGTTGCGGCGAGCGGGGGCTACTCTTCGCTGTGGTGCGTGGGCTTCTCGTTGTGGTGGCTTCTCTTGTTGTGGAGCATGGGCTCTAGGCACGAGGGCTTCAGTAGTTGCGGCATACGGGCTCAGCAGTTGTGGCGCACAGGCTCAGTAGTTGTGGTGCACGGGTTTAGTTGCTCCGCGGCATGTGGGATCTTCCCGGACCAGGGCTCTAACCCGTGTCCCCTGCATTGGCAGGCAGATTCTTAACCACTGCACCACCAGGGAAGTCCCCTCAGCCTCCTTTAGATGCAGTCACATCTATGGCTCTTTGTTGGGCTGGGTGCTGGCATTCAGCCTGCTTATCACATCAGTGAGTAAACTGGATGGCTAACCACAGTCACCACTGGTCTGGCCTCTTCATGAAACTTGATAATGAACCAACCGTGTGTTGTGCAGGGTTTTGAGAAACAGGCAAAACTCACATCCACAGTCTGTTCATCTGTTCCCTTGGCCCTAGGTCTAACCCCCTGCTTCACCACCAACTAGGCACGTGGCCTTGGGCAAATTCCTTACCTCTCCGAGCCTCAGTTCCCCCATGGGCAAAATGAAGATAATTGTCATGTCTCCTCATAAGGCTAATTCAAGGATGAAGTGGGAGAGTGTATTTAAAGAGCCTCATGCAGTGTCTGGCTCCTTTAAGTCCGCCATAAGTGTTAGCCGCTCTTACTACCATTGTATCATCACAGAGAGGAGGCTGCCGCTTCAGACCTCGTGCTCACTGCAAATCACCCCCAGAGAGAGCTTTTTCACAGAATCTCTTTATCCCCACAAAGAGTTTTGAATGTTGTCCAAGTTCTTTTATTATATGAAGACGTCTCACTCCCTTTATGCAGAGCCCATAGAGGAGAGAGGCCAGGTGACAAGCAGCGTGTTCTGTGAGTCAGCCTCCTAGACAAATCCCCGTGGGGGTGTATGGGAAGAACCATTGGTTTTCCCTCCAAGAAAATCCAAGCAGGTAGCCTACTTCAGTACCCAATAAAAATCCACCTTGCTTGGATGTTTTATCTTCCTGATTAGCTCTGGGGATGTCATGGGTTTCGTTCCCTGGCTAGTGAATGGAATTTGTTTTGGTGGCGGCGGCGGGGAGGTCTTCAAATTCAGCACAGTTTACATAAAAGAGCCACAGTCTAGAACCAACCAGGCTAGCTGTATCAGCCAGGAGTCTTTTGATGGTAAGTGACGGAAACTCAAATCAAGCTAGTTGAAACAGAAAAGGAATTCCTGGTCCACGAAACTGAAAAGCTCAAGCCCCCTGGGATCCAGAGCTAAACTCAATTTCTTTTTCTCCTCTCTGGGCTTTGCTTCTGTTTGGGTTCTGCTTTCAACTAAATCCTCTCCAGAATCAGCAACCTAAGCAGAAGGAGACTGTTGCCCAGTCATTCTGCAAAACCTCCAGGTAGGTCTCTGACTGGACTAGATTGGATCATGTGCCCAGGTCTGAGCCAGTCAGTGTGGCTGAAGGGAAGGAATGTGCTGATTGGCTGAGCTGAGTCATGTGCCTCTCCCAGCAAGATGTGGGGGGTGGGGTCAGCCACATCATAGATAAGGGCCCTCCTTCCTCCCAGCTGTGTGACCTCTGGCCAGTCACCTGCTTCCATAAATGGGCTGTTTTAATAAACAGCAAGGTCCCACTGTATAGCACAGGGAACTATATTCAATATCCTGTGGATGGAAAAGTATATGAAAGAATGTATATATATGTATAACTGAGTCACTCTGCTGTACAGCAGCAGTTAACACAACATTGTAATTCAACTATACTTCAATAAAATAATAAATTAAGAAAATAACTGGGCTGTTTTGAGATGAAATGAGATCACGGAAGGAAAGCATCCAGCGTAGGGTATCACCCAAAGCAGGAGGTCAGTTGTTGTCTCCTCCTTCTGCTCTAAGTCATATTGTCTCCCTGAACCTCAGGCTTCTCATCTGTAAAATGGAGCTGATCATTGCAAATGCCTTTGCTTAGTTCCGGGGGTAAAACAGGATGAGACAGGTGGGGTCCTTGCCACATAGGCTTAGTGTCTAGTGCAGGAGACAGATAATAAACACATGGACCAGTGAATAAATTAACATAAAATGGCTTCAAATAGTAGTAGGTGTAACAAAGGAAATAAAACAGGGGCATGTAATAAAAGGAGGTGGGGACCACTTTCAGTGGAGTGGTTGAAGGGCAATAAAAATAACAGTCAATGATTACAGAACAGGTGCTGTGTGCCAGACCCTGTCCTGAGGTCTTTACGTGTTTAACCCATTTAATCTTCACAGCAGACCCATGAGGCAGGTACTGTTATTATACTCCTCACTTTTCAAATGAGGAAACCGAGGCACAGAGAGGTTAGGTAAGTTACCAAAGTTTGCACGGTAACTGGTTGATCTGGGATTTGAACCCAGGCAGTTTCTATTCTTTTAGAATGATGCTACACCGAGGGTGATTCCAGTATAACGTGAGTGTGCCAAGACCGGAGGCCACGGCAGACCAGGGGAAAAGTTCCTAGCCTGTTTCTTGGGTTCAGAGTTCTGCTATCCTCCACTGCCTACAGTAGGAACTCAACACGTGAGAACTAAGATTACCATTTAGAATTAATAACACTAATAATGTTGACAGGTCATTTTCTCCCATCAAGAGCAAATACGTACCCAGGTGCAAGAGATCTTTTCGACTCAGAAGTGCTTTGTTGCAAAGGAAAAGCAAACCCAGAAAAATGCCAAGTCGTTCACGCCAAGGATAACTGTGTGAATGATCCATTATTGCACTGTTCAAAGAATAGCTCGATGGGAAAAGCAGCCTTACAGAATGCTTGCGAGGTCAGGAAGCCCCGGGGTGGTTAGCAAAGTAACAGTCCTTCTCTTAAAGAGAGCACAGAAGTATTATTCTCCAGAAACATCAAAAGCTCTGGAGAAAGAAGGAAGCCTCAGGAACCATTTCCCAAAGGGGAAAGTGTCACTATCTTTATTTTCAAACCTTGTCAATATGACTCGGAGACTCCAAGAAATGCTCAGAGATATTCAGTCCTATTATGCCTGGTAAGGAAGTGGATTTTTATAATTTTTGTAAATTTTCGAGCCTATTGTCATCAGAACATAGCTTCCTTGAGGACGGGGCTGCATGTTAGTTATCTTCCTGATCTCCAACATTATTAGTATTATTAACTCTAGACGGTAATCTTAGCTCTCACGTCTTGAGCTCCTACTGTAAACACTGTAGTGGATTGAAAGGTATCACCTCCTCAAAAGATGTGTCCACATGCTAACCCTCGGTACCTGTGAATGGAACCTCATTTGGGAAAAGTAGCTTCGCAGGTGTAACTGAGTTAAGGCTCTGGAGATGAGATCATTGTGGATTAACCTAAATCCTGTGACGAGTGTCCTGGTAAAAAAAAAAGAATCACAGAGGAGAGAAAAGAAGGTCATAGGAAGATGAAGGTGGACAGAGGGATGCTGCCACAAACCAAGGAATGCCAAGGATTGCCAGCAACTGCCAGAAGCTGGAAGAGGCAAGGAAGCATTCTCCCCTGGAGTCTCTGAAGGGAGTGTGGTCCTGCTGACACCTTGATTTTGGACTTAGGGCCTCCAGAACCGTGAGAGAATAAATTCCTCCTGCTATTAAGACACCTAGTTTGTAGTAATTTGTTATGTCAGCTCTAGGAAATTAAAACTATCTCATCTATAGAAGTGCACTCCCCCTCACCGCCCACCCTGTTTTTCTGCATCATCACACTCATGTCCTTTGTGACACTCGGTCTGTAATTATCCCCTTTATTTCCTGCTAGTCTGTCTCCTGTACTGGACTGTGGTCTCCATGAGGGCAGAGACCTTGTCCCCTGCAGCATCCCCAGGCTCTACGGGGCCCACAGATGTTTGTTTCTGAGTGAGAGGTGACTGGAGGTGGGGACATTTCCAAGTAGAACATAACTCAGAATCAATATTTATGTCCCCAGACAGCAGTCCTGAAAATCAGAAAATAAAAAATACCAAGGCACATACCAAAAAAAAATATTATACTAAACCAAATGTCAGCAGGAGATCTTACAGCTTTCCCAGGGGTTGTCCTGTTCTTGCACGGACATTTAATTGAACATGGACGCGAACTCAGCAGCAGCGTTGTCTGGGGACCTCACACATGGGACTGCTGGGGCAAACCAGCTCCGGGAAACCTCATTAATTTCTAAATGAGAAATGATTTCATTTCTCAGCCATCATCTGGAGGCAATGCCATGCAGGAGACAGAGCTTACAGAACCAGGTTTTCAAACCAGCTGTTGTGCTTCCTTTCCCAAAGTTTTTCTTTAAGAAAGAAAGGAAAGAAAGAAGGAAGGAAGGGAGGGAGGGAGGGAGGGAGGGAGGTAGGGAGGGAAGGAAGGAGGGAAGGAGGAAGGACTACAGGTCCCGCCCCCTGCAATCACATTTTATCGTGTGACAGCCCCGGAAAGGAAATCAGCTTTGTTTCCTCGACTTGCCAAGGCTGGTGGCATTTAGGGTCTTGAAGACAAAGTGATTTGATCACAGTGGAAGTCCGACTGAATGATTATCTTCATCATCTTTATTGTTGGCAGGGTTATGGTTTATTTAATACTTGCTCTATGGAACTCTCCATTTTCTCCACACACATTGTTCTTATGATAATACCATGAGCTGCACATTATGACCTCCATTTCATGGATGTGAAAATGGGGTTCTGAGGATTAAGTGACTCACAAAAGACATGCAATTTGAGGTCAGAGGAGGGGGGATGGATGCTGGTGGCACTTTTCTGAGTCGTTCTTTCTCTGGCCGCCCCCTCTTCTCTCCTGCTCATCCCCCCCACCTGTCTTCTCCAGCAGAGGATGCTTCTAGTGGCTGGGAAGGATGTGAACTCCTGCATCCTTGCTGGCTTTGCTCCCTGCTGAGCCCTGGAACCTGGCAGGTGCTGGATACACACTTGTTGACTATTGCCTCCGTCCTCTGGTGAAGCCGCATTCCTTCACGTC
This sequence comes from Lipotes vexillifer, assembly GCF_000442215.2. NCBI lineage: Eukaryota > Metazoa > Chordata > Mammalia > Artiodactyla > Lipotidae > Lipotes > Lipotes vexillifer. The sequence goes on along the minus strand of NW_006797892.1, from coordinate 1,029,628 downwards.
TTAGCTGCAGCTCAGCCCCTGTGAGATTTTCTCAAACACCCTGGCTGAGTTGGGTCCCACTCTAAGTCTGCTCTCTGTTCCAACCTTCATGATAATGGTATCATATCGACACCCACCCAGATCTCCCACTGAACTCTGCTCTACTGTAAACCACTGCCTGTGGCATCTCTGCTTGGAGTCCAGCAGGCATCTCACCCTTGACAAATCCTGGTATCCACCGCAGCCCACTCTGCCTCCCCCATCTTTCCCATCTTGGCAGATGGCAACTCATCCATCCCGTGGCTCAAGCCCTAAATCTCAGTGTCACCTTGCCCCTCTCTTTTTCTCCTACTCTCATCAAAGTGGTTGCTTGTTTTACCTTCAAAATATACCTGGGACCTGACCACTTCTCACCACCCCACTGCTTCCATCCGGGTCCGGGGTTATTGCAGTAGCCACCCAATGGTCTTCCTGCTTCCAGCTTGGTCCCTGTACTGTTTCCTTGGCCAGCTGAGAAGTTACCGCAAGCTTGGTGGCTTAAAACAACAGGAATTTATTCTCTCAAGTTCTGGAGGTCAGAAGTCCAAAATCAAGGTGTCAGCAGGATTGGTCCTTCTGGAGGTTCTGGGGGAGAATCCATTCCAGGCCTCACTCCTGGCTTCTAGGGGCTGCCGTCCATCCTGGGTGGTCCTTGGCTTGTAGAAGCGTCACTCCGATCTCCGTCTCTGTTTTCACCTCATCTTCTCCTGTTTTCTCCCCTTTCTCTTCTAAAGTCAAAGAAGATACACAGATTGCCAACAGAGACATGAAAGGATGCTCAACATCACTAATATTAGAGAAATGCAAATCAAAACTACAATGAGGTATATCACCTCACACTGGTCAGAAGGGCCATCATCAAAAAATCTACAAACAACAAATGCTGGAGAGGGTGTGGAGAAAAGGGAACCCTCCTGCACTGTTGGTGGGAATGTAAATTGATACAGCCACTGTGGAGAACAGTATGGAGGTTCCTTAATAAACTAAAAATAGAACTACCATATGACCCAGCAATCCCACTACTGGGCATATACCCTGAGAAAACCAAAATTCAAAAAAGAGTCATGTACCAAAATGTTCATTGCAGCTCTGTTTACAATAGCCAGGACATGGAAGCAACCTAAGTGACAATCGACAGATGAATGGATAAAGGAGATGTGGCACATATATACAATGGAATATTATTCAGCCATAAAAAGAAATAAAATTGAGTTATTTATAGTGAGGTAGTTGGACCTAGAGACTGTCATACAGAGTGAAGTAAGTCAGAAAGAGAAAAACAAGTACCGTATGCTAACACATATATATGGAATCTAAAAAAAACCAAAAAAGGTTCTGAAGAACCTAGGGGCAGAACAGGAATAAAGACACAGACATACAGAATGGACTTGAGGACACGGGGAGGGGAAGGGTAAGCTGGAACGAAGTGAGAGAGTGGCATGGACACATATACACTACCAAATGTAAAACTGATAGCTAGTGGGAAGCAGCCGCATAGCACAGGGAGATCAGCTCGGTGCTTTGTGACCACCTGGAGAGGTGGGATAGGGAGGGTGGGAAGGAGGGAGATGCAAGAGGGAAGAGATATGGGGATATATGTATACGTATAGCTGATTCACTCTGTTATACAGCAGAAACTAACACACCATTGTAAAGCAATTATACTCCAATAAAGATGTTTAAATAAATAAATAAATAAATAAAGAAAGAAAGTCATTGGGTCTAACCCGGGATGAGCTCATCTGCAGACCCTGGACTTCGTTACATGGGCAACGACTCTTGTCCCTAATGAGGTCACATTCACAGGTTCCTGCTGGATGGGAACTTGGGAGCCGCCTTTCAACCCACTACGCCCTCTGCTGTCCACTCTCAATATAGTGGCCAGAGCGACCTTTAGAAACTGAAGTTAAATTCTAGTTTCTTCCGCCCCAAACTGTCCGGTGGCCTCCATCTCATTCAGAGAGAAGATCAAAATCTTCCCGATGGCTCAGGAGCCCCACGTGAGCTGCTGTTAACTCTGCGTTCCTCCTCCACTGCCTTCCCCTCCCTGACTCCCCGCTGCCCTCGCCGGCTTTCGCCGGCCTCATCCGCACCGGGCACACGCCCTCCCATCTCAGACTCCGCCCCCGCCCCTCCCTGCGGCCCCTCCCTTCCGCCCCTTCCTTTTGCGCAGCTGCCTCCCTCGCCTCCTTTAGGTCTTTGCTCCAATGTCGCTTCAGTGCACTGCTCCGGCCCCTCCTCTGCTTTATTCACGCCCCGCCCCAGGAGTTTGTCACCACCTCTCACCTTTGTCACTTATTTGTTCACTTGCTTGAATCCACACAGCCCGACGAGGGCAGGAGTCCTGGTGGATTTGCCGCTGAATCCGCTGTGCCGGGGACAGAGCCTGGCACAAAGCATGCACTCAACACACACGTGCTGAGTGAGGAAGCGAGTGAACAAGAACAATACGGCCCTCGCAGGGTGTGTGAGAATTACTTGAGCCGATACTCGTGCAGCACAAAGTCTGGCATAGCTGAGCCTCGATAACTGTTGCTATTAATATTATTATCATCATCATCATCATTATTATTTTTTGCGGTACGCGGGCCTCTCACTGTTGTGGCCTCTCCCGTTGCGGAGCACAGGCTCTGGACGCGCGGGCTCAGCGGCCGTGGCTCACGGGCCCAGCCGCTCCGCGGCATGTGGGATCTTCCCGGACCGGGGCACGAACCCGCGTCCCCTGCATCGGCAGGCGGACTCTCAACCACTGCGCCACCAGGGAAGCCCTATCATCATCATTATAAGCAGCAGTGGTGTTGATTTTTTCCCCCAGCGTTTGGGTGCTGGCTCACAGGAGGTGCTCAGTGAATGTCTGTTGATTAACAGAAGGATGTTAGTAACCTGCTGTCCTCCTGTCTCCCCTAAGCCATGCATGGGACGTTTGTGATTCTGCTGCCCCTCAGCCTCATCCTGATGGTTTTTGGGGGGATGACAGGGTTTCTGAGCTTCCTCCTGCGAGCCTCCCTCCTTCTCCTGCTCACGGGGACCCTCTTCCTCTTTGGAGGTAGGTGCCCACCCTGCAAGGGGCCCGGGTTCCAGGAGGGGCTGTGCCCGATCCCCCAGAAGGGAAGGGTTGGGGGGGGGGTCCCATCGCTTCTGGGGCTTGCTTCCCCCTCCTGTGATCTCCTAGCTGGAAGGGATCAGTAGCTCCCCACCCAGGGTCCCTGGGTCTGTGTTCCCAAGAGAGAAGCATAGGGGTGAGAGCAGATTCTGGGAATCGCTTTGGTTATTGCACAGAAGCGTGCTGTGAGAGCGTCAGCGTTAGGGCCATGGGCTGGAGGGAGACCCTCACTCTGGCCACCCTCAGTCTTTCATGTGCACCTGCCATCCTGACAGGCGTTGCTTTGATTGATTAAAACCAAACTCACAGCTGGTTGTTTTATGGCCTCTCTGCTTCTGGTGCATTTGAAATGGACCTTAAAAAAGAACAAGAACAGTAATGACACACACACGCAGAATCCATGGAGGGAAATAAAGAAAAGTAATGCCTGGAGGTGAGAATACGGTGAGGCTCCGATCCCCTCCACCCACCTGCTATTATTATTAATACTGGCATTAATAGTTTGCCCAGTGACTAATTCCCCAAACAGCACCTTCCAGGGGAGCTCTCCTGATGAAGAAATTCTCTAATTTGCCACGAAACAGGCAACGAGCACTTGGTGTGTGGCAGGTGCCAACGTGGAGCTGAGATGTTCATTTAAATTAATAAAAGTTTAAAGAGCCATGTGGGGCCAGTGGCTATGGGACTGGACAGTGCGTTCTAATAACGTATGTGTGGAGCACTGCCGTGTGCAGGGTGCTGTTCTGGGTGCTGGGCGTCCAGGGTGGACCCTCTGGAGCTCACATTGGGGCAGACAGGCATTAGTTAAGTCGCTTCACAAACAAATTCTGACCTGGGCAGTGATGGAGGGCCATGTGATGCTGTGAAACCCCTCGGTGGGTTTGACTGGCTCAGGGTGGGGGGGCCGGGAATCGCCAGGAGCTGAGATGCGGGGATGGGCAGGAGTTACCAGTGGCAGGAAGGGAGGGGAAGGGAGGAGGGAGCACACTGGGCAGAGGGACCAGCAGTGGGAAGGAGGGGCACTGCCCGGGGATGGGGGTCTGATCTGCTCTCCTTTGCAACCCCTTCAGCCTTGGTGACCCTCGTGGGCATCGGCGTCTACATCGCGTATTCAGCCGCCGCCTTCCGGGAGGCGCTGTTCCTCCTGGAGGAGAAGGCCCTGCTGGACCAGGTGGACATCCGCTTCGGCTGGTCCCTGGCCCTGGGCTGGATCAGCTTCATCGCCGAGCTGCTCACTGGGGCGGCCTTCCTGGCAGCAGCCCGCGTGCTCAGCCTGAGACGGAGGCAGGACCGGGCCATCTGAATCCCGATGCCTGGTCGTGGTGGGAGGGAGGGGCTTGGCATGGGGGCCTCATGGACCCATCTCGGTGGGCTGCGGCTTCCTCTTCCTCAAAGGCCACCACCTGAGAGCTGCTGTGGACTGGGCTCCAGCCCTGGCTGTTATCTGAGTGCTGCCTGGCACGGTGTGTGCTCTGTCTAGGCACGTGTGTCTCGTGTGGGCTGGAGGAGGCTGAGTGCCAAACCCATGAAAAAAACAGAAGCACCTCCTTCATCATGTACAGAACTTAACGACTGCAACCTCCGTGAGTCTCCTCTGGCTTCACTGCATCCTCACTCCTGCCCTTTGGATGGGTTTCTCTTCTTTGTTAAGGAAACGGAGGACCAGAGAGGTTAGGTAAGTGTTGCAAAAACACACAGCAAGCTAGAGGCGTGTTCTCCTTTATCACAGCTTTTCTGAGCAGGTTCATGCCGGCTGGCTGCGACGTGGATCCTGTGTGTGGAGGATGCTGCGTCTCAGACACCGGGCTTCATGCTTCCCGAGACCTGGAACCAGGCAGGAGGCACCGTGGGAAATTGGAGGGAAGACAGCAGAGATCTGGGCTTCGCAGCAACCATGAGGTGGACGTGTCCTCCCTGACCCCAGCCGGGCTCGTGCTCACCTGGTCTAGAGTCCTGAGCCTCAAGCAGAAAAGGCTCAGTTAATGCAATGATTCTCCGTGGTCAGCGACTCGCTTTTGAAACATAACACAGAGTCATCCCAGAGATAAAAGCCCCTCTTGGACATTCAGGCGGTCAGTGGTCCCATTCATGTGTCACAGATGCCAGGAGGTCCTCATGGGAGGAGAGGGAGGGTCTGCAAGCCCACAATCAGCAG
>NW_006797892.1:1020375-1024126 GCF_000442215.2 Lipotes vexillifer | reverse complement strand
AGCAGGAAGGGCAATAAGCAAACTTGTGGTGCCCAAGAAGCACTCATTGGCAAGCTCACCACGGAGGAGAGAATTATCCGCACTCACAGTTAGTGGGAAACAATGATCCTCCAAACACAACAAGCATCTCCTGGACCATCGGCTTTGCATTTAGCCTTCATTCCAAACGCTACATGTGAGCTCAGGACACCCCGAGCCTGTGACAGAAATAGTTTCCACATCAAAGTGTTGATGGAGCCCAGTTCCCAGGTGTAACATCCAAGGCCAGTGAGATTTAAACACACTGGGAAACACATAACCAGTGTCATGTGCTAAGTCCTCTGACATCCCCCGAATAAGGCCTATGCATGGGCATCAGAAGATCTCAACCCTAACACCCCATTGCAGTCACCCGGGGAATTTAAAAAATGCCCAGGTGTCACCTCAGGCCATGAAATCACAGTCTCTGGGGCTGGGGGCCCAAAGCACCATTAGCTTCCAGGACTGCTCCGGTTTTTCCCAAAGTACAGCCTGGGTTGAGATAAGCACCAGACTGGCTTAGAACCCGGACAGACGCCTGTGTGTAACTTTATAAAACACAGGTCGGATTTCCTGTGGTGATGGTCTCAGCTCCATAAGAGGCTGCATTTGGGGGAACAACAACAATAAAAACCTTAAGGAGAGTGGCCTGGCATCTGGTTCATACTAGCGCATCTCAAATTCATGGAGATCTTATGAAAATGCAGCCTCTGATTCAGTAGGTTGGGTGCGGGGCTGGCGATCCTGCATCTCTAACCAGCTTTGATTGGGAGGATTTACACAGCGTAAACACACACGGTCTCCTTGAAAGCAGCAGGGATTGTGGCTCGCTTCTGCACTAGCATGGGAGGTCTGTAATATCACAGGCCGGGTCCTGGTGACATATTGCAGCCCTTCTTCTGTGAAATAATGACACCCCATAGCAGTTGTGTGGCCAGAGGAAATGTTTTCTTGGCGTGGCTACAGCAAGTCTGGGTGAGGGGGTGCACCTATCTCCTCAGCCCTGTTGGTATTGAGAAGACTTGGCTCCTTTGGGGTGAAAATCACTCCAGTTTTGATACAGGGTTTTTATCGTGTGGGGTGGAGGTTTGGTCTAGAATATGGAGTTGAAAATTTCCCACGGAGTTGGTCAATTGATAGGGTGATCTTTGGGGACTAATCGTAACACTTCGTCCCTCCCCCAGAAAAGTCCATCCCTCTTTTATCCCGATATTTCGGCCCATGGGGATGGGGGCTCCAAAGTGGCTGCATGTCCAAACCCATCTGGCCAGAGTCTCTGAGTCAGTGGGTCTGGGTGGGGTCCCACAATTCACAGTTCTCACCAGTTCCCAGGTGATGCAGATGCTCCTAGTCTGGGATCACCCTTTGTATCACACTGACCTGGGAGTTTGTTAAGTGGCAGGGCTGGTTGTCACCTTCCTGCATATTAGAATCACGAGGGCATCTTAAAACCCCTGATTTCGGGGCTGAATCCCTGCTCTGATCACCTCTAGGGAGGGAGTCCAGGCACCGATAATTTTTAAGGCCTCTTCAGATGATTCCAACATCAGCTGAGGTTTAGAACCTGTTCCTGTAAGATGCTGAGTCATGAGATGTGGGGAGGGATTGGGGAGCCTCAGGTCTGCCCGAGGGGCTTCCCTGGTGGTCCAGTGGTAAAGAATCGGCCTTCCAATGCAGCGACGCGGGTTAGATCCCTGGTCGGGGAACTAAGATTCCACATGCCGAGGAGCAGCTAAGCCCACACGCCACAACTACTGAGCTCGTGCACCTCAACTAGAGAGCCTGCGTGCCGCAAACGATAGAGCCCACGTGCCACAACTAGAGAGAGAAAACCAGCACGCCACAACTAGAGAGAAGCCTGCGAGCCGCAACGAAAGATCCCGTGTACCACAACTAAGACCTGACGCAGCCCAAAAATAAATTAAAAAATAAATACAATAAATTCAAAAAAAAAGAAAAGAAAAGAAACTGCCTGGGCAGGGCTGATGGCAAGAGGTTTGGGGACCACTAGTGTGGACCATGAGAACACCATTATCAACTGCATGATGTCATCATCCTCACCATGACCTCACCCCACCATGACACCCTTACTCTCATCATGACATCATCCTCCTGACCATGACATCCTCCTCCTGACCATGACATCATTACTTGAACTATGACATCCTCCTCCTCATCATAACATGACCATCGCCATGATGTCATCACCCTCAGCATGGCATGACATCATCACAGCTGAAACCCATTGAGTCATCCCTTACCTGCATTGCTCAACGAGCTCATCAATCAATCAGTCGTTCAACAAACCCCCGAGGACAGGCCATTTCATGCCAGGAACTAGGGGCAGTGAGCCACCAGAGCAAGCCCTTGCTCTCTGAGCGGCCACACGGTTGAGGAGAGACTGGCAGGTGAAACATGGTTGTTGGTGATGACTGGAGATAAGCGAGGCAGGGTACAGGCCAGGGAACTGAGGCACAGGTGGACTAAATTAAAGAGAGAAAGGGTACAACTAGGACTGAAATTCAGATCTGCCTGATTCCAAGATGATTTCCTTTCCACTTCTGCCGACACTGTCTGCTCTTGGGTTCAGGATGTTGCTGCTGCTTCTCTTTCTCTCTAGTCCGGAAAAGCGCAAACTGAGTGGATGGCTCACAAAGTCCCATGGCACCGCGTGAACGTGGTTGCAAAACCAGTTTCTAGGCTGAGGAAAGAAAATATTTTTCACAAAGCGAGGGCAACCGTGCTAGTGAGAGAGCAGTCTTTGCTGCCACCTGCTGGTCACATGGTGGAACTGAGGCTGGACTTGACATTCCAATCAGTCCAGGGACATTTGTTTTCAGCCTCCTGAGTGCCCAGCAGTGGGCTAAATACTGCAGGGCAGGGTTTCTCAACTGGGGAGATTCGCTGCTCCCTCTCCACCTGGGGCTTTTGGGAATGTCTGGAGACATTTCTGGTTGTCATTACTGGGGACGAGTGCTACTGGCATCTAGTGGGTGGAGGCCAGGGGTGCTGCTCAACTTCCACAGTGCACAGGACGCTCCCACCACAAAGAACTGTCTAGTCCCACATGTCAAAGTGCCGAAGGTGAAAAACCCTGCTAGGGGAACGAAAGGAATAATAACAAGAGAAAGCATGTGTGTTCTAAAGGAACTGACAACACGGCTGAAAAGAATCTCATTCATTAAATAAATATTTACCAAGCACCTGTTATGTGTCAAGAACTGTTCTGGGTGTCTGAGGACACGTCAATGGGGATGACTGACAAAATCCATGCAGTTACATGGAAGCAGATGGTACACGCATGAACCAACAGTACCCATGAGAAATTCACATAGTGAAGAAAACAGGGCCATGAGCTGGAGGGTGGCTGGGAAGTGCTACTCTAGGAAGGAGAGTCAGGGAGGGCTTCTTGGAAGAGGTGGCACTGTGCTGAGACTCAAGTGAGGAACGTACCAGGTGGGGAAACAGGACCAGGCAGGTGGCAGCAAGTGCAAAGTACCTGAGGTGGGAACAAGCTTATGTGTTTGGGGGAAAGAAGGAAGGAGCATTGAGGGAGAGTGATAGAAGTTAGAGGGGTGATGAGGAGGCAGAAGATGTGGGCTGGAGAGTGCCCATGGTCCAGGGTAAGGAGGTGCTGATGATTAAGCTGGGTTTAGGATTCTATTCTATACTATTCTATTCTATTCTATTCTATTCTTCTATTCCATCCCATCCCATCCCATTCCATTCCTGC
>NW_006797892.1:990079-1020348 GCF_000442215.2 Lipotes vexillifer | reverse complement strand
ATTCCTGCTTTGGGAGCAATGGGACACCTCCAGAGATGGTGCAGAGATGCATCAGCTTTAAGACAGCGGTTCTCAACCCAGGCATCATTCAGGGGCTTTAAAATAAAATCAAACTTCTAACAACTGAACCTAAAGGAATCAAAACCTCAAAAGTGGGCCCAGGCACTGGTATTTTTAAAAAGTTCCCCAGGTGACTGTGCTGTGCAGGGGTGGTGTGAGAACAACTGCTGAAGCTCCCTTGGTCTGGTGAGTGGAGAGCAGATGGCAGGGAGGGGCTTCTCCCATCACCCAGGTGAGATGAAAGAGCTCGGACTGGGGGAGGCGTGGCTTGGATTCAGGGGGGGTTTGGGGGCTCGGGGGAGGCGACTTTTGCTCATAAAAAGATAAATAGGACAAGAAGAAGGGTAAGTAGGTGCCTTCCCTTTGCGGTGGAAGCTCAGCCCAGACCTGTGTCCTCAAGTCCAGACCTGGCTGGATGGCCCATGGAACTGTCCCACTCTCCCCTCGGAGAGGACCCTGCCTGGCAGTGAAGGTTCATTCATTCACTCGTCCATTCATTCCCCTCATTTACTCACACACTCGTCCACCCTCCAACCATCCATCCGCGGATTTGTTCATAATTTATATATTCATGTACCCATTCACTCATCTCTTCATTCGTTTCTTCACTCACTTATACACTCATTCATTCATTCACTACTTCATACATTTGTCCATTAATTGATTCATTCGTTCATCCATCCATCCATCACTCATTCATTCATTCATGCCTTCGCTCATTCATGCATTTATCACTCCATTCACTCATTCATTTAACAACTATTACTTACTGGATGTCTGATGTGCCAGGTGCTGTTTGGAGCACTGGGAATTTAGCCATGAACAAAAGCGACAAAAACCCCTGTCATCATGGAGCTGACATTTGTGTGTGGGTGTCTGTGTGTGTGTGTGTGACATACAGACAATAAACATGATGGGTAAAACATAGGGTAAGTCACCTGGGAAGAGGTTCTATAAAGAAGTGGAGGAGGGGCAGGGATGGGTGCGTGGGGAGTGTGACCTTGGCAGTGACCACAGTGTCCCATGGAGCTGGTCCTCTGCTGAGCAGGATTGAAGAACCAGTAATTGATTCATCAATTCATGAGTGTTTCCTGGGCCCCTCTTGTAGGGTCTGGAAGGGGAGTCTCCCTGGAGGCTGGACACATGGGTTGAGTGAAGCCCTGGCCTCGGTCTCCCCAAGCTGACCTCGGTGCCTTTTCCTGGAGATGAGCCTCAGGGCTGATAGGATCCTGGCTGCGGTGAGGGGAAGAGACTGGGGGAGACAGGAGCTCGCAGAGCAGGCACTGTTGCCCCATTTTGCAGATAAGGAGCCTGAGGCCCCCAGGCTCCTTATCTGCAGAATGGGGACTTGATGCTGCAGGTGAGACAACCAGGACCCAGACCCTGGCTTCAGGGCTTCAGGGCTTCAGCGTGGTCACTTGTTTCCCATCCTCTGACATCGTGGGCTGCTCCCTCGAGAGTCAGAGGCCTGGATTTCCTTTATAGCCAAAAAGGGAGCAACCCACGGCCTTTGCTTATCCCGTCAGTGAATTTCCGTTTGTCATTTCCCAGCACATGATACCCAAGGACAGGGACGCTGATATGAGGCCTCTGTGAACAGTGAGGAAGACGCACAACCTCTGCCTGTTCCAACAGCCGCCTGAACTTTCCCAAATATTTGGGTCCCCGCTGGAGCGTCTGGAGGATGGGGGAAGGGAGAGAGACAGCGAGAGAGGACAGAATAACAGATGGACCCACACCCACACCCACACACACGAGAGGCCCAGAGAAACATATCAACAACAGTAAAAGAGATAAAGACAGAGGTGCAGACAGAGAGGAGTGGACTGAAGTCAGAGGAAGACAGAGAGGAAGGAGCTGCGTCCAGAGAAAGAAGAGAGAGAGAGACAGGAAGAGACCCAGGGAGGTTCAGAAAAAGGCAGAAAGAAGGGCAGAGAATCTGAGAGAGGAACAGAGGATGAAACGGACAACGAAAAACCGGAGACGCATATACCTGGAGAAAACCATAGTTCAGAAAGACACATGCACCCCAATGTTCATAGCAGCACTATTCACAATAGCCAGGTCATGGAAGCAACCGAAATGTCCATCAACAGAGGAATGGATAAAGAAGATGTGGTACGTTTATTCAACGGAATACTACTCAGCCATAAAAAGGAACAATTGTGCCATTTGCAGAGACGTGGACGGACCAGAGTGAAGTAAGTCAGAAAGAGAAAACCAAACATTGCATAATATCGCTTATATGTGGAACTGAGAAAAATGGTACAGACGAACTTATTTGCAAAGCAGGAATAGAGACACAGATGTAGAGAACAAATGTATGGATACCAAGGGGGGAGGAGGGTGGGATGAATTGGGAGAATGGATTGACATATATACACTACTATGTATAAAATAGATAACCAGTGAAAACCTACTGTATAGCACAGGGAACTCTACTCAGTGCTCTGTGGTGACCTAAATGGGAAGGAAATCCAAAAAAGTGGGGATATATGTATACGAATGGCTGATTCACTTTGCTGTACAGCAGAAAGTAACACAACGTTGTAAAGCAACTATACCCCAATAAAAATAAAAATTTAAAAAACACAAGAAAAACCGAATGCAAAGGAATCAGGGTGCAGGTGAGACCCTCAGATCCAGGGGCTGGGTGACACAAAGGGGACTGTGAGCTTCTTCCGGGCTGGCAGGCAACGGGGGTCCGGGGTGGGGCGTGTTGGGCAGCCCCCAGGGCAGCGCAGACTCCCAGCCCTCCTTTCACCTACGACCCTGGAGCCCCTGCTTCCTCCCTGCCCCTCGTGGGAGGGGGACGGTCACTTGGCTCTCGGGAGGTTCCCCATCTGGGATGTGAGGGCCTCTTGGGATGCAGGGACTACAGCATGGGGGGGAAGGGGGAAGAGGAAGAAAAAGTGACGGAAGAAAGGAGAAAGACTGGGATGAGAAGGCGCAGAGAAGCAAAGAGCATTTATTATGCACCTACTACACACCAGGCGCTCCTCACCCGTGCCATGGGGTTCGATTCTTACAGCATCCCTAGGAGGCCAGCGCCACGGGCCCTGGGCTGAGGCTGGGAACACCCGCGGCTGCACAGTCCTCTGCGCAGTCAGGGTTCAAAGCCAGTGTCATCCATGCCGAACTTCTGATCTTTGCACTGTGCGTTGCCACCCGCATCTCACCTCTTCTATGATTCTCTTGGGTGGGGGCGTAAATTTTATTCTGCATCTTGTTACAATCAGCCGTGGGTGCCGTGGGTCTTTTCAGAGGCTGCAGACAGAACCCGGCTATGCAAGCACTTTGCCCTCTCCTTCCCCTCGGCCCGCCTGCATGGGGAGCCCGGCAGGGTCAGGCCCCAGGAGGAAGGTGTTTCTCCAGGGTGTCTGGGAAGGGAAGATGCTCGTCCCAGTCTCTGACCATCACGGCTGCCCAAACCTCTGCCCTGGAGGATATGAGACCTTTCTCCAGCAGGGGCTCCGAGACCCCCAGGATCACACCTTGGCCCAGCTGAGACTGGGGAGTGGTGCAAAATCGAGGTGGAGAGGTCTTGAGGAAGGCGGGGAACAGACGGATGCACCTCTTCCTGCTCAGGGTTGTGGCTTTGGGGACGTTCCTGTCTCCCTCTGGGCCTCAGTCTTCTTCTCTGTAAAATGGGCCCACGGATGGTCCTCCCCAAGCCCGTTTCATCCAATTAAATCCCACACATGTCTCCTGAGAGCCTTTCTGTGCCAAGTCCTCTGCCAGGTACTGGGGACGCACCAGTGAGCAAAACTGATTGCCACTAGGTCCCATGAAATATCAGGTGTGGATGTGATTTTTGGGTCTAGGAAGTCCCTATTAGGGAAATGGCATCACCTGTCCTGCAGGCTCTCTGGTGGCACAGCTTTCCCACCACCCTCTCGCAAATGCAGGGGCCCAGCCCAGGGGACAAGAGACTCTGTAAGTGGGGCTGAGGCTGGCAGCGCAGGAAGTGTGGTTCAGGGAGATGTAGGCGGGTGGGCTCAGGCAGCCGTGCTCCAGGGCACTCGCTCTTCTGCTTCCCAGACGTGTGCCTTGGGAAAGTTCCTTCTCCTGCTTGAGCCCCAATTTCTCACCTACCCTGCAGGTGTGAGCTTGTCACGGTAGGACTGACAGATGGAGAGGGAGGACATCACCTCGCTGCTGCTCAGATGTCCCCGACTGTCCCCAGGAGGCGTCTCCCCTGTGCTCAGCCACGAGTGATCTGCTTCGGACTCTTCTGGAAGCCTCCTGGGAACACCATTTAGGGTGGGTCACCCGGCACGCATGCCTTTCTTACACCTGGGAGCACTTTAGAGTTTCGCAAGCTCCTGGCTCCTATCTGACCCTTGCTGCTGTCCTTCAGGGAGGGGGCGTCCACCATGGTTCCCACCGACGAACGCTCCTGCAGAGGCTCAGTGAGGCCAAGGATGCGTCCAAGGTCATGGGCCAGGACCAAGACCCAAACCCGGTGTTCTGATCAGTGAGCCGAGCTGTGTGCTTCTGCCTCCTCATCCACCATTCTTGGGGTCTGAGGACCTCCTGGTGGCACCTATTGTGGTCATGGCACCAGATGCTGCTGCACCTGAGGATTCCTGCCCTTTCATCAGCAACCGCAGTAAGTTGCTTGTATTACAACTGCAGCGGGTGGGGGGGGAACCTCTCCCTGTTAGGAGGACATGGGGGTTCTCTCAGTACATCGGCGTTTGTCCCATGTTCATTTCTATTTCCTCAGTTAGAAATGCTTAATTTAATGGAATACTCGGAGCCCCAGAGGAGGAACGAGGCGGTGATGACTAATAAAATATTTATGCGCTGGGAGAGCTGACTCCCCCATCACCTGCCTCCTTGCTTCTTTGTGGGGTTTGCTCCCTCCTGTACCTCTCTGGGTTGTTGAGTCCTTGCCTGGAAGCAGCAGCCTCGGGGAGCCTGAGAGGTGAGCTGAGGCCTCACCTGTAATTCCCGGAACCAGCTGTTTGTTTTTCTCTTTGCCTGGGACTTGGTCCTGAATCTGCACCATGGAACGAGCTGGTGTCAGACCTGGATGGTCTGATATCCGCATTTACCCATGAGGCCCTTTGAGGTGAGGTGTGTGCTAGGCGCGCTGTACCTGCCTACCTAAACATGGGCCTGCTGTGGGTTCAAGGCTATACTCCAAAAGATATATTGGAGTCGTGATTCCAGTACCTGTGACCTTAATTGGAAAGAGGATCTTTGGACCTCCCTGGTGGTCCAGTGGCTGAGACTCTGTGCTCCCAATGCGGGGGGCCTGGGTTCGATCCCTGGTCGGGGACCTAGATCCCACATGCCTGCCGCAACTAAGACCCGGTGCAGCTAAATAAATAAATATTAAAAAAAAAAAAAAGAAAGAGGGTCTTTGCAGATGTAATTAGTTAAATTAAGATGAGATCACACTGGATTAGGGTGGACTCTAAACCCAACGACTGGTGTCTTTATAAGAAGGCCATTGGAAGACACAGACACACAGAGAGGAGGCCAGGTGAAGTCAGAGGCATAGAATGGAGTGGTGCTGCCATAAGCCGAGGGACATCTGGAGCCTCCAGAAGCTAGAAGAGGCAGGAAGATCCTACCCTGGAGTCTTCAGAGGGAGCATGACCCTCCCGACACCTTGATCTTGGACTTCCGGCCTCTAGAACGTTGAGAGAATAAATTTCTGTTGTTTTTAGCTGCCCAGTTTGGGGTACTTTGTCATGGTGGTCCTGGGAGATTAATACAGGCACTATAACAGGATTGTTTTAAACCTCAGAATAATAACCACAGCTACACTATCACGTGCTTACCACCTGCTGAGCACACTTTATCTCCTGCAGTCTTAAGATAACCTGTGAGGCAGGTGCTGTGATGACCTCTTCCACAATGAGGAGACTGAGGCTTAGGGAGGGGAGATAATTGCCCAAGCTGCACCCCTGGTAAGAGGTGGGGGGGGGAATGGGTTGAGGCTGGCTGATTGGTATCTGTGCTCTTGAGCACCATCCCTGCCTGTCTCCTTTGTTGCTTCCTAACAGGTCACCAGAAAAGCAGTGGCTAAAACCAGCAACCATCATTTTTTATCCTTTGTGGTCTTTGAGGGTCAGGAATTCAGAAAGTGCTCAGCCGCTGGTTCTGGTTTGTTCTCTCTCATGCAGGGACTGGAATTGGAGCAACAGGGGGTAACAGCCAAGCAGGCTGAGTGCTCCTCTGTGTCTCCTCAAAGCCTTTCCATACATCTTGAGACAGGCTGGGACCTGGGACCTGGGACCCTTTGCTGCAGGGCTTGCACCTGCACGAAGGTCTCCTTGAGCAAGAATATACAAAGAAACTGTAAGGGACTAAAAATAACTGCATGCATGCGCAGTTGGGGCAAATTATGAACAACAAGATACAAAAAGACCAAAAAAGCCTAACTGCCACTTCTGAAGAGCCGGGAGCAAAAACAGGGCGTTGGGAGCAAAAGCAGGATAGTGTGCACGCCCCCTGCACTCAACACCACCAAAGGGGTGGGCGAACTACCTAAGCCGCCCCTCTGACCTGACCCCTGGACCCACCCCTACCCTCACCCCATATAAAGCACTAGCTTGCCCCCCACCCCGGGGAGTGAGTGAGCAATGGAACCTCTTACGTGTTCTTCCTCCCCGCCCTTGCTGCAGCAGGGGCCCCAATAAAGCCTTGCCTGAATTTCTTGTCTGGCCTCTGATCAGTGTCTCTTGATTAAGGAGGCCAAGAACCTGGGTTGGTAACAATCTCTCCACATGGGCTAGATTGGGCTTCCTGACAACATGGCCGCAGCAGGGCAGTCAGAGGCTTGGGATCCAGTGCAGGTGCTCCAAGGAGCAAGGTGCCAGCTGCACTGCCTTTTGTAACTTAGCCTCAGAAGCCATATCCCCTCTGCCACCATCACCAGCCTGTACTGATTCACGGGGAGGGAACACAGACCCCAGCCTCCCTGGGAAGCGTATCAGAGTCACATGCTAAGAAGAGCCTGGGGTGTTTGATGTAGTGTTGGCAGCATCTTCAGAAAACACCACCTGCCACCCTCTACAAGAGTAACCTGCTTTCTTTTTTTTTTTTTAAAGGTACATTCTGGATCATTTAAATTAATTTATTTATTTTTGCTGTGTTGGGTCTTCGTTTCTGTGCGAGGGCTTTCTCTAGTTGTGGCAAGCGGGGGCCACTCTTCATCGTGGTGCGTGGGCCTCTCACTATCGCAGCCTCTCTTGTTGCGGAGCACAGGCTCCAGATGCGCAGGCTCAGTAGTTGTGGCTCACGGGCCTAGTTGCTCCGCGGCATGTGGGATCCTCCCAGACCAGGGCTCAGAACCTGTGTCCTCTGCATTAGCAGGCGGATTCTCAACCACTGTACCACCAGGGAAGCCCGTAACCTGCTTTCTTAATCTCACTGCCTCACTGTTTCCACCTGCAAGATCTCAGCCACCTGCCCCCACCCCCCTGCCCCCTGCTCCAGTCCCCAGCAAAGTCCAATGATTGAGTCCTTAGTAAGAAAGAAGGCTGGGGGGATAGGCAGGGGCCAGATCATGGAAGCCGCAGAGAGGAGCCCAGAGGCCAATGGGGAGGTTTTTAAGAAATTGTGGTAAAATATATACAGAGTAAAATTTAAACATTTTAAAATGCACAAGCCGGTGGCATTTAGCACCTTCACAATGTTATGCAAGCACCACCACCAAATTCGGTACTAAATGGGGATTTTTCTGGAGGAGGTGACACTTTCTTGTTCTAGAAGGATCTCTCTGCCCATTGCTTGGGTGATGGGCTGGAGGGGGTCGCTGGTGAAGCTGCAGGGACAAAGGCCAGCAAAGAGGCTGTTACTGGTGTAGTGGGGAGAACGTGGTGGCCCGAGCAGGGCGGAGGTGATGGGAGGGCAAGAAGAATTCTCAGCTGGCATTTAGGCGGGGGGTGGGGGTGGGTGCTGAATTTGGTGGGTGTGTGATGTGCGCAGATGATGCCGGTTCCGGCTGGAATAGTAATGTGAGTGGAACCAGATTTCCAGAGGTGGAAAATGCTGGAAGGCAAGACGACCGGAAGTATTGGGGGAGGGGTGCAGACAATGAGTTCCTTCTGGAGGATATTGAGTTTGAGACCCTGGGGGACAGCCAAGTGGACACGCCCAGGAGGTAGCTGGGAATACTTCTTAGCACAGAGAGTGGGATCAACCGGAACTTCCCAACCTCAGCCGTAGTGACATCTGAGGCCAGGTCACTCTGAGTTGTAGGGGCCACCCTGTGCAGTGGATGGGTGCCCAATCTCTGACCTCTACCCAGTAGACGCCAACTGCACCCCCTTCCCAGGCATGACAATCACAAACGTCTCCAGACATTGCCAGATGTCCCCTGGAGTGGGGGTGGCTGGGGAAGCTGGCCCCGGTTGAGAGCCACTTGGTTTAATGCTTTGGAGAGTCTGTATCTAGACGGCAGTGTAAGCCTTTGGGATCCTGGAGATGCTCAGAGCGTCAGTGTGGTGTGAGAGAGGAGAGGCCCCTATGTGTCTGTGATAAACACAGGCTCCAATGGGGCAAAACCAGTGGAGACCACAAGGGTTACTAAGAAGGAGGGACCAGCGGGGAGGAAGGAGGGAGAGTCCCAGAAACGGGCAGATGGTGGTGCCATCTGCTGCCTGCACCTCTCTCTGTGCACCCACCATAGGCATCATGTTTCTGCTTGGACTTTGTGTCGAGGGAGGGCCTGCAGAGCGTGATGGGTAAATGGCTTAAGCTTCCTGCGCCGTCACTTCCTCAGCCACGAGACAGGGCTCCTCGCGGTACCTGCCTTCGGGACGGTCTCAGCGATTACACGCGTCCACGCTGCACAGAGCGTAGAATGGGGCCTCTCATTTGTAAGTGTAAACCAGGGCCGCTCTTCTCAGTATCCTGCTCATTTCCAGACCTCGGACCTTGCCTCACTCCATGGATTTAATTAACTCCATGGTTCATACTTCCAACGAATCTGTATGGGAGGCGTACTCTGCGCTCCCCCTGGGGCTGGAGCAGTGAGCAGGATGGAGGCAGACCCGACCCCACAGAAAGCCTGGTTTGGGGAGGGGCGAGGGAGGCAGATATTAATCAGGTGGCACACACGTAATTACCAACAGAGATATGTGAGGAAGGGCATGAAACTACGAAAAGCCAAGATGCAGGCACCCTCTCTGCCCAGCTCTGGAGCAGCTGTGCAGAAAACACTGCCTCATCTGTTTGCGCAGCCCCAACGCTCCACCAAGGGAAAGATTCAGGGGTGGAAACCCTCTCCAGTGCATCTCTTATCATCCTGGAGGAAGGATTCCTGGGAAGCAGTCTTAGGACCTGCTATTTCTACTGAAATGGGGTTCAGTCCCTTCAAGTTCAGCTTTGGATGGAAAAACCAAGGACTCAAAATGTGGATAAGAACGGAGAAAATCAGGGGCAGCGGTAAAGATGTTCCTTATGCTTCCTGGCTTTTCTGGAGAAAACCACCTGCTCGTACGGGTTGACTTTAGTATTGATGGTGAGGGCAGGGGACACACATGCACACACCTTCCCTGAAGCATCTTCCTGGCAGAGCACCCAGTGGGACAGAAAGAACTCCTGGTTAGAGGCTAGGAGATTTGGACCCTGGTCCAGGCTCAACCTCCGAACCCACAGGATGACCTTGTGCTCAGGGAATTCCCCTCCTGGACACTAGCCGTTCAATCACTCCCGCACTGGAGTCCAGGTCTCGGGGTTGAGACCAGGGTGAGGAGAGCAAGGCTTGGCGGAGCTGCAGGGTCAGATCCCGTCTTCATTTAAAGATGTTGATATTCTGTTCATCATGGGTATTCGGAGGATTACTTTTGATTTTAAAAGGAGCAATGCATTGCAGTGTTATCTGTCCGGATGAGTGAGTCATTTGGGGCCGCCCTACATTTTGCACCCAGGGCCTCACCTTAGTTCTGATCCACGTGGGCCTCCTGCTGGACCCACCCTTTATCTTGGGGGCATCTGGGTTGACAATGTCCTTCCTTTGTGCAGAACATCTTAGAGCTTCCAAAGCTTGTCCACTTCTGGGATCTCTTTCGAGCCTTTGAATGCCCCAGAAAACACCCAGGGTGTGGGTGTCGGTCACCCATTCACAGATGAAGAAACTGAGGTCCAGAGAGAGGAAATAGCTTGTTTAGGTTCACAAACCAAGCTACCAGGTATGGGAACTAGGGTCAGATCCAAGTTCAGGGGGATTTTTCTGCTCCATTCCCTGGACAGCTGGACAGGTACAGTTTATTTATTTAATAAATTTATTTTTATTTATTTTTGGCTGCACTGGGTCTTTGTTGCTGTGCGTGGGTTTTCTCTAGTTGCGAGGAGCGGGGGTTCTCTTCATTGCGGTGCGCGGGCCTCTCATTGCAGTGGCTTCTCCCGTTGTGGAGCATGGGCTCCAGGCGCGCGGGCTTCAGCAGTTGTGTGGCTCATGGGCTCTAGAGCGCAGGCTCAGTAGCTGTGGCGCATGGGCTTAGTTGCTCCGCGGCATGTGGGATCTTCCCAGACCAGGGCTTGAACCCATGTCCCCTGCATTGGCAGGTGGATTCTCAACCACTGCACCACCAGGGATGCCCCAGGTACAGTTTAATGGGTCGACTCAGGTGACTTTGATAATATACTATTACTTTTTTCTTCACAACAATAATGTGCATTCTTTACAGGAAATTTGAAAACTACACACAAACAACGGAAAGAGAATAAAAATTTCCTATAGGTCCACCACTCAGCAGTGATACCTCTTAACATTTTGTTGTGTTTCTCTCTAGTCTTTATATCCACTTAACTATTCTTGATAAACACACACACTCATAATTAACTACCCGGATGGTTTTCCCTAATTCTTTCAGCATCTGCATGTTCCCCTTCCATCCTTGGGCATGTCTTTAAGTATCTACTTATATAAACAAGGCCACCACCAACCCACGTGGCACTAGTGCATATGGCACCTTTGGGTAAATTAGCAGAAGATGCCCCTTCCAGGTAGGGGCACATGGCTTAGCAGGTGAAACCAGAAAATGTCCTTCTGCGAACCAGCCCTGCACCAGGGCACACCATCTGATGAGCAGGTGCAGCTTGGGTTTCATTCCCACCGTTTTTTATTTTTGGCTGCACCATGTGGCTTATGGGATTTTAAGCCGGGCCCTGGGCCTGAAAGCACCTAGTCCTAACCATGGACCACCAGGAAATTCCCTTCATCCCCACCTTGGTTCCTCAGAGGGGTGCCCTTGTGCAGTGCCCAACCTGCCTCACTGTATGTGGTGGCCCTGGGCACAAAAGTATTCTTGAACAATGTAGGTATTTCTGAATCATTTCAGAAGAAATTGGTATTAATCAAAAATTCATGCAAAATTCATGCAAATTATAAAATTACTGTTGAGATAAGTAGGGCAATGAGCCCAAACACTTTGACTCCAGAGTTTTTTTTTAAAAAGATCTCTCTTCCAAATGGATTGCCCATTTCTGTCACCCTGGTATCTAGCAAAAATATGTGGCATAGAGGAAATGCTCTGTATTTGTAAAACTGAATGGAAATGTGTAGTGTGGTGGTTCTAAAATATGCCTGCAGATTCTTTGACACTCCCCTCTGAAAAGATGGAGTCTCATTCCTCTTCTCTTAAATATGGGCTGGCCTTTGTGATTTGCCTCCAACCAGTAGGTGCTGGAAGTATTGTTGCATGACTTCTGAGGCTTGGTCATAAAAGACAATGTGGCTTCTGCTTGGTTCCCCTCCCCCTGCTTTGTGCCCTTGGAATTGAGCTGCCATGTTGTGAGGAAGCCCAAGCAGCCACATGGAGAGACCATGTGTAATGTTCCAGCTCCAGCTCCAGCCCCAGCTGAGGGCCTGGCGACAGCCAGCATCAACCCCTGGGCATGTGATGGAGTGACCTTTTAGATCAGCGGTCCCCAACCTTTTCTGGCATCAGGGACCAGTTTTGTGGAAAACAATTTTTCCATGGATGGGGCAGGGGCAGTGATGGCTCAGGCAGTAATGTGAGCGATGCAGAGCAGCAGATGAAGCTTCGCTCACTCGCCTGATGCTCACCTCCTGCTGTGCGGCCTGATTCCTAACAGGCCACAGCTCGGTACCGGTCCTCGGCCCAGAGGTTGGGGACCCCTGTTTTAGACGATTCAAAACTCCATCCTCCAAGCTGTACCAGAAGAGACTGAGTGGAGCAGTGACTAGCTGTCTGCACCAAGCCTTGCATACTTGCAGATTCATGAGCAAACAAATGGGGTCATTGTGATAAGTCACTCAGTTCTGGAGTGGTTTGTTGGCAGCACTAGATAAACAGAACAGTACTCTGTGGAATATTATGTTTACAGCAGAGGCTGTCAGTGCCTGCCCATCTCCTTTTGGCCGTGACCATTTCCCCTTCTGGGCTGATGGTTTTCTACCTCAAGTATCTATGACCCTCTCTTTGGCCTCAGGAGTCTGCTTGGCTAATACCCGGGGTAGGCTGGAAGTGCAGGGGAGCTAGGAGCCCTGGGAGCATCTCTTAACCTACAATGGGTGGAGCTTGTAGATACTCCGGCGGGATCCCTTGCCTTCAGGTGGGACAATCTTCAGTTTGTCTAACGACAGATGACATCAGATGAATGGCCAATGAGGCAACAGCAAAAAAGTGTTCTTGGAAGAGGAAGAAAATGAAACTAAGGTAGTAACTTGTAAATTTTATTTGCAAAGTGCTGTCCTGTTTGCCGATCCCTTTCCTGCCTTTATCTCATCAGATGCTTGGAGCACATCTGCAGGTACAGTACAGTCATTTATGTCTCCAGGAGAGGTAAAGCCTTGTTGGCAAATGGTGATGCGACTACTTGAATCCCCACCTCCTGATTCTTTAAACTCCATGACCTTTTTCATTCTCCTGAATGAGTTCTCTGGCCGTAGGTACCTGCAGTAGGGACCACCTGTTGCCAGATTTTTCTAGGACTCCAATTTCAAAGTATGAAATGATACGGATTAAATCACAGGTCATGGTCTGGAAAGCAGGCTCCCTGAGCCAAAGCCCTGGGGTCAGCTTAGTATTTCTTAGACCAGAGGGATGCAACAGCGGTGGTCAGAGGTCCTGTACTCCCCTGGCATTTCCATTGTGGCCTCTCAGCTCAGCAAAGGGCCAGCAACAAAGGAAATGATGAGAAGGCGGAAGAAAACCTGGTGGGAAGCAGGAAGCTCGGCCGGATTAGTGACTGACCAGAACTAAGTCATCAAAGGGCCTGGATGAAAGGATGGAGATCACTCAGGGAGCATGAAACACAGGCAGCTTAAGTGGTAAGAGACCAAAAGTGACGGATCAAAGGTGCATTGGAATCACAGCGCAGCCACCTGAGAGCTGAGAGCTGCGTCAGCCTTGACTTGGGGGGGCTGCAGGAAGGGCAGGGGGGTTGTGCTGACCCAGCGAGGATTCACCGTCAAGCTGGAGGCAGAAGTCTCGGGGTTGGAGAACTCGGGAGAATGCCTAGATAACGGCCGTCGTCTTTAGTTGTTGTTGTTTTTACTTGGTGTTTTGAAATAATTATAGACTCACAGGAAATTGCAAAACTAGTACATAGAGTCCCGTGAACCCCAGGGGTGACACCCTATGTAACTGTAGTACAATGTTAATATCAGGAAATCGGTGCAACGCTAAGGTGAGGACAGACCTCATTTCTGTGTTTGTGTGTGTGTGTGTGTGTGTGTGTGTGTGTGTGTGTGTGCATGTGTGTAGTTCTATGCAGTTTCCTCCTACATATAGATTCCTGTTACCGCCACTGTAATTAAGATGCAGAACTTTACCGTCACCCTAAACAGGACCCTCGTGCTACTTGTTTAGAATTGCACTCCCCACCCCTTCCACCCCGTGTCGGATCCCGTTTTCCATCGCCAGAATTTTGTCATTTAGGGACTACGACGTGAATGGAATCATAAAGTACATAACTTCTTTTTTTTCTTGTATTCTGTATTCTAGCGTTGCTGTTAAGTAGTTCAGAGTTGTTACTCTTTTTCTTTTTTTAAATAAACTTATTTATTTATTCTGGGCTGTATTGGGTCTTTGTTGCTGCGTGTGGGCTTTCTCTAGTTGTGGGCTACTCTTCGTTGTGGTGCGCGGGCTTCTCATTGCGGTGGCTTCTATTGTTGTGGAGCACGGGCTCTAGGCACGTGGGCTCCAGTAGTTGTGGCACACGAGCTCAGTAGTTGTGGCTCACGGGCTCTAGAGCGCAGGCTCAGTAGTTGTGGCGCACGGGCTTAGTTGCTCCGTGGCATGTGGGATCTTCCTGGATCAGGGCTTGAACCCGTGTCGCCTGCATTGGCAGGCGGATTCTTAACCGTTGTGCCACCAGGGAATTCCCCAGTATGTAACTTCTTGAGATTGGCCCATCTTCTCTCAGCATAGTGCCTATGAGATGCACCCAGGCTGTGACCTGCATCCATAGCTCTGTCCTTTCTGTGCCTGAGTAGTGTTCCACAGCATCGATGTGGTACAGTTCACTGATCCAGTCAATCACTGAAGGACATGAGAGGGCTTTCCAGCTTTTGGTAATTGGGACCATTGTTTTCACTGAATGGCACATGGGCTTGAATGGGGAGGCTCCTCTCCAAAACATCTCTAAAGATGTTTTTTTTTTTTTTTTTTTTTTTTTTTTTTTTTGGGGTTTGCGGTCCTCTCACTGTTGTGGCCTCTCCCATTGTGGAGCACAGGCTCCGGACGAGCAGGCTCAGCGGCCATGGCTCACGGGCCCAGCCGCTCCACGGCATGTGGGATCCTCCCAGACCGGGGCACGAACCCGTATCCCCTGCATCGGCAGGCGGACTCTCAACCACTGCGCCACCAGGGAAGCCCCTCTAAAGATGTTTTTTAAAAAAACTTTATTGAAGTATAGTTGATTTACAATGTTGTGTTAATTTCTTCTGTACAGCAAAGTGACTCAGTTACACACACACACACACACACACATATTCTTTTCCATATTCTTTTCCACTATGGTTTATCACAGGATATCACCTAAGGATGTTAAATATGATGTAAGGGTGTTGATTTAAATGCCCCCGTGATGTCAGCTGGGCTATCCTTTACAACTTCTGCAAGAAGAATTTCTCTCATGCCTCAGAGACAAAAAGGCAATGTTTTTCTTCAACTGTTAGTAGGTTTTTATCCAAGGAAACTGGGAATCTTGTCACTTATGGAGTTTCTCTCTTTGCTTTGGCCACCGGGAAGATGAGCTTGGGGGCCAACAAAAGAGTGTGGGAGCAGGAAGGTGGGAGAGATCAGTCACCTTTGTTCAACTGTGGCCACCTTGAGTGTCAGAGCCACGAACTGTCCATCTTTGTACGTCCGTATGCCAAGCACAAGGTAGGATGGAGAATAGCTGAGCCCAGGGATGCTGAGTCCATCTCCTTCTCCTGTGGTTCCCTCCCAGGGGTGCAGGGAGCGCTCTCTCCAGTGGATCCAGCCAGGACCACAGGGCGATGAACAGGCCATGAGCATGTGTGAATGTGGGGGTGGGAGGAAGGTGAACCTTCAGAGCTCTGACAGAGTGATGAGAGGGACCCAGACTTTAGATCTCACTGAACAGGAAAAAAATTTGGAGGACTAAGGTTTTTTCCTACCCATTTTTTATCTTGCCAAGTCAGCCCATCAATTAAACAACCCCCCAAACACACAGACACACACAAAACCACATACAGAAAGACAAACACTACCATTTCCCATGTCTCCCTCACTAACACACACACACACACACACACACATGCGTGCATGTATGCAATACACGCACTGGAAGGGAAATATTTTGGAATCAGAGGTTGTACTTTAAACTGAATATGTGTGGAGTGTCTTACTTTTCTCAGTTCACTCTCTTTTTTTTTTTTTTCTTTCTCTTTTTGCGATACACGGGCCTCTCACTGTCGTGGCCTCTCCCGCTGCGGAGCACAGGCCCCGGACACGCAGGCCCAGCGGCCATGGCTCACGGGCCCGACCGCTCTGCGGCATGTGGGATCCTCCCGGACCGGGGCACGAACCTGCGTCCCCTGCATTGGCAGGCGGACACTCAACCACCGCGCCACCAGGGAAGCCCAGTTCACTCTCTTTGAGATCATGCACTTTTTTGTTTTTATAAATTTATTTATTTATTTATTTATTTTTGGCTGTGTTGGGTCTTCGTTGCTGCATGTGGGCTTTCTCTAGCTGCGGCAAGTGGGCGCTACTCTTCGTTGTGGTGCACGGGCTCTAGGCGCGAGGGCTTCAGTAGTTGTGGCACGTGGGCTCAGTGGTTGTGGCTCACGGGCTTAGTTGCTCTGCGGCATGTGGGATCTTCCCAGACCAGGGCTCGAACCTGTGTTCCCTGCATTGGCAGGCGGATTCTTAACCACTGTGCCACCAGGGAAGCCCTGATCCATGCATTCTTAACGTGAGTGAAAATTGGCTCTTTTTAAAAAATATTAGGAGATGCTTTATTTCTTTTAATACTGTATGTAAAATATAAATATTTCACATTGTCATACTAATCAATTAATGTAAAGCTACCATCATCAATATATGTGTGTATATGCTTTGTACACGTATATACACAGTGAATCTTAGGTCACTTCCCTCTGGGCAGGGAAGAGAATAAAAGATGCATATAAGATTTCACCCCTGTTGAGAAAATTGGTTCTTGGAGGTGAAAAAAATTCATGTTTTTTTTTGCTCTCCAAAGAACCATAGTCCATAAACGGATATACAGTGTATCTGTGCTATTAAAATTTCGTGGGTGGGGTGGCAATTAAGAAAAAAAAGTCTAAAAGACTCTTTGGGGAGGTGGTGATGAATAAAAGGTCATGAAGTGCTGCTGTAGATCTGCATGGGCCCAAGGGGCTTGCATTTGGAAATTGCTGACCTCCACTGCGGGATGCTATAAAGTGCCACCTGGAGCTCGAGATGTATGTGTCATTATTGTTGGCGTTTGTTGTGGGTCAGGCCACCAAGCCCTTCACTTGCACCATTTTGCTCTGAGAGGCAGATGTTCATGTTGCACCTGTTTTGCAAACAGGGAAGTGGAGGGATGGAGAGGGTAAGGCACTTGTGCCGTCAGGTGCCCACCGTTGCTAAGCACCGAGGCTTGGATCAAACTCGGGGCGTCCGACTTAATTTATTGGAAGATCAGGGTTTTCTGGTGTTCTTGCTTGCAGCACCTCCAAGAGTGTGGAATGTGCATTTCCCAGCCTCATGAAATTTAAGAAGTCTGGCCAAATATTCTGGCTAGAGTCTCATTCCTGGGATGCCTATCACCTAGCCTGGAATCATTTCCATAGCCCCAGCAAGGCCAGATGTTGGAGGGCAAAAGAGCAAGCCACGGGCCCATCAAAGGAATGATGGGCCTCCCACACCCAGCAATTAAGAGGGGATTCTCAGCTGTGAATGTGCCTCTTGGTTTCCTGATGAAAATCTACTGTGCTAATTAAATAACCATGACCTTGGGAATTCCCCTGCGGTCCAATGGTTAGGACTCAGCTGCGAGGGCGTGGGTTCAGTCCCTGGTGTGGGAACTAAGATCCTGCACGTCAGGCATTGCAGCCAGGGGAAAAAATAAACAAAGCATGACTGTGGCCTGGGACTGCACGCAGCTTCACACGGAGGCCACACAAGGCCCTGCCTGGGAAGACAGTGACCCCATCCTTTGTGATCAGGAATGAAACCTTGGCTCTCCAAGGGCAATGGGAATTCACTTCAGGACCAGGAAAGGTACACGGAGACAGGATCTGGTCTAGAGTTCTTGTTCAATCTCCTTAAAGAAACCCTGATTGACTCTTCCTGCCCTTCCTTATTCCTCATCCTCTGCACTGCTGCTGGGATGATGATTTTAACGCACAGATCATACATGTCTCAGCTCAGAAATTCCTAGAGGGCTCCCACTTGCCTACAGCCATGGCTGCCATCACCAGGGCCACATAGTCCTTCAACATAATTACGGAGAAGGGCCTGAGAGCTCATACACACAGCAACCATCGTATATAATATCCTAATGGGTCTTACATGTGTAAATCTTTTTATGAAATGCTTAGAGACCCCTCCCCAAGGTTCAGTTGGTTGGGGCTTTCCTCTGGTTCCTCCATCTAACTGAGGAAATAAAGACCAACCAAACGAGCACAAGCAAAGGCTATTTATTCAGAGCTAGCCAAGACGCGAGTGATGGTGGCTGACTCCCTTGTGTTTTGGCAGAGGCTCAAAGGCAGGCAGAGGAGAGGAAAAGCTTTGTAGGAGAAAAAGGGGGAGTCTTCAGATGTGCCCTGATTGGAGGTTGTTGGCATGGGGAATTGGGGATGAGCTACTTAGAAGTGGGGCATCTTATGTGGTTGGTTAGGGGTATATATGAGACATTCTCTGGTTAGTCCCATGCTGGCAGAATGGACAACAATTAGGGAAGCTGTCAGTTACTAATCAAGTCCTGACCATTTGGGGCCAATTTTGGCTTCCTGGACTGGTTGTTAGAGATAATGGTCTAACTTCCTACAGTCTGACCTATGGAATATATGTACCTAGAGCGAGCAGGCTGGCTTCCTGGCCTGGTTAGTGTAGACAACCTTCCTGGGCTGTTTGCTGCAGATTGTGGGTTAGAAATCTATCTTAATATGCTCTGGCCATTGTCTGTTTGTGTATTCAGTTTCTCATAATGAATATATAAACATAGAGTGATCACACAAAAGGTTTGGCTCTTAATTGATAAGTGTTTACATATACTGACAGGTGACAGAGGTAATGCAAATTAGAGGCATTTATTTACTTAGTTTGAAATGAGTTAAGAATTCCTATAATTCTTAGGAATATGTACCATCCATCGTAGACATCAAGCAGATGTAAAACTGTTATAGGGATTGTATGCATTGCCTGACATTTGTTTCTTAAGCTAATTATTTCATATTTTTTGAGCATTTGTTTCTGACAGGGGCGCCCACCCCTGGGCCATGGACCAGCACCGGTCTGTGGCCTGTTAGGAACAGGGCTGAGCGCTCACTCGGCAGGCGAGTGAGTGAAGCTTCATCTGCCGCTCCCCACCGCTCCCCACCACTCCCCATCGCTCCCCACTGCTCCCCACCATCGCTCCCCATCACTACCTGTCACTCGCCATCACTCCCTGTCGCTCCCCGTCACTCCCCACCGCTCCCCACCGCTCCCCATCGCTCCCCACCGCTCCCCATCGCTCCCCATCATTCCCCACCGCTCCCCATCGCTCGCATTACTGCCTGAACCATTCCCCCCCACCCCCAGTCGGTGGAATAATTGTCTTCCATGAAACCGGTCCCTGGTGCCAAAAAGGTTGGGGACCGCTGGTTTTTGAAATCAAGGGTTTGAACATTTTAAGAGGGTAAAAATATGTAAGAAATCCATGAACCCATAGACAGACTGCTAATAAAGTAGAAGAGAGATAATGTAAATCAACGGTCCCTGAGCCAGCAGCATCAGTATCACCTGGGAATTTGTTAGAACGCCATCCTCAGGTCCCAGTCTACTGAATTAGGAACTCTGGGGCGGGGCCCAGCAATCTGTGCTTTAACCTCTGGGTGACGCTGATGAGCCTGAAAGTTTGAGGACCACCAATTCAGATGAACGAATCAGAGTGTAACCTGACAACAAAAGATTATCAGTAAAGAATATTGAAGAAAGTGAAAATCAATTATAGAGAAGAGAAAAGGTGCAGAACGGGCCTAATTAAATAAAAGAGAGAAGCATCTGATAAAAACAGTCCATGAGTTGGTACCACAGTGGAAAGACATACGCAGAGACTATAGTACTCCAATGCTGAGCATCACAATGTAAGGTGCTGGCGAGAAGGGTAACCGCGAGCAATAGACACAGTCATATTTTATTTATAGCTACGAGGAGAACAGCTTATGTTTTGCTGGGTGCAGCTATTTTTCAAACGTCTATAGATTTGATTGGGCTGAACAAAGTACAAATTAATTTAAATGCATCACTGAACTTACCATAACTTTTGCTGTGATGTGTTTTCTCAGACAATTTGCACTGAAACTACTGCCATGAAATTTCTGAACGTTGAAATGGGGTCCCCGTATGCCAAACAGTTATTATAGACCAGTGGCCTGTAGGATAAAATCTAAACTTGGCAGCAAGGTCTGCCAAGGTGTGTTTCATGATCTAGCCTTCCTTGTCTTAACAGGCTGGTCATCTACCGACCTCCCACCCCCATTCCATATGTGGTCCTCCAACAATATCACTTCACTTTTTTGAAGCAAACTGATGTACTCCTATGTATCCGTTAAGACCCTACTCAACATTACTTTCTCTAGAAAACCTCTCCCCAACTTCCCCAGGAAGCCTCATGCTTTGCTTTCTCTACTCCTATGGCACCCAGGACAAACTTCTATCATGGCAGGTACCCATGCTGGGCTGTAATCACATCTGCTTCCCAGGAGACAATGAACTCCTTCAGTGAGGGGGACCATGTGTTTTTCTTCTTTGGAGCATAGGGCTTAGCTTACTGCCTGTCTCACAGTTAATGCTTAACAGACATTTGCTATTTGGTTACTGCTTAGACAAATTATGCTTGTTATTTATCTAAATGGTGTGCTTATCTGTTAAGTCAGACATAAAGCATGCATGAGAGCGTATTTCCTTTACTTATTCTTTGCAGCCCAACTATACGAAGATGTTTGCAATACCAATGATGAATAAAATGAGAAAATAGGGCCAGTATATTGAAAGTAGAAAAGAGTAACAATAATAAAATAACAGAGAGGAAAAGAGAAAATTAATCAGCAAAATCTAGACTAGCACCATCGTGATGATTAAGTATGGCATTTAACTTTGAGCTTCCTGGCAGGCTAGGCAAAAAGAGAAATAATGGGGGGAGGGATAAATTAGGAGTATGGGATTAACAGATACACACCACTGTATATAAAACAGATAAACAACAAGGATTTACTGTGTAACACAGGGAACTCTGTTCAATATCTTGTAATGACCTATGGTGGAAAAGAATCTGAAAAAAAAGTTATTTATAACTGAATCACTTTGTTGTATAGCTGAAACTAACACAATATTGTAAATCAACTATACTTCAATATAAAAGGGAAATAATGGGTTATATAAGTTGCTTTATTTCACTGTTAAGACTTTGGCTTTTATTTGTGTTGGCTTTTTTTTTTTAACATCTTTATTGGAGTATAATTGCTTTACAATGGTGTGTTAGTTTCTGCTTTATAGCAAAGTGAATTAGCTATACGTATACATATATCCCCATACTCTTTCCTCTTGCGTCTCCCTCCCACCCTCCCTATCCCACCCCTCTAGGTGGTCACAAAGCACCGAGTTGATCTCCCTGTGCTATGCGGCTGCTTCCCACTAGCTATCTATTTTACATTTGGTAGTGTATATATGTCCATGCCACTCTCTCACTTCATCCCAGCTTACCCTTCCCCCTCCCCGTGTCCTCAAGTCCATTCTCTGGACTCTACTTGAATGAAGACGTCTGCGTCTTTATTTCTGTCCTGCAACTAGGTTCTTCAGAACCTTTTTTTTTTTTTTTTAGATTCCATATATATGTGTTAGCATATGGTATTTGTTTTTCTCTTTCTGACTTACTTCACTCTGTATGACAGACTCTAGGTCCATCCACCTCTCTACAAATAACTCAATTTCATTTCCCATGCTAATCTTCTCTGTATCGTTCCAATTTTAGTATATGTGCTGCTGGAGCGAGCACTAGAAGGTGGTTTGAGCAGTGCTTCAAAGTAGTTCATCATGAGAGATAAGTGGTTTCTTGCCAGGAATTTACTGTATAGTTTCCTATACAATGGGCATCAACAGTGTGTGAGATTAGTAATCATAAATAATTTATTCATTCATTCTTCCAATATTCTCTGAGGCATCTTCTATCCTAGACACTGTAGATGCTGGGTTACAGAGTTGAATAAGGTACATTCACTTTCTAGTGGAGGAGAGAGAGAAAGTGACTCATAGAACAGTGCGAGTGTGATAAGCTCTGGGTTAGAGGAGACACCTGGAGGCTTTGGGAACCCAAGGCGGAAATCTCAGCTACCGGTGAGGAGGGAAGGCTTTTGGAAGGAGATGCTATCTAAGCTTTGAAGGATGAGTTGGGTTGGCCAGATGAAGAAGTGGGTGGGGAGGGTGTGGGGATGGGTGTCCAGTGCAAATATTTGGAGGAGTGAAGGTGCAGTGTCCCCCCCTCCCCCCAAATTCATATGTTGAAATCCTGGCTCCAATGTGGTGGTATGGGGAGGTGAGGCTTTGGGGATAATTAGATCATGGAGGTGGAGCCTTTATGAATGGGATTAGTGCCTTTATAAGGACACCCCAGGAAGCTCTCTTACACTCCTGCCATGTGAGCACACAACGAGAAGACAGCCATCTGCAGCCCAGAAGGGAACTCTCACGAGAACCCAGCCGGATTTGTGCCCTGGTCTTGTACTTCCAGCCTCCAGAACTGTGAGAAATAAATTTCTGTTGTTTATAAGCCACCTTGTCTATTGTACTTTGTTATAGTGGCTCAAATGAACTAAGAATGGTACATTGGAGAAATTGCAAGTGATTTGGGAAGACTGGGGCCCGTGGGGGAGGGGCAAGAGGTGAAATTGGCAAGGTAGCCAGCAAGTGCCTGACCACAAAGGCTCCTGAAGGATACCAAAGAACCTGGGTCTTTGTGTTCTGTCGGGCAGGAAATGGGAGCTGTGAAAGAATTTTGAACAGGGAAGTGATGCAGTCTGTTACATGTTTAAAAGATGCAGACCCCTATGTTCACAGCAACATTACTTACAGTAGCCAAGATGTGGAAACAACCTAAATGTCCATTGACAGATGAATGGATAAAGAAGATGTGGTACCTATATATACAATGGCATATCACTCAGCCATAAAAAAGAATGAAATAATGCTATTTGCAGCAACATGGATGGACCTAGAGATTATCATACTAAGTGAAGTAAGTCAGACAGAGAAAGATAAATACCATATGGTATCACTTATATGTGGGATCTAAAATATGACACAAATGAACTTATCTATGAAAGAGAGACAGTCTCACATAGACGTAGAGAACAGAATTGTGGTTGCTAAGGGGGAGGGAGTAGGGGAGGGACTGGGAGTTTGGGATTAGCAGATGAAAACTATTATATATAGGATTGATAAAAAACAAGGTCCTACTGTAGAGCACAGGGCACTATATTCAATATCCTGTGTTAAACCAGAATGGAAAAGAATATGAAAAAGAATATGTATATATATGTATATATATATATATATATATATATGTATGTATATATATATACATATATATACATATATATAAATAACTGAATTACTTTGCTGTACAGCAGAAATTAACACAACATTGTAAATCAACTGTAGTTCAAAAAAATTAAAAAAAAAAAAGATGCAGAAATGCAGGAGGGCCCAGCTTTGCTCTGCAGTCAACCCACACCAGCCCTAAATTCCTTTGCTCTGAGGCCAGGCGCTTTGAAAATACTGAAGCCTGAATTGACATCAATTATGCTGAAAGGGGGAAAAATTAATTAAAAGTTTTCGAAGGGCTCTATTCTGTCTTCTCTATTTTTATGTTATCAGCAACACTGCTTTTTCTTCTGGCTGGGAGTTATTACAGTATAACATTTTCATGTTGCTTGTAGGGTAATTATGTCAAATATATGGGAGATGATAAGCTGCAGTTTGTATTATTCTGTGATTAATCTCCATACATTCTGGCATTTCAATCTGGCCTCAGAAGACGACGTTTGCTAAATTCTGGTGTAGGAGGAGTATGTGCGGCAGAGCCAGGAGGATTGGAGAGCTGATACCCAGGTGGTTCTGGCTGGAAATATCCCAGTTTCCTCAAAGCACCCACCACCCCAGGCTTCGTGCTTCATACTCCCACCAAGGCTTGTTCAGCCTGGTGCTTCTGAAAGCGTGGTCTTCAAACTGCCTTTGTTAGACTCACCCGGGATGCTGTGTCCAAAGCACACTCCTGGTCCCTGTTCCCCCAACCCATGGGATCAGCATTTATAAGATCCTGGTCCAGGAATCTGCATTTTCAACCACACCGCTACCTTCAAATTATTCTTGTATACTTAAAGTTTTCCAAGAGCGAATCTAGATCACAGTGAATTGACTCAATTCTTTGTAAACCACAAACCAGATTTGAAGGTTTCCTAAGATGGTGTTGAAGGAAGGAACTGACCTTGAGATTAAGAGCTAGCTTGGATGACCAGGGGAGACCCTAGCAGCTCCTTCTCTGGGTTTCTTAAAAATATATAGAATAGATGGAATTGGTTTGTTGCCAACAAAGGATAGGATAAAGCATGTCTTGCAAGACTTCACAAGAGAGAAAATAAAATATCAGTAGAGATTCTGGATGAAAAGTTTGGGAATGGGCCCTAATGTTGGAAAAGAGTCTGGAGCAGGGGCGCCCAGTGGAGCGGGTGAGAGGGGGCCGGCTTCCCATCCTTCTCGGACAAGGGATTCTAAGTTCCCAAGTGGAATCCTTCTGCTAAGTTAACGTTGGCAAACTCCAGTAACCCCTACACAGACAGGCAAGGAATATTGTGACCCATGTCGGGTTCTCTCTGGTCTATGATTTATTGCTGGAGAGTATGAAATTTTCATTGAAACAGACTGCTGCTTCTCACTCATCTGTCACATTTAAAATTTATATGTTAAAACATTAATAAAAGTGACAATTATTTTTTGAAATGTCAAATATATTTCACATGTGGGACTGGGGTAGAACGGGGTTTCCTGTTGTAGAAGAGGGAGGAATTGGTTCAAGAAAAACATCTTCTGGTTACACTGAGAACTCTTCCCTCCCTGAAGGCCATGCTCAGCTTAATGGTCTCTGGTCTTTTAATGGATGTCATTGTTCCTTTCATGTTCTTTATCTTGAGTTGTTTTCTAGTATGGCCTGGGACGGTCCTGGTTTATGCCTGCATTCTTGGCATTATTGATAAGGACCGCTGTTCTTGTTTGGGTGACAAATTGTATGGCCTTCTGAGTCCAAGGCTGCAAGGGCTTTGCCACTAGACATAACTGGTTCAAGTTCTTGGTAACCACAGCACCTTTTTTTTTAAAGGCTTTTTTTGAAAAAAAAAAAAAAATTATTTATTGGCTGCCCTGTGTCTTCATTGCAGCGCTCGGGCTTTCTTTAGTTGCTGTGAGTGGGGGCTTCTCTTCGTTGCAGTGTGCAGGCTTATTGCGGTGGCTTCTCTTGTTGTGGAGTACAGCCTCTAGGCACACAGGCTCAGTACTTGTGGCTCGTGGGCTCTAGAGCACAGGCTCAGTAGCTGTGGCGCACGGGCTTAGTTGCTCCGTGGCATGTGGGATCTTCCAGGCCCAGAACCCATGTCCCCTGCACTGGCAGGCGGATTCTTAACCACTGTGCCACCAGGGAAGTCCCCCACAGCACCTTTCTTTAGCCTGTTTCCTTGTTGGTAGAGAGGAGATAATAGTAACACCACTTTTATGTTATTATTATGAGTTTAGATGAGATAATGTGACATGACTGGCATGGTGCTTGGCATACAGCAAGTGATTAATATATGATTGCTGCCATCATATTTGGTGTCATTAGACTCTGCAATGGCCTGGCCCATACTTAGCTCCTGGCCTCACCTCCCCCCACAATCCTCTTTGTATCTTCTCTCAAGCAACTTTGGACTTCTTTCTTTGTTCTTTGTGCATCCTCCAGCCACAGGCACCTTGCACCTGCTGCTCCCCTTTTCCACTTAAATAATCCTTCGTCAACCTTCAGATCTTGGTCTAAACATCACTCGCAGGGAAGCCTTCCCTGACTCCTCCTGTGAGATCAAATCTCCCAATATCAGCTCCTGTGGCATCATACACCGCTCTCCTGTAGCACTTGTCACTGTAACACTTTTCCATTGATTTTGCTTAACCTTTGGTTCATGCCCATCTCTGTCGCCAGACTGTAAGGACCAAGGGGGCAGGCACTCTGTCCACCTTCGCTTGTCACTGGTTCCTGGTACCTAGTGCATCGTGAATGGTCAGTAAGAACTGGGTGAATTTTATACAATGGAATATTACTCAGCCATAAAAAGGAATGAAACAACACCATTTGCAGCAACATGGATGGACCTAGAGATTATCATACTAAGTGAAGTAAACCAGAAAGAAAGACAAATATCATATGATATCACTTACATGTGAAATCTAAAAAAAGGATACAAATGAATTTACATACAAAACAGAAATAGACCCACAGACATAGAAAACAAACTTATGGTTACCAAAGGGGAAAAGGTGGGGGGAGGGATAAGTGAAGAGTTTGGGATTAACAAATACACACTACTATATATAAAACAGACAACCAACTGACAAGGTCCTACTGTATAGCACAGGGAACTATACTCAATATTTTGTAATAAACTATATAGGAAAAGAATCTTAAAAAACATATATATATATGTGTGTGTGTGTGTGTGTAAAAAACCTAATCACTTTGCTGTACACCTGAAACTAACACAACATTGTAAATCAACTATACCTCAATTAAAAAAAAATTGAGTGAATGAGTGAATTGAATCTCACTGCTCTTGGCTCTTCCAGTCCTGCTATTCCTAAGGCTCCCTTAACGTTGCATGAAATGGATGTTACTATAACAGGAACGATAGCTGAGATTTTTTTTTTGCGGTACGCGGGCCTCGCACTGTTGTGGCCTCTCCCGTTGCAGAGCGCAGGCTCAGAGGCCATGGCTCACGGGCCCAGCCGCTCCGCGGCATGTGGGATCTTCCCAGACCGGGGCATGAACCCGTGTTCCCCGCATTGGCAGGCGGACTCTCAACCACTGCGCCACCAGGGAAGCCCTGAGATTTTTTTTTTTTTTAAGCCCCATTTGACTTGCACGATCTCCTTCAAGACTTATAGCAATGGTGAGTTCGATGCATTTATTATCACCCCCATTTTACCGACCAGGAGACTGAGGCTAAGGTAACAATACCCAGCAGGTGTGTGATGAGACTGGGATCTCTGCAGAGGTGATTGGACCACAGAGCTCCTGCTCTCCACTGAGTATGTTCTCTTCCTCCTAGCGAGACGGAGAATCTGGAAGCAGAGTTCCAACATGACATGTATTTACCCAGAACATCTGCCCAAGGCCCCTGTGTATGCTTCGTCCCTGTAAGGGCTTCTTCTCTCTCCATCTCACAGACCTGGGGAGGCTCGGGCACTGGGCAGAGCTGCCCCACACCAACCTCACCCCGTCCTCTCCCCACAGCCGCCCACTCCTTGATTTCCTTCCCAGAGGGAACCGACTCCTGATTCTCGTGTGTTCCAGATCCTATCTCGGAATTTTGGATCATATTGCCCAGAAGGAGCCTGAGCAAAATCGGCTCAGGGATTCTCAAACTTTTGTTCACCCCCATATAATTTGTTCACATAGTGACACCCAGATCGTGACAAAAACCTCCAAATTGAAAGCGAATGGAAATAACTACAAAAAGAAACTCAACTCACAAATACGGTGTTTTAATAATCAACATATTTATCTATTCAGGCATTAAACTATTCGATAAATATTTATTGAGCCCTTCACTATATTCTAGGTACTTGGCTGGGAACTGGGGATACAGTGATGAACTATTTTTTAAAGTCAACTATATACAGTATAAATGATATAATTTAAATATAACACAAATTTCTCTATTATGTTAAAATGATATATATATATTGCTGCTTTTAAAATATTTATTTTGAATAATTACAGTCAACAACATAATCATCATCTTTTGAAGATGGTAGAAGTTGATGAGGATTAACATGGAGAATAGGTAGAAATAGAAAAAAAGTTTTAAAATCAGTTTATTTTTCTTTTCCATTATGGTTTCTCACAGGATATTGAATGTAGTTCCCTGCGCTATACAGCAGGACCTTGTTGTTTACCCATCCTGTATGTAATAGTTTGCATCTGCTAATCCCCAACTCCCAGTCCATTAACCACCCCCCTACCCCTCGCCTTGGCATCCACAAGTCTGTTTTCTATGTCTGTGAGTCTGTTTCTGTCTTGTAGATAGGTTCATTTGTGTCATATAAAATGATATATTTTTATACATTGAGAGGTCAGTAAGAATTGGGTGGATTTTTAGGGGGCTACAAACGTTCAGTCAGTAGCATTCTGCCCCTGGCCCTCCCAAATTCATGTCTTTCTCATATGCAAAATACATTCATTACATCCCAACAGACCCCAAATCTTAACTCATACACAGTGAAGTATATAAAACATAAAAACACAACACACACGTGTTTTGTCTGGGTTAATACAATCATACGGCCCCAAATTCCAAAGATAGAGTTGGGTCTGCAGTGAGATGTCTCTCTCCAGCCTCAGGTCCCTGCCCACTGGGGCTTCTCCTAGAAACAACCAGCACCACCAGCTCTTTGGGTTCTCCAGAGCAAGTATGTTTATATTTTTTTCCTACTCCACCTTACTTTCTCTTCCTTTCTTTTTTTTTACACAAATGGGAGCAAAGTAAACACTGTCCTAATCTTGCTTTTTACACTTAACAACCGATCTTGAAGATTGTTCCCTATCAGTACACAAAAAAGCTTTCTTGTTCTTTTTACAGCTACTTTTTTTTTTTTTTTCCTTGCGTTATGCGGGCCTCTCCCTGTTGTGGCCTCTCCCATTTGCGGAGCACAGGCTCCGGACGCGCAGGCTCAGCGGCCATGGCTCACGGGCCCAGCCGCTCCGCGGCATGTGGGATCTTCCCGAAACGGGGCACGAACCCGCGTCTCCTGCATCGGCAGGCGGACTCTCAAGCACTGCGCCACCAGGGAAGCCCTACAGCTACTTTTTGATAGCTGTGTGAATGTCAGTGGTGAATTATTAATAGTAAATAAGTACAATGGAAAACTTCTGCAGGGCTTTGCTGTAATGAGTAGAGGTTCCTGGCATAGAATAGAACAGGGGGAAAAAAAAAAAAAAAGACTGTAGCTAAGCACATATATTATCGTGTTTATATAAAACAGAATACATATATATATGGATATCTATATAAATTGGGAAGAATGTTCATTAAAATATTAGAATCAGTGTTTTAGTCCATTTGGGTTGCTATATCAAAAATACCATAGACTGAGTGGCATATAAACAACAGAAATTGATTTCTCACAGTTCTGGAGGCTGGGAAGTCCAAGATCAAGGTGCCAGCAGATTTGGTATCTGATGAGGGTCTGTTTCCTGGTTTATAGATGGCTGTTTTCTCTCTGTGTCTTCACATAGCAGAAGGGGTGAGGGGGTTCTCTAGGGTCTCTTTTATAAGACAACTAATCGCATTCATGAAGGCCCCACCCTCAGGACCTAATCACTTCCCAAGGCCCCGCATCCTAATACCATCACCTTGGGGGTTAGGAGTTCACATATGAACTTGGGGGTCTACAAACATGCAGTCTATAGCATTCCACCCATGGTCCCCACAGTTCATGTTTTCTCACATGCAAAATATATTCATTACATCCCAACAGCTCCCAAATCTTAACTCATTCCAGCATCAACTCTCAAGTCTAAAATCCAAAGTCTCATCTAAGTATCATCTCAATCAGAAATGAGTGAGACACCAGGTATGAGTCATCCTGAGGCAAATTGCTCTCCAGCTGTGAACCATGTGAAACCCAACAAATGATGTGCTTCTAAAATACAATGCTGGGACAGGTGTAGGACTGACATTCCACTCCCAAAGGGAGAAATAGAAAACAAGAAAAAAAACAACAGGCCCCATGGAAGTCCAAACTATGAGGCAAACTCGACGAGATCTTAAGGCTGGAGAATAACTCTCTTTGGCTCAATGCTCTGTTCTCCAGGCTTACTGTGGCCGAGATCCCACCCTCCAGACCCACTGCACTGCCTTTTACTATAGGCTGAGGATGGAAGACACAGACCAGGAATGGTGGTGGGCCCCAGAACCTCAGCTGTGAGCCCACTTCTTTCCTGGGGCTCATTTCCTTAGCTGGTGCCTGCCCGTCATAAGGTGAATGCCTTAGACATGCAGCAGATAAAAGGAAATGTGTCTGTACATAAAGAAGCAAGAATGGCTTTGTCAGAGGGACCTTCGAATCCACTCCCATTTGTTTTAGAGTCTCAGTTGCAGACTTCATTACTTTAGCTGATTTTAGTAACAAATTAGTTGTGACCGTCCCCATCGCTAGCCAAGGTTCACCAGTGCTGAGATACCTCTGCCCAAATCAACCTGCCTACTTTACAGATGAGGATGTATATTCCCTACA
>NW_006797892.1:985774-989967 GCF_000442215.2 Lipotes vexillifer | reverse complement strand
CTACACTGGTCCTGGGGGTTAGAAGACAAGCCTTGCTGAATTGACTTAGGTTCAAATTAGTATATGAAGAGCTTTCAAAACAGGCAGTCCCTGGGGGAGAAAAATAATAAAATGAGTTCTTAGAGATGACAGAGTTGGGATCCAGGATCTATTCCAATCCCTTTATCTTTTTTTTTTTCCCTCTTTTTGCTTTTTACTTTATATTGAGGACCAGGAGAACTTGAGCAGGGAAGGGACTTGTCTAAGATCAAACCAAAGAGCTGGGGCGAAAACCAGGGTATTATTATTCCTAGCTCGGGGACCTTCTACTGAACTATGCTCCCTACACCCCTAAGAAGCACAATAGAGATGGCGGGGCTGTCTACACTAGGAGCCTTCTGTAGCTTCACCTTGATTTGACTTGATGAGAATTCTGCAGGAACCAAAATTTGCAGGTGATGTCTCCACGATGAAGGATTTGGTGCCCTGCTGCATTCATCACAGAACTCATAAGAGCAGTGCCTACAGTTTGGAAATCCTTTTTCCTTGACAAATGATATATTTCATTTATTTTCCATGATCTTCTTGCATTATTTCAATATTATTAATACTCGGCAAATATATTAAAAAAGTAATAAACTGGCAATTATGATTGTGCTATGGACCCCAAACTGCAGTTATTCATTATGTTTCCATTATTAACTTCACTTCAAATGTCTTTCAGCAAAGATTGCAAAAAGAAAAAAAAAAAAAAGTCCCGATGAAACTCGGTACCCTGGATCCTGGAAACCCATGTTTCACTCTGACTTGACGTTGCTCTAATTTATCTTTTTTTTTTCAATTTTAGAATTTTATTAATTTTTTTATACAGCAGGTTCTTATTAGTTACCCATTTTATACGTATTAGTGTATATATGTCTGCTATGTCAGGGCTGGAGGACTCAAAACAATAACAAAAAATTTTCCTCTCTACTTAATAAACAATAACCATCCACACCTTATATTTATAGAGAGATGTTTTTAAACCTTCCTAATGCCTTAGTATCTATAATTGCATTTTATTTGAAAACAGTGCTAATGGAGAGTGTGGGTCCAATGTGATCCCCAATATACTGATTGGGGAACCTGAGGCATGGAGAGGCTCAGGGATTAGGCAGAGCAGACACCTGGATGGAGAGACTTCCTAGTGCTTAGTTTCCCTCCAACAACATCTTAGCACCAGCCTCAATTCCAAGATGATTCCTGACCGGATAGTGAAGTCAATCACTGAACATGATGAAGATGGTGATAATGATGGGAACAGCTCTTCACTGGACTTGCACTCGGCCCTAAGTGTTAGGCATGCATTACCTTGTCTAATCTTCCCAAGAACTCCACAGGGAAGAGATAATCATCATCCCATTTTATGGGAAGGTTAGGAGACTTGCCCAAAGCCCCACAGCTGGTATGTGAGTAGTTCAGCCATAACAATGGTGGCCCAACCAACAATGGCGATGAGATGACGATGTACATGGATCCAATGAGACCACGTGCCAAGCACAGTACTCAACGTGTTGCATGCGCCATCTTGTTCAGTCCTCACCACCATCCCACAGAATAAATTTTCCTCTCACCCCCATTTTATAAATAAGAGTCCCGAGACTTAGAGGAAACTAGAGTTTGTTCAAGGTCAATAACAACCACCACCTCGCTCACCTTGCCACCAGCTTCTCTTCCTCCAACATGCCCACCAAGGACTTATGCATATTATCCAAACTCTCCCAAAGGAAAATAGTGATGGTTGAACGTCTACCAACGTGGATGCCTTTGGAGAGACCCCCTTTCTAGAATCTGGTTCAAGATTCGCCCTCAAAGCAGTCCTACCGTCTCTCACATTTTCCCAGTAGGGTAAGTGATAGCCATAAGGGATATGAGGAATTTCATTTTTTCAAAATAAGCAAATTGTATTAAATTTTAATGGTGATCATTATGGGCTGGTTTGTCTCTGGTGCTTAAGTGAGTCCTTCAGTCCCCTTTGAAGAGTTCCATTTGCACAGATTAACTGTCTGCAATTTTGTCCGGCACGTCCTCATCCCAGTCATCGGCACTGCGAAGCCTTGTCCCCATCTGGGCACAGCTCAATGATGTAGCGCTTTGGCCTTTAAAATATGCACAATAAATATTTTAGATTTGCTGACGAATGACTTGCTCTTACGACAAGTCTGCAGAGTTTGCAGAGATGGGAGGACGAGGTTGAGCGGATTTTGGAATGAGAGCCACTGCAGGCTTCACAGAGAGGTACCGGGTACCAGGTGGTTTCGGTGGCTTTCCCAGCCAGATGCCACTGCAGCAGGCGTCACCCTGGCTTTCTGAAATGCCGGACCACGTCCTTCTCATGGATGGGCATCACCCTCCCAGGCTGACTCTCTTCCAAGGTGCACAGAGTAGGTAATTCATTCCCCATTCATTCAACAATTCAATTTTCCATGAAGCATCCAGTGGGATCTTTAGAGCTAAGGACCAGATAATGCCACTCACCTACTTAATACATTCCAGAGTTTCCTGTCACATTTAGAATAAATTCCTAACTCTTGACCAGGGGCCTGGAAGGCTCTACATAATCCACTCCTACTGCTCTTCTGACCACCTTACTTACTCACCGTCCCTCACTCACAATAATCCCTCCCCTGGGGCCTTGGTTCATCTTCTCTGAACACACCGAGCATGTTTCTGCCTCAGGACCTTTGCTCTTGCTACTCCCTCTTCCCAGAATGCTCTGCTTCAGCATCTCCCCATGGCTGCCTCCTTTTGGTCTAGATCTCAACTCATATGTTCCCTCCACTGTCATAGAGGATGTGCCTGAGCACCTAATCTAAATAGCCCATCTCCATCACTCTCCATCCCATTACCTTATTTTATCAGCTCTTATCACTATTTGAACTTGTTTGTTTGTTTTGTTTATGTGTGCTTGTTTATTGTCTGTCTCTTCCACTCTAATGTAAGCCCCACAGAGGTAGAGACTTGATTTATGTTGTTTATCACTGTATCCTTACTGCCTAGGATGTAGACCATCACATTGTCAGTGTTCAGAGCACATCTGTTGAATGAATGAGTGGTTATTTCTCGAGCACTGATGACGTGCAGGCTGGGTGCTGGGAATACAGCATTGAATGACAGGCATGTGGTTCCTTTTAAGGGACCCCTTTACGTTCTAGTAAGCTCTTTGGTCTTTGACCTTCTAAGGCTTGGATAAACAGCTCTCAGGCAGACATATCCAGACAGGAGTGACAAATGTCCAATTTTGGGCATGGTACTAGGGTCACATCTTGAAGTCCTAGAAGTTTCAGGGTTGGAAGAGTTTTTAGGGACCAAACCTCCCTATTTACAAGGTTCAGAGAGAGGGCATGAATTGCACAAATCCACACGGCAAGTTGGAGGTTTTGTTTTGAGAACTAAAACGTAGAACTTCTGACTCTGGGAATTATATGTGTTCAATTTCATTGTCCTGACACTCAGG
Organism: Lipotes vexillifer; assembly: GCF_000442215.2. Taxonomy (NCBI): domain Eukaryota; kingdom Metazoa; phylum Chordata; class Mammalia; order Artiodactyla; family Lipotidae; genus Lipotes; species Lipotes vexillifer. The sequence goes on along the minus strand of NW_006797892.1, from coordinate 986,492 downwards.
TCTTGGTTCTGAAAGGTTCTGGTTCAAACCAAGAGCCTACATATTGCTCCAAAAGATTTACCCTAGCACATTGCAATATAACCCATCAAACCAAGATAGGTGTGTTGGAGATCAACCCCAGATATATCCCTGAAGACCTGTTCTTAAGGGGACACCGGGCCAGGTAAGCATTCTCATCAGCTCTTCCATAAACAATCGATCCCTCCTTTCTTTCAACAATTCTCAGTGCCTATCTTGTACCAGGAAACAAAACTAGCTGGGCAGGCTATGAATCCAACTTCATTTTTCAGATAGATGAGGCAGGGTCCCTAAGTCACAGCAAAGATATTTGCCAAGAGAATGTTCCTACTTTTAGTTTGCAGAGTATTCTATGGTCTTTTCCATTAAACATCTGATTGGACAATATTTCTTTCTTTTTTTTTTAATATTTATTTATTATTTGGTTGTGTCGGGTCTTAGTTGTGGCAGGTGGGCTCCTTAGTTGTGGTTCAAGGGCTCCTTAGTTGTGGCATGCATGTAGGATTTTGTTCCCAGAGCAGGGATCGATCCCGGGCCCCCTGCATTGGGAATGCAAAATCTTATCCACTGCGCCACCAGGGAAGTCCCTGGACAATATTTCTGTGGGTAGCACAGACCATTCAACTAAATGTTACATCGATTATTTTGCTGGATTTTCCACGGACCATTTCCCTGGAAACTGTACATTTCTTTCAGCAGG
>NW_006797892.1:981654-985736 GCF_000442215.2 Lipotes vexillifer | reverse complement strand
GCAGGAATTGAAGTTTCAGGTGGGGTTCCTGCAATTGGGAAGTTGAAATATACATGTGCTTGAGAGGCTCTTCTAGTTCTTTTTTCTTACTGTGCGGACTCCTTCAGCGCCCACTCCTTAAGGAAAACCCGCATGGCTGCCCCTGGTGATGACTCTCAGAGCAGTTCCAAACTTGGCCCTAACAAGCAGTACTTGAGGTCCCAGCTGAAACACTTATTTTCTCAGTGTCCTAAGGAGGGAGTTGGAATGGGATAAGTTATGTGTTGTGGTTTTAGGCATTAATGAATATGAGAAAGTAAATTATTGAATTTTGCAATGCAAATTATATTTTGAACACAAATTCTTCATTTCTGAACGCTAAGGACTCATAAAGAATGTCAGTGGTTTATGAATTAGACCATTAGCATGCAATTTGTGATTCAAACAGCACACCAGCACCGTGTAATAAGTAACTATATAAAGAGTAGTGTTGTCTACATTTTCAAAATATTTTGTTTGATGCCTTAGAAAGTTCTCAAAAGACTCCTGTGGCCCACACTTCCATTCTTCCTTCCCCCTTTCCCTCTCTCCCTCCCTCCTTCCTCTGTTCCTTCCTTCCTTCCCTCCCCCATTTTCTGCTTCTCTCTCTCCCTCCCATCCTCCCTCTCTTGTTTGACTCTATTCCCCTTCCTTCCTAACCTCTTACCTTTCTTCCCTCACTTCCTGTATCCTTCCATCTCTTCTCCAACCCCCATCATTCTGCTTCTACATCAACCATTATTCCTACCTTTCCCATTCCTTTCCCAGATTGGATCGTGGGAGCGAAAAATGAATCTAGACGAGTTCCCCTAGTTTTAGGGGTGAAAACTCTGAAACCCAGAGAGTGAATGGGTCTTATCTAAGGTGCTACATGGGCAGAGCCAGCTGGAGCCAGGTCTCTGACATCTAAGACTCCCTCCTCCATCGACTCCTTCATTCTAAGGTGCAACTGACTCATCTCAGACACCTTCTTGAGAGTGTTTTCATGGAGGGAGAGAGATTAGGGCACTGGCTTCCAGGTGGGATTAGAGGGAGGGGAAGAGGTGAGGGCCCTGGAGAAGAAATAAGGATGTAACAGGGCAAAGGGAATGCAATTTCACCGATTTCAGTGAATGCAAATTTCATCAACTCTAGAGTTTGTCTGTTGGGGTGACCTGATCTCAAGGCAGGTAGGACCAGCATGTAGAGTTGGTGTGGAGTGAAGTTTCAGTTCAGTTGGAAGAATAAGGTGTTACAATTAGACAGTCAGTCAAGGAATGAACTACCAGGTGAAGTGGTGAGCATGCCATCGCTTAGAGAAGTTCAAGTTGAATGCAGGCACGAATTCATGGAAATCCAAGAGCCTTAAGTTCCTCTGGTTCCGTGGTGGTCAACCTTGGCTGCATCTCAGAATCACCTGGGAGAGCTTATAAAGTTCTTCATGTCCAAGCCACATGGTACATCAATTAAATCAGGATTTCCAGGGGTAGGATCTGGAGCATCAGTACTTCTTAAAACTCCCGCTTTACAAATTCTAATGTTCAGATAGGGTTCAGAACCTTTAGGATAGCCCAGAAGTTCTAAAAATTTTAGTGTGCATGAGAACCACAGCAGAAGTTGATTATAAATGCTGGTTCCTGGGCTCCTCTTCCCAGATATTCTGATTCGGTTACTCCCCTGCCTGTCGTCCAGCCACCACTTCTCCTCTTCCAGTGACAGGGAGGAGCCAGGTCCAGTGATGGGTTGATGTCCATGTGATAGGGTGTTACCCGAAAACTGGGCTCACCTCTCGGTGGCTGTCGAGCAAAAAGACACAACCAAGCCAAAGATCGGAAGAAGAAAGGACTTATTACTGGCAGCAAGTAAGGAGAACACCAGGGATCTTTCCCAAAGCAGTGTCTCCCCATCAGCAAAACTGGGGAAGTTTTAAGCTAAGGTACATGCATATTCATGAGGGGGCTTGAGCAGAGGAGAATTTAGCATAGAACTGGGGCAAAGGTTGACAAGAGTCCAAGCTTTAGTTGACTGAAGTCACGAGGGTCAGAAAAGGTCAACATCATTATCCCTTAGTTTCTGACCAACCTGGGGTCTCAGTGTGTAGTTACCATCCTCCACCCAGGTGGGGGCCTTAGCTCCTGCAGAAATGAAAGATATGTATCAGATTGTAATATATTTCCCTTGAGGACGAATTAGGACTCTGACTTTTGGGGGAACTATTGTTTCTTAATTGCTTTTCCTTTGTTCTTGAATCCTTTTGTTCCCTTAAGATCATTAATCACTGAGACCTGTTCAAGGGCAAGCAATGTAACCAGGCTCAGATCATAAAATGGCTTAGGCCAAAAATGGCTTCTCTTATGTCAAGAAAGCCACACCTGGTTCTCTTTCTCCCAGGACCCCCCTTACCCTGTTTGCTTATGAGAGCTCTCACTCGAGTCCCACCGTGGCTTTTGGGAAGTCCTGCTCAGAATCAGTTTGGGACAGCAATACTCAACATTTAGCTCCAGGGATGTGGACATGATCGTCCCCTTGAATAAGAAGTTAGTGATATGAAAAGACAAAACAGGGGCTTCCCTGGTGGCGCAGTGGTTGAGAGTCCGCCTGCCGATGCAGGGGACGCGGGTTCGTGCCCCGGTCCGGGAAGATCCCACATGCCGCGGAGCGGCTGGGCCCGTGAGCCATGGCCGCTGAACCTGCGCGTCCGGGGGCCTGTGCTCCGCAGCAGGAGAGGCCACAGCAGTGAGAGGCCCGCGTACCGCAAAAAAAAACCCACAAACAAACAAAAAAAACAAAGCAAAACAACCCTTCTGGGACTTCTCTGGTGGTCCAGTGGCTAAGACTCCACACTCCCAATGCAGGGGGCCTGGGGTTCGTTCCCTGCTCAGGGAACTAGATCCCACATGCATGCCGCAACTAAAGGTTCCGTGTGCCGCAACTAAGACCCGATGCAGCCAAATAAATAAATAAATATTTAAAAAAACCCAACAACAACCCTTCTTTCAAGTATAGCATTTCTTCTCTTCCCAGATTGAACGAGTCTTTGTTCTTGCTTCTCACCCTGGCCAGCTGCAATCTCTTCCAGGTGGTGAAGATGATGGAGAGGCTGCTCTTTCCCCCTGCGTGTTCTCCAAAGTGCCCATCTGAATGTCACTCCCAGCCCACCTGCAGGTTCCCCTTAGCCTTCCACAGATTCTTGTCGGGGAGACCCTCAAAGTCAATGATCTCTTGCTCAGTCCTAATGAGCGAAGGGCATTTGAGTCTGCTGGGGACACCTGCAAGCAGCCATTTTCCAGGAAGTTGGCTAAAAAAGCACTGTTCAAAGGACCAGAGGCAACATAAACCACCCACACCCTCCCGGATCCTCACTTGATGGCCGTGAACTTGATGTGGGCGGGTCTTCAGAAGCTCACACATCTCTCGCCCCCCTCTCTGGCTCCATATGTGATGGCCACAAGGCAAACAGCTCACCTTGGGGGATAAAATATTTAGAAGCTAACTTAGCACCCCCATGCTTTATCAAGAAGAAGGTTCATGCATTTTAAAATTATTTTGTAAATCACGTTGAAGGCTGACAATGCCACTTGGGCTGTGATTTAAAGACCAGATTATCCCCTCATTATGATAACAGAGCGAGGAGCAGCGAAGTCATTCCCCTCTGATCCGCGGAAAGCCTGCCCTGCTCCCTTTGACGGAAGCATCATCCTTCTGCTCCAGCTTCCGAGAGGCGCTCCCTGCGGTGCCAGAGGCAGGGAGGGGGGGAGGCGATGATTGGATGCTTTGGGAGAACTTGCTGGGTTTGGGGGAGCAGGTCAGAAGGGGCGGCAGGGCCTATTAACTAGAACAGCATGGGGTCGTCTGCAGAGGAAGGGAGACTGGGGAGTCAAGGCAGTTGCATCTTCTTTCATTATCTGAAAATATGGATTCCTTCATGAGAGAAAGTGTGTGTGTGTATGTAGGTGCATTTTGGGTGAGCAAATTCGTATCAGAAACTATCAGGAAACAAGTGGCTTGGCAGATATCATGGAGGTGATAGGGAGGGGAAGATAATAAGTTGCTAAAAAATAGCTCACAGACCGCCCCCCCCCCCC
>NW_006797892.1:975276-981644 GCF_000442215.2 Lipotes vexillifer | reverse complement strand
CCCCCCCCCCCCCCCACTTATAGGGCAGAGGCAGCATAATGCAGTGGATTTGGAGTCAGATCCTGCTTATTAGCTGTTTACAGCTGTGTGACTGTAGGCAAGTTCCTTAACCTCTCTGGGCGTAGTTTCCTTTTCCATAAAGTGGGGCAAAAACAGTACCTCCCTTAATGGTCTCATATGAGGATTAAAAGATACACAAGAGAGGGAATTAGTGCAGGCTCAGAGTAAATGTGGATTGGCTAAAACCAGAAAAATCTCATGATTGAAAAAAAAAAATCTTACCACAGACCAGGCATCTTGTTTGGGATTAACAATACATTATCTCATTTTGTGCTCCCAAGGAACCCACGGGGAAGTGTCTATTTCATGCCCATTTCAAGGCGAGGGGACTGAATCTTGGATAAAAATTGAGCCCCAAAACACACAGGTACTAACAGGCAGAGTTGGGATTTGAATTTGGGTCTCCCTGACATCCAAGCCAGGCGTTTTTGATTTCCTGTGCATCCTCACTTAGCAAGTACAGAACAGCCAACGACACAGTCTCCTTAGTAAGTCATTTGGTAAAAGGCCTCCACTCTATGCCTGGCACTGAGGATACACACAGAGAGAAGACGTTTGCTGCTTTGGAGGACCACTGGGTTTCATGGGTTTGGAAGCTGCAAGGGCCTTTGAGATGAACAGCGAGTGATGACATTTATTAAGCACCATTTGTGTACCTGCTAGAGTTAAACACAGTACTGGCTTTTGTATGTATTTGTGCAAGTTGTTATCATGCAAGGTGAGCTAGTTCTGTCCCAGGGCCTTTGTACTTACAAGAATGCTATTTCCCACGATCTGGACACCCTGGCTCTATTTCACCTTTCAGATCCCACCCTCTCGTGTCACCTCCTCCGAGAGGCCACCCTAGTGGAAGCGGTGCTCCTGTCTCGCCGCTCACTTGTGCGTCCCTCTTTCCTTCCCCACAGTTGGCACAATCTGTAATCATTGTGTTCAGTGATTTATCTCCTGCTTATTGTCTCTTGTCCTCCAGGAGAATGTAAATTACTCTTGTCTTTGCCCTGCTGTATCCACAGCCCTGGAGATGTCATCTGGCACGAGGCAGGTGCTCAATAGATATTGCTGAATGGATTGAATGGATGAGTGAAGGACTCGATGAAGTCCTTTCATCTTCCTGAGCCCTGGTTTTCTCCTCTGTAGCATGAGGGCGGCCATCCCTGCATCACAAGGTTGATCTGGGGACCCTGATTGCTAAGATGTCATGCACGCTAAGGCACCCAAGATCGTGGGAGCATCACAGAGTCGATCTGGGGGTAGCTGCACCCCAAGGCCATGCGTGCTAAGGCATCCGGGATGGTGAGAGCTCAGTAAACATTGCCACCTTCTCCTGTTCCCACCTCCACCCCGGCTTTGACTTAGAAGAGGGAGAGGACAGACATTCTGTGTTCCTGCTTCGCTGGGGCAACCAGAAGACTGGGAAACATAAGCTGACATTGGAGGGCTGTGGTCCTTGCTGGTGGGGTTGATTCTCAGCACTTCACTCAAGCACGGGTGGGAAGGGAAGAGATCTGACTGCAGTTTCTGGGCCGGGACCATCCTGATCTCTCTCAAGGGCACCAGCCTGTTTCTCCGAGCAAGCTCCTTACCCAGACTTTTCCTACCCCTCAGAGAGAGCCCCAACCTCCTCCCCTCCTGCTCTCCCAACTCCTCAACTTCCCTCTCCCTTTCCTCTACCCCAATTCTCCTCTCCCTTCAACTCGATGATTTCCTCCCTTCCTAAGGAAACGAACACATATTTACTGAGCCCTGAGTATGTGCCACATACTATGCTAAGCACCTTGCATGGATTATCTAGCTTTATCCTCCCAACAATCCCCAAATCGTTCCTATATTACCTCCGGGGGAGTGAGGCCAAAAGAGGTGAGATGACCTGCCCTAAAGGCACAGCTGGTAAGTGGTCGAGCTGGGAATTGAACCCAGGCAGCTGGACTTCAGAATTCATGCTCGTAACCACCACACTTAGCATCTCTGACTCTTCCTAAGAGTTAATCCAACTCCTAAGAGCCTAAGTCCAACCCTTTCTTTCCTCCATTTTTTCTTCCCTCTTCTTTTCCATTTTCCACTATTTTCCTCTTTTTTTGGGATTGGGATATAGTCCATATATCACCAAATTCACCCTTTTAAAGTGTACACTTCCGTGGTTTTTAGTACATTCACAAAGTTATGCAAGTATCATCACTATCTAATTCCAGAACATTTTCATCACCCCAGAGAGGAACCCATTTCCTCCTCCCACCAGCTCTGGCAACCACAATTCTACTCTCTGTGTCTACAGATTTGCCTATTCTGGACATTTCACACAAACAGAATTGTACAATATTTATCTTTTTGTGTCTGGCTTCTTTCACATAATGTCTTCACGTCCCAAGTCTGAAGTGTCGATGGGAGAGTTTCTGTGGGTTAGTGGGAAACTAAATCAACTCACAACCATTAGCTTTTCTTGTATACCAGGGAATAGGGAGTGTCTCTTTGATGTGGCTGGACTGGAGGGTATGATGGAAGTCGGAGTGATGGGGAGGCTAGAAATATAGGTTTCAGGGGATCATGTGGTGGCTTTAAATGTATGCAGTGATCTGTGATTCATTATCCCAGTTCTCCCTTCTGCTTTTGGCTCCTGCTTGAAGGTGCCCAAAAGTCCTTCTATAGGGAAGCCTTGATGGTTGGGGGACACACCAGCTTCCTCAATGTTGCTCATGCCATTCTCTGGAGGACTAGCCTTTCTAAGAGGGGGTTCTGTTAGGTACCATTTTCCTGCACCTTTAAGTAAGTTTAAGTAAGTTAGGTAGATCCAGGTTACACGAACCTCTTCTCTGCAGCCTTGTGACCATTCCTGGCTCCAGCATGACCTGGGAGGGCAATGCTGACCCTGTCTCAGGATTCCCATTTGAAGAGTAACTGCTGATTACCTACTACATGCCCATGCTGTGCTTTACACATGGTGTCTTGTGTACTCTTCAAAATGGCCCCGAGGGGACTTCCCTGGCAGTCCAGTGCTTAAAACTCCACGCTTCCACTGCAGGGGGAATGGGTTCAATCCTTGGTTAGTGAACTAAGATCCTGCATGCTGTGCGGCACGGCCAAAAAAAAAAAAAATGGCCCCAAGATGTAAGCAACTTAAAGGTCCATCAACAGATGAATGGAAAAAGAAGATGTGGTATATACACACAAAGGAATATTACTCAGCCATAAAAAAGAATGAAACAGTGTCATTTGTAGCAACATGGATGGACCCAGAGATTATCATACTAAGTGAAATAAGTCAGACAGGAAAGACAAATATCACGATATCACTTATATGTGGAATCTAAAAAAATGATACAAATGAACTTATTTACAATACAGAAATAGACTCACAGACATAGAAAACAAACATGGTTATCAAAGGGGAAAGGGGGGGAAGGGATAAATTTGGAATTTGGGATTAACATATACACACTACTATATATAAAAGAGATAAACAACAGGGCCTACTGTATACCACAGGGAACTACCTTCAATAACTTGTAATAACCCATAATGGAAAAGTATCTGAAGAAAAATATATGTATAACTGAACCACTTTGCTGTACACCTGAAACATTATAATTCAACTATACTTCAATAAAAAAATAAACATAGGGGCTTCCCTGGTGGCGCAGTGGTTGAGAGTCCGCCTGCCGATGCAGCGGAGGCACTAAGCCCATGAGCCACAACTACTGAAGCCCGTGCCCTCTAGGGCCTGCATGCCACAACTACTGAGCCCGCGAGCTGCAACTACTGAAGCCCAAGCGCCTAGAGCCCGTGCTCTGCAACAAGAGAAGCCACCGCAATGAGAAGCCCGCACACCACAATGAAGGGTAGCCTCCGCTTGCCGCCACAACTAGAGAAAGCCTGTGCGAAGCAACGAAGACCCAACGCAGCCAAACAGAAAAAAAAAAAAAAAAAAAGTGGGGCTTTATTGAGAAGGAACAGGGGTAGCAAAAGGAACCCCAGAAAGTAGTGGATAACCAAGAATCAATAAAGGCAAGAACTGGGAGTTTCCTGGCAGCTCAGTGGTTAGGACTTGGCGCTTTCACTGCCAGGGGCCCGGGTTCAATCCCTGGTTGGGGAACTAAGAACCTGCAAGCTGCATGGCGCAACCAAAAAAAAAAAACAAATGGCAATAGCCAGGTGTGCCCCATGTGACATAAGCTCAAGAGTCCATGATGCTTCTCTTTGGACTGCCATGACTCAGGTTCAATGACATACAGCCCTTAAATCTTAGCCTTCCAAATGTCTAAGTCCCAGTAGGGAATCCAGTTTGCCCAGCTTTGCTCAGGTGCTCATGCCTGGGGTCATTCGGTTACGGCTGGGTTGGCAGAAGGGGAGGTCACAGACCTGCACCCCTTTCCAGAAGTTACATTATTGTGAGCCAGGAAAACATCCCTAGAGGTCTCAGTATGCTAATCTTGGAAGGTTTTGTCCTACTGCTGCTTTTCCTTCTCCATTCACAGCGAAGTCCATCTTGCTTTGAGACAAATCAAAGTATAAACCAAGAAAACAGGAGCTAGAAGAAAGGATTACATTGGGATGGCTTATCCTTTAGGGTACCTTGATCCTGCCTGCTAACAAACTTGGCTCGGAAGTGGATCCATAAGATAATAAAGGGGAAGAGAAGCAAGGAATAGGGTGTGAGAAGGGAGTGCTGAAAAGGACAAAAATGTCTAAATTATAGTCTGCTCTGGAAGTATGACCCATGGTGTCGAGGGAGGAGAAACCACGGTGAGCTCATTTGGAGTGACCACATTCTCATCCTGATTGTCACACAAAATGGATATTGGACCTATCAGAACAATTGCATTGTCTTGTTTTCATCAGTCACAACACAGTAAGCTCAACCCCCATGTCAATTTGTTAGACGGCAAAATCTGCGATCACCAAGGCAGAGCATCATTAGTGGACAAGACAATTTCATCAAATAAAACTTCACAAATAATATATTGCTGTTCGTCGTCAAGACACTTAATACAACAGGGGCTGCTCCCAAAGCTCCCATAATCAATTTCTGCTAATTTGCCCATTCTCTGGCTCTGTGAGGGTGCTGGTAATTTCATATTTTACATACCCACGGAGGTTACGGTAATGGATTCAGTTCTGGAAAGTGTTGTAATGACTTTGAATGAACTTGAAAGGTTTTGCATTTGTTTTCAGAGAGAGTGATTCAAACTCCACCACACGGGCACGATTTGTAAAGGTTGGACATGAAAACGACGGATTAGCTTTACTTGGAGACAGCTATCTTCTCGTTATAACCTCCCTGCTCACAAGGCAGGCCGGGCTCGGCACTGAAACACTCGACTTCCTTTTTATCTGTATCTCGATGTTGGCAGAAATCATCTCTGAACATCTGAAGGGAAAAAAGGCAATTATTGAAAAATCCTCCTAGAATGACTTGGCTTTCTGAATTCTATTTTTTTTAAACAAACACCCAAAAAGTAAGTTGGCAGAGATGAGAAGTAGACATTTTCTTCTTGACTTTGGCACTTCTGAAACCATCTATATATGTTCAGCTTTCTTTGGCTTCTGAGCTGCCTGTCTCCTTTAAGTTGGTCAGGCATGACCGTGGAAGGGATTGCAGGAAAAGAAGTCTTTAACCTTCTTGCAGTGGCACCAGGAGCGTGGCTATTGTGATATAATTATTAGAGAGGGATTCCTGTGTGCCTGACATTGAGGTGAGTGCTTTGTACAAGGAGGGCATTTAATCTGATGAATCCCTTTAAGGTGACCCAGCACTTTTTACAGATTACAAAATCGAGGCTCAGCAAGGTTAAATAACATACTCAGATTTCCCAGTCTGTCTGGTTACAACCCCTGTGAGCTTAACCACCCTACTACCCTGCCATGCTACCATTGGTGGGCTGGTAACCTTTAACAACCAGCTTTCTGCAAAACCCAAACCCCAAAACCAAACCAAAGCACAGTGAAACTAAACTCTAATTGGTAGAGTTTGCCAATTACTGGGGTGTAAGTACTCCCACCGTGGCTGATCTCAGGCTACCAATGTGATGTCACGGAGTAACACAGAGTGACATGGTGGGTGATGGGTGTTGCTCCCCACCTAAACGTCTCCCAAAGCTGTTCACATGACCCACCATGGACTCTTTTCTGACGTGTCCCAGTCCTCCAGCTCAGACTGCTTTTGTTTGGAGCCCACTTTGCTCTCAGATGAACAGCTGGATACCACCACTTTGGTTCTGTCTTCTGCTTTTCATGGTGATTCGTGATTCAGACTCACTTCCAGGGGAAACACCTTATTCATCTCTTGTCTGGCACCCCTGCTGGGATGACCTTCC
>NW_006797892.1:972970-975201 GCF_000442215.2 Lipotes vexillifer | reverse complement strand
TGCATGGAACCCATTTTTCCGGAAATATGTTAATGTCTAGGCCAGCTGCAGTGCATGAGGATGTAGGTGTTCTCTTGTGAGCATGTGTGGGGACATTTTAGATCATTGGGTGTTCTGGTTGGTTGAGAGGTGAGCTGTAAACCCACTCAAACGTGTCCGCGTCGGAGACACCATGAATGGGTTGAGAAAGCACACTGGGCTCTTCAAGTGGGAGGCAAACTGTTTGGAGGATCCGCCTGACTTCCAGGGTGGAGAAGCAGCCTTTCTCCAGACTGTACAGGAGCAGGGACTCCGGGAGAAATCTACAAGTTACTTACTACACGTCAGTAAGGAGCGAGCCAGGGATGAGACTCCATGCCAGGCTCCCCAGAGTGCAATTAGGCCACTTTGACAACGTTCTCATCTTTGACTTGGAGGGGCCTCTGAGACTGCTCTCGGGAGAGGGTGGCAGAGTTGGATTTAATAAGGAGGAAACGAGCCAACGGGAAAGAGGGAACCCTGAATTTCAAAGGAGCCCCGTGAGTTTGGTGGGAGATGGAGGGCGGCCGCGACCTGGGTGTGGGTGGTGCCTCGGGACACCCGGGGAGGATGGATAGGGCTGCGGAGAGGAGAGAGAACACCAAGGAACAAACGGCTCTGGCTTTCTGGAGGGTGACGGCAAATCTCTTGTACCCATTGCTGGACGCAAGGCAATTGATGCAGCCGAAAGGAAAGATGCCCAAGGCTTATTGAACACCCTGCTCTAGGCTGTATACTTTACAGGTGGGGCTTTATTTTATCCTCATAAGAGCCCTTTAATGAGAGTGAGGCTGAGAGCACTTGTCACTGAGCGGATGTTGTCCAGGGTCAACGCCAGGACTTGCTTCATTCCCCCTCACTGCCATCTCACTGGGAAGAAGACAGCATGTTTCTCCAAGCCCTCCTGTTCTTTGTTGGGCACTTCCTGTCTGCACTGGAGCTCTTGGCTTCTGAAGCCCCTGCTTCTTGAGTTCTTACTAAGCTTTAGAAGCTGGCTAAAGACTTTTCACCCACTGTTTCATTAAATCCTCACCACACAGAGGTAAAGCCACTTGTCCAAGGTTACATTGTGAGGGAGTGACAGAGCTGGGCTCCAACCCAGCCCCGACTGACAGCCAAGATGTGCTCTTAACACCTACGATATCTTGCCTCCTGCCCTTTTGATGTCTGTAGGACCAACCTGGCATCCCAAGATCTGGGGTCGGAAACAGCATTCGTGCAAGAGGACAGAATGGTGCTTTGAATGACAGCCTAGAAAGCTCTTCTTTTTCTTCTGGGGTCTTCACTGTCGACCGCAGAGAAGGTGTCTTCACCTGCCATCTCAACACCTTTGCCCTTCAGCGAACATGTGACAAGTATCGGGAAAATAACTGACAGTTGTTAATTCTTCCATCCCAAACCCAGGTGGGAGTGAGTTAATTCCAGAGTTAGAAATGAGGCTTCAATTTCAAGTTTACATCCAGCAATGAGGTTTCAGGACAACTAGATTTTTGTCCTTTAATGTACAGGTTGTGTTGATGGAAAAAGGCTGTGTTGTGATGCTGTGTCCTTACTTCAGCTCCATGCCCGTTAGGTTAAGACCCATCAATCAGCTCTAAAATTTACTAAAAAGCATGAGATTGTCTACTTATAATGGGTTATTGTTATGGTATAGAAATTACACTTCATTTTTAAAACAAAAAAGAACTACAAAGGACAGCTTGGGATCATTTAAGGAAATTTTGATATGAACTTTCTATTAGTTAATATTATCATATCAATGGTAAATTCCTTGTATTTTTGTGGCAAACGTTCTCTTCCTGTTCATAGTATTTACAGGTGAAATGTGATGATTGCAACTTATTTTCAAATGGGTCAGTCAAAATAAAAACAAATATAAATAGAAAAAAAACCCATCAATCGAGGTAAGTTTATCTTTTACCTACTACTTAGTGGCTCTTGGTATTGAGTCGGTTACTCTATCCTGCTGGGCCTTGATTTTTTTCATCTGTGAAATGGGTCTGATAGAGAAGAGAGAAAATAATTCCTCCTTACCTGGGTTATTATAAACCTTGAACGAGAAAATGGAGGTGAGCAAGTTCAGGTGCAGCGTGGGGGCCATGATGTGGGAGGTGCGGCCAGATAAGCCAGGGGTTTGAAGCCCAGCTCTCTCATTTACTAACAAGGCAAACTTGGGAGAGCATTTCAGCCTTTGGAGCATCTGTTTGCTTATC
>NW_006797892.1:960007-972621 GCF_000442215.2 Lipotes vexillifer | reverse complement strand
GGAGGGGGGAGGGGGAGGGGGTGGTAATAGCTCTTGTCTCCTGGGGTAACACATGGGAAATGCCCAGTGCAGTGCCTGGTGCCCTGTAAACACAGAATGACGTTTAGCTATTGTTCTAACAGGGGCCTTGTTAATCACCCATCAGGGGGCTTCAGTAGGAGCTGGGAGGCAATATGGAAGGTGGGACAAGGACTTGGTAGGGGGCATGGGGCAGAGGAGAGAAACCTCACTGAGGAATCCAGGAAGAGTCTGGGGGTTCGTGTGGTTTGAGCTGGGCGTAGGGGCAAAGGAGGCATTTTGAGAGTGGCTCCATTGAAAGTAAAGGATGCAAGGAACAATACTTATGGGACATTCCAGAGACTCTTCTCGACACTTTCACATACATCATTTCCCTTAATCCTTGAACAATACCAGCCAGGTAGCATCCTTATCTCTGTTTTACAGATTAGAAAACGGAGGTTCAGGTGAGTGAATTGGATCCAGCAGCAGGGTGGGGAGTCCCAGCTCTTATAGGGCTTCTGGGAACACAATGCTCTGTCTACTATACCCCTTAAGAACCAATGGAGAAGCAAGTCTGAAGGGGAAGACGGCTCTTGGGAGAAGAAACCAGGGAGGATGACGCAGCTCCCAGCAATGCTGGTGGCTCAGTCCTCCCCCCACCTCCACCTCCAGGGGACCCGAGGCAGCCCCAGGCCCCAGCGGAGTTTCTGATGACCAGGACACACCCCTGCTTGGTTCATTCTGTCTCTCTGCATGCCCCAGCCCAGCAAGATGCCAGTGGCCTCAGCTAATGTTCCCAAACAGCCCGTTCCGGAGACCTAGACAACAGCCCAATTGTCTTGGGCCAATCGCAGGCCTGCTCTCTGCTTGGGGCCCACATCTAGAGGCGATTTCTCTTTTTCAGGAGAGTCGTCCAGGGACCTGAGAGCCGCTGTGAAGGTAATTAGGAAAGTTTGGCCACAGAAACCGTCTCCTCCTCCCTGTGGAAGGGAAGGGAGGGGCTGCGTCAGGATCAGGAGGGAGAGGGCAGGAAAGCAGGGGCCTGTGTGTACCGAGAACTGTGGACCACAGAGGTAGTTTTCATGTATTTTCGAAGCAGGCTGGAGGCGAATCTCTCTCCCCCTCCTCCAGCCACACTTCCCTCCTCACTCCCGCCTCTTCCCAGCAACTGGTGATTAATAGCAATTAAGGTATTAATTACGTCTCCTTCTCCATTCACTGCACCCAGGAACCATCCTCTCTTGTCCCTCCCTTTCCCCAAGTCCCGCTTGTCAGCAGGGTCTGCTGGTTCTGCCTCCAATATACACTGGGTCAGATCATTTCGCTCCCTCTCTGCTGCTGCTTTGGTCCAAGCCACCCATCTCTTGCCCAAACCACCAGGGCAGTTTCTTAACTCTGGATGATCCATGAGAAATGCAAATCCGGTTACGTGGCATCACCCTGTTTCAACCCTCTGGTGACTTTTTTTTTTTTTTTAATTTATTTATTCATTTTTGGCTGCGCTGGGTCTTGCATTGCTGTGCGTGGGCTTTCTCTAGTTGCGGCGAGCGGGGGCTGCTCTCTTCGTTGCGGTGCATGGGCTTCTCGTTGTGGTGGCTTCTCTTGTTGCAGAGCACGGGGCTCTAGGCACACGGGCTTCAGTAGTTGTGGTTCGCGGGCTCTAGAGCGCATGCTCAGTAGTTGTGGCGCACGGGCTTAGTTGCTCCGTGGCATGTGAGATCCTCCCGGACCAGGGCTCGAACCCGTGTCTGCTGCATTGGCAGGCAGATTCCCAACCACTGCGCCACCAGGGAAGCCCTGGTGTCTTTTCTTTGCTTTTAAAATAAAAGCCAAAGTCCTCTCTGTGAGCTGACTCGTGCCTACTTCTCTGAGGCAATATCTGCATCTGTCCCCTGGGCTCACCCCCTTCCAGCCACCCTGGACTTCATCACGCTCCTCGCAAATGCTCTCTGTTCCCCTGTCTCGATGCCTCTCCTCCAGGTCATTGTGTGGCTGGCTCCTTCAGGTCTGAATATAGTCTTTATTAAGAGGTCTTTCCTGACCACCCTTTTAAAGTACCAGCCCACCCCACTTCCCAGTGACCCACTCTCCCAGGCCCTCTTTGCTTTTCTTCATGGCATTTATCACCGTCTGAAAGTATTTTGTTTATTTATTGCTTGCTGCATTGTAAGCTGCATATTGCCACTAAAATGTGAGTTCCATGGGATTAGGGACCTTTCCTGTTTGCCCATTGCAATATATATCCCCATCACCAAGAAAAGGTGCTTGAAAAACATTTGTGGGATGCATGAATGAATGCCAGGCATGAAGTCAAGTGATTTTTTTTTTTTTAAATTGAAGTATAGTTGATTCACAATGTTCTAGGTATAAGCAAAGTGATTCAGTTTTACATGTATATGTATATATATATATATTCTTTTCAGATTCTTTTCCATTATAGGTTATTATTAGATGTTGGATATAGTTCCCTGTGCTATACAGTAGGTCCCTGTTTATCTATTTTACATATAGTAGTGTGTATCTGTTAATCCCAAGCTCCTAATTTATCCCTCCCTCCCTTTCCCCTTGAGTAACCATAAGTTTGTTTCTACGTCTGTGGATCTATTTCTGTTTTGTAAATAAGTTCATTTGTATCATTTTTTTAGATTCCACATATATGTGATATCATATGATATTTGTCTTTCTCTGTCTGACTTACTTCACTTAGTGTAATAATCTCTAGGTCTATCCATGTTGCTGCAAATGGCATTATTTCATTCTTTTTCATGGCTGAGTAATATTCCATTGTATATATAGACCACATCTTCCATGCCTCTGTCGATGGACATTTAGGTTGCTTCCATGTCTTGGCTACTGTAAATAGTGTTGCTCTTGGGGGTGCATGTTAGAGTTTTCATCTTTTCCGGATATATGCCCAGGAGTGGGATTGCTGGATCATGTGGTAACTCTATTTTTAGTTTTTTAAGGAACCACCATACTGTTCTCCGTAGGGGCCGTACCAAATTACATTCCCACTGACAGTGCAGGTGGGTTTCCTTCAAGGGATTTTTAGATCATGTCTTACTACTATTTCCCCTACCATCTCTGAGTTAGGGTTTGTTTTCTTCTGCATTTTACCAGCGAGGAAACTGGGAGATTGAATAGACAAATGGACAATGGCCAGACCATATATGGCAACAGAATGTCTTCTTATTTGGGTGGTCTTTCTTATTTCCACAAAACTGAGGCAGCTTTGAGGGACAGGTGACTTCTCATGGTCACACATCTAAGGAATAACAGCAGTAGGATTTGGGTCTTGTGTGTTTGACTCCATAGACCCCTTTTCTTCCACTGTGCCACGCTTTATTTCAGAGAGATCTCTCCCTTTCTCTGCCCCTAAACTGAGGAACCAGTGGTATGGCCACAGAAGGGACAGGATGGGGAAAGAGGGACGGGCAGAAGGGTGGGACCTCTGAGAGCTCAGAGTAGAGGGTCCCGGGATGGTGGCAGGCAGATTGGCACAGGGAGCTCAACTGCAGAAGTTCAGCCTCATTGCCCGCTTGCTTATCCATTTTGCAAAAAGAGTGCTAAATGCCGAGAGTCCATCATTCGTCCTCAGACTGTTATTGGTCTAAAGATAAGTATGACTATGGAGAGACTGGTGGGAGAGGAGCAATTAGTATTCCCATCCATCTCAGTGAGAGATAATAATAATATCAATTAATAGTCATACCAGGGTGCAGCGGAAATTTTTATAGTCTACAAGCGAGAGATCTTCAGGGGCCGTGTCTTTTCCTAAGTTCCTCTCTGACAGGCGCCCATTTGTTATGGGAACAAGCAGAGACTGTCTGCCTCTTCCATCACCAGTAGCCGGTTCCCAATTCCTCATCCTGTCATGCCAGGTGTGGGCAGGTTTCAGGGACAGGTTGTGGAGCCCCAGGAAGCTAGTGGGCAAAGACTGGGGGTGGGGATGGGGGTCCCAGATGGAGTCATGGTCTCTGGGAGTAATGGGGTTACCCAGCTGGATTTGGGAATGGAGAGAGAGCCCTGAAAAGAGCATCTGGTAGGACTAGCATTAACCTTCACCTTCTGATTATAGCAAGGCATCATCCTTTGGGGAACTCCCCCTGCCTAGCTCCCAGCCTTTATGGCTGAGTTAGGACTGTCCCAATATCCCCTTTCTAGCCCTAGGAATGAAATACGGTCCAGGCAAGTGCAAGGTGATAGCTCACTGTGATTCTTACTTGCCTCTCCCTATTGATTAGTGATGCTGAGTGTCTTTGCATGTAACTGTTGGTCATTTGTATGTCTTCTTTGGAAAAATGTCTGTTCAGGTCCTTTACCCATTTTAAAATCAAGTCATTTGGTTTTTCTTTTGCTATTAAGTTGTATGAGCTTCTTATATATTTTGGATATTAACCCCTTATCAGATACATGGTCTGTAAGTATTTTCTCCCATTCTGTTAGGAGGCTGTCAGCAACAAGTTAAAAGGTTGACAAGGATTGGCAAGGATGTGGAGAAAAGGGAATCTTTGTCACGGCTGGTGTGAATGTAAATTGGTGCAGCCACTATGGAGAACAGTATGGAGGTCTTCAAAAAATTAAATATAGGGGCTTCCCTGGTGGTGCAGCAGTTGAGAGTCCGCCTGCTGATGCAGGGGACACGGGTTCGTGCCCCTGTCCGGGAAGATCCCACATGCCACGGAGCGGCTGGGCCCGTGAGCTATGGCCGCCGAGCCTGTGCGTCCGGAGCCTGTGCTCAGCAACGGGAGAGGCCACAACAGTGAGAGACCCACGTACCGAAAAAAAAAAATTAAATATAGAGCTACCACATGGTCCAGCAATCCCACTCTGGGTATATAACCAAAGGAAACGAAATCAGTGTCCTGAAGAGGTATCTGCAGTCCCAGGTTCTTTGCAGCATATTCATAGCCAAGATATGGAAACGACCTAAACGTCTGTTGATGGATGAAAGGATAAAGAAAATGTGGTATTATATATACAGTGAAACATTATTCAGTCATAATAAAGAGTCCTACCATTTGCAACAACACGGATGAACCTGGAGGACGTTAGGTTAGGTGAAGTAAGCCAGACACAGAAAGACAAATACTGCATGATCCACTTACATGTGGAATCTAAAAAACTAGAACTCGTAGAGAACTCAGAGAGTATAATGGGGCTTACTAGGGGCTGCGGATAGGAGAAAAAGGGAAATATTGACCAAAGGGTACAAACTCTCAGTCATAAGAATACATTCTGGAAACCTAATGTACAATAATAATGTATTGTGTACTTGAAATTTTTTAAAAAAGAAATGTGATCAAGACCTGGCATATTTCCCTCCTTTGGTTGCCATGATTGGTTCAAAGACAAAAGCTTGAGTTTGTTGAATTAAGGGTTTCTGGAGAGGCAGGCAATGAGCCATAAGAAAGATCACGGTTAATTAGTGGATTAGAGGCATTCTTCCTCTTTTCTGTCTCTCTGGACGGCTGCTTTATCAACTGCTATTAGTTAGCCTCTCAGATTACCAGTTTGGCTTTTCTAATTGATAGATTATTTAGTCTTCTATTTGTCTGGATTCCCAGGACACATTTGCATGGCACAGTGGCTAAAACTCGGTAAATAGTAGTTGGATGAGTGAATGGAGGCTAGGTGTTGCCTCCTCTGCACTGTGCCTACAAATTAGGTACCTCGCATCATATGGAGGGTGGTACCTATTTGTGGTTTATCATCGCAGTGGTTAAAATAGCCCAGGTGTGACTAATGGAGTGGAAAGAGACAACACCTGGGCAAGTTTCTTAATTATGCTACTTGTTGAAAGATAAGCTACCAAAGTGACAGTATCTATTAGCGATTGCAGAAAATGAAGAAATTGATTGGACAAGAAATAAAGATGGAGTGAAATGTAAAGAAATATTACACCTAGGTATATATCGCAGCTTACTCCTGTGTTTCTCAAAGTGTGGCCCATGGACCACCTGCCTTAGAGAAACTGAACCAGAATCTCTGGGGTGGGGCCAGAATCTGCATTTGATACGAACTCCCAGGTGAGCTGATGCACAAGAATGTTTGAGAACAGATGTCCTGGCTTTGCGGGGATGACAGGGACATGTTTCTCAGGGGTCATGCACATCTGGACTCCGTGTGACTCTGTGTTATCAAGTTGAAAAGGTGGAGGCGAAAGACTGGGGCGCAGTGAACCTGAGATCAAGGAAAACAGATGGTGGGAAGGCATGAAAAGAGATGAAATTTGCCTCAAAGAAATCAAGTGAGTTTGAAAGAAGAAGGGTGGGTTTAGAGTAGGATTTGCAGGATATTGAAGTCACAGAGAATGAAAGAGGGGCCATGAAAGGAAGGAAAAGGTGGGGATGGATGAACGTCCTGGACAAAAAGAAATACAACTACCGTAGTCCCTTCCACAGGCCGGGGAATTGAGTTAGGGATGGTGATAAAAACATCTTGGGAAAGTAACCTGTGGTAGGAGCATTGAAAATATGAAAAATAGGGGAAATAAAGCTGGATTATGGATGGAAACAGTGAAGAACCTAAATATCATGCTGGTAATGCAAAGCCATTTACTTTTTAAAATATGAAACATAAAATTTATTTTTTAAGCCATTTGAAAGCATACAGTTCGGTGGCATTCGAGTACATTCACATTACTGCCCGACCATCACAACCATCCATTGCCAGAACTTTTCCATCTTCCCAAACTGAAACTCTGTACCCCCTAAATATTAACTCCCCATCCCCTCTCCCCCAGGCCCTGCAAACTACTTTCTGTCTCACTGAATTTGACTATTCCATGTAACTCATGTAAGTGGGATCATACAATATCTGTCCTTTCATGTCTGGCTTACTTTACCCAGCAAAAAGTTTTTAAGGTTCATCCATGTTGTAGCATGTGTCAGAATTCCCTTCCTTTTTAAGGCTGAATAATATTCCATTGTATGTGTAAACCACATTGTGTTTATCCATATCTGTTGATGGACATTTGGTTCATCATTTAGTGTTTCTGAACAAAAGACTGTTATGTCTGGGTGTTGATGGAGAAACATGGTTTGGGAGTTGAGGGGATGGGCAGGAGTTTAGAAGGGGGGAGGCACTCTTTGTGGCCAGACAAGGAATGTGAGGCGTGGCTAACCAGGAAAGATAAATAAATTTAATGCTACTACCAAATGGTGGTGAGTGCATGCCTGCTGTGTTGATCATGGGGTGAAGAACTCTGTGATGGATTAGCTGTGTCTTCCATGCTCATGGCAGGAGGGGTAAGTGGCGGTCATGTATTTACATTCCTGGTCTAAATTGTTTGGCTAGTTTCATAGCCCCACTGGGTAAAACGCTAGCTTCTCTAGCCCTTTAACCAGAGCTGAGGGGCTGCCGGCAGTGTCTGAAGGGTCATTTCAGCTTCAGATTATAGCTCTGGTTTAAGAGGCTTGAGCAATTCAGCCTCTGCCCTTGGCAATATCTTGAACCGAAGGATCAATAGTGTTTTATTTTGTTTTCTCTTTCCTCTGCCGAGTCATCGGTGGTGAGAATGGGACAGACCTAGAATGTCTTGGTCACAGGAATCTGTGATAGTCCTTCTTCCAGAAAAGAAACATCTGCTCGTTGACTCAAACTCCTATCAAAGTGAATTGTTAGGGACGTGATTTTGAAAGGCAGGGAATCTTCCATCTGTGCCTATTACCTCGGGCTCGACACCTATTTTGACTTACTCACATCTTTGTAATGGGCTCCCTGGGTTTTGCCTGCCCAGCATGACTTCCCTTTTCTTCAGGTAACATCCTTGGCTCTTCCCCAGGAGAAGAGACCCCATCCCATTTCCTGTGGCCTCAGTGGGGCTTTCAATCAAGGTGCCCTGTTCCACTTCCACCCCCGGCCACCAGGCAGGCCCATGACGAAGGCTGGCCAGCCAGAGCTTTCTCCATCCCTGGCTGCAGCGAGTGATGCAGGGAGAGGACCAGGACCCAAGTGTGACCCTTGGGAGTTTATACCTGCACAGGGCAAAGGTAGGAATCTTCCTTCCAGATCAGAGGGTGACAAGTGTTTTCTGTAAAGATGCAGGTGGTCAGTATTTAGACCTATACCATCCCTGTTGCAACTAGTCAATGCTGCTATTATAGTGAAAAAGTAGCCATAGACGATACAAAAATGGATGGGCATGGCTGTGTTCCAATAAAACTTTATTTACAAAAATAGGCCGGCTACTGGATTTGGCCCATTGCCAATTTCTGTTTTAAATTAAAACCATTGGAATGCAGGAATATAAGCCCCACCTTGTGAAAAGAGCCATCTTAAAGCCAATTCAGAGGAAAACATAACTACAAGTCAGAGAGAACAAACTCCAACAAGAGCCATTACTGACCCCTGGATCTAGCTGTGCCTGAAGGTGGTTGTCCCTTGAATAGCCAGTAATGTAATCCAGTATTACCCTTTATTGCTTAAGGCAATCTGATACGGGTTTTTGTCATCAAGAGAGTCCTGACTCATATAAGACCCTGTCCAGCAGTCTGCTCCTTGAGCCCTAAAATTGTAAAATGCCTGAGCTGGAAAGACTTTGGAATCAGGAAGAGGGAAGGGGTTCTTAAAATCTTAGTTTGGAGGCCTCCATGGAGCCTTACCCACTGCCAGAAGCAGGGAGGCTGATCCCATCCATCCATAGCCCACCCAAACCCCCACGTACTCTTTCAACCATTGATTGAACAACTTAATTTGACAGACCCTGTGCCCTGATCTAGAAGGAAGAGAAGAATGGACATGGATTGCCTGGTAAAATATATGCACAGTGTGTGTACAATATACGTACTGGGGACATGTATATAGAACACTTCATGCCATCCTTGCAACCGCCTGAGAAATAGGATCATTATCCTTATTTTGCACTTAAGGAATCATCGGTACGACTCAGCAGGGTTAAGTGATTTGCCCAAAGTAACCAAGACAGTAAGTGAAGAGGTAAGGATGTAATCCCAACTCTGGGGGGCTCCAAATTCCAATATTTTCCCCCAGTATCACTGCTGTCTTCCCTAACAAGAGACCAAGAGTGGGGCTTTGTCCCTGTCACAGAAGCAGCATGTTTATAATAAGCCTGCATGTTACACAGATGAGGAGTTGAATAAAGGAAAACCAATGGCATCTGTCACCCTGTTCACCAGGAGGGTTATAAGCAAACCCGGGCCCATGAGCTGTACATACCAACGCCAGCTCTCCTTTCAAGTAAATTGGTGGTGTTGTATTAGAAAATTTCTCTTTGCAAAACGCTAACAATGCAGTGGTGCTTTTATTTATGTGTGCAAGATTATGACTAGATACATAAAACAGGAGGAAAGAATCTACCGCTGACAAGAGTTGAGTACACAATGATTATTTTCTTCTTTTCTCCCTGCCTCTTTCCCAAACAGTGGAAGAGTGTCTTTATGGAGAAAGTTAACAATAAAACTGCTGACTGTAAGCTGGTCCATGGCACTCATATGGGGAAGTGGAGAAGCTGGTGGTCTCTGCTATTCTGGGGAAGAATCAAAGACCATCCTGGGAACATTGCAGCTTCCTTAAAAATAGTGACGGTCCTACGGAATCCATCAGCAGTTTGGATGTGCTTCCCTTGTGCTTGGGGCTGACTCGGCCCTGGAGTTTTGGCTGCAGGGTATTGTGAGGGCAGAGGTGCGATGTGAGCCCAGGTTCTGGGGCTGTTGGAGAGAGAAGAAAGGGAAGCCGGAGACAGTCAGGGTGCTCTCTTTTCTCTCTTGTTCTCCTTTGGCAGAAAATGGAAGAATGAGATGAAGATCAAAGACACATGCAAGACAGAGGGAGACAGATGTGGAGTGACAAAGATGGGAGAAGAATTAAGGGGAGGAATAAAGAAAAAAAAAAAAGAGAAAGATGAGGGAGCCATCTCTCAGGCCAGAGCCCCGAGGACAATTGAAAGAGGCACAGAGATGCCAAAGGAGAGAAACAGACACTCACATACAGAGATGCAGGTGCGCGGGCAAACACATACACACATACATACAGCAGATGTACAGGGAGAAATGTGTATGAGCTTTTCTTGGTGGCTTTAATTGTGACATTCAACTTGAGAAAAGAAGGCAAGACAACTCCATTTTCGAGCCTTTTAAAACTTATTATGCATCCAGAACTTAAGCTGAATGGGAAGATGTTTGAACACTCATGGAAAGCCTGCCCACAGCCTGAAGATGTTCTTCAGGGAGCAGTGGGGTCTCACGGGCATCCTGTCCGCGGTCCAGAATCCTGATCCACTGTCCTGGCTAGCCAATCCCGCTCCCTTCCAACCGGGGCCTGAGAGCTCTAGATTCCCTTAAAGACAGACACCTGGTGACATAACACGAGTTTGTACCAACCCACTCATGGCCCCCTGACAGCTTGGTGTGTCCAGCAGCTCCTTCATGTCAGGACACGCTGACACCCCACAGCTGCACCCTGGCATCCCGGCACTTCACGGCAGCCTCTGATGTGACCCTCATGCTTTCTTTGAACCAACATCCTGGTGGACAAACCATGGCCTGAGTTGACACTGTGACCGCACAGTAGCCTGAGAGGATTCCCACGACGGGAGTGAGGATTGTTACTTTGAGAGAAGAGGGTGTGGTGCTTGTGTGTGCATGAAATTTGCCTCATTCTTTTCCCATAAAGGGGATGCCATCTTGGAGACTTTTTCCATATTTGTCCATAGGAATCGACATCATCGAGTGACAAGGTTTGATTGGGAGGATAAGGAATTCTTCTTAAACCAAAGCCACTGCCCTGCCCTCTCAGGAAGAGTCTTGGATTCCTCGGTGAATGAAGCATCTTTGTGTGCAAGGTCACCTTGGTCAAATTCTCATTTTCAAGAGCATCCCCACATGTCCTGTCCATCAGGAACCCAGCGGGGGAATCAACACTCACGGTATTGGCTTTCTCTCTACTGCTGCTTTGCGGAAGCACTATTTCATCTCACCTTGCCTTTCTCTTTCCTTGTCTTGCTTCCCCTCTGTTTCACACATCCAGACTCTCTCGCTTGCTCTCAAAATTAAAAGGGACTAGCAAATGCCTCGGCAGCCCTGACATGCTCTGGTGGCATCAAACACTCTGATCGGTCTGGGGCTCCTTCTGCCAGGGGCAATCAGCCCTGGAAGTTTGGAACAGTTGTATAACAGGAAGTTTCAGCGCTCATCCTCTGTGGGCTGGGGTGCCAGTGATGAGAGTAACATCGGGTAGCATGTACCATCTTTAGATTCAGCAGAAAAAGAAAACACAGTAAAGATATTTCCATTTATAGAAATAGAAAGAGATCAGTGAAGGACCATGAACTGATGAAGCACCTAAGCAGATCTGACAGGAAGATTTTATCTTGAGTTGATTGAGGGTAGAGACTAAGCGTGTTAGCTTTGGAGTCGGGTCCAAATCCTGGCTCCACAACATTGAGACTCCTACTTAAACTCTGAGACTTGTTTTCCCCATCTGTGACATGGGATTCTCAGTCCCTGTCCCAAAGTTTGCATGTAAGCATTGATAGAAGAAAACCCTCCATGTTCCACATCTGTCATGTTTGAAGCTCTAGCTTTGTGACCTTGGACAAGTTGCTCTAATATCTCTGTGCCTCAGTTTCCTCAAATGTAAAATGGGAGAACCATTGGTACCTACCTCATTAAGTTGTTTGAATTTAACACCATTGAAGCACTTAGATGAGTGCCCGCATATACATAGTACAGGTCCAATAAAGGTTAGATATGCCATTGAGGTTGTCATCAGGACTCTTGTTTGCAAACGACAGAAACCCTTTTTTTTTTTTTTTTTTTTTTTTACTTTTTGGCCACACTGCGTGGCATGTGGGATCTTAGTTTCCTGACCAGGGATCGAAGCTGCGCCCCCTGCAGTGGAAGTGTGGAGTCTTAACCGCTGGACCACCAGGGAAGTCCTGAAACCCATCTTGACTGAACTGGAGGAGGGCAGAAGGTGGTGGTGGTGGGTTATGGGCTTGAGTAACCAAACTATGGACAGGATGGGAATTCAGCCAGGGAGGGAGGGTTTCTTTCTCCTTCCAATTCTCAGCTTTCCCCTCTATGCCTGCCAACCTTTTTCTTTTTTTTTTCTTCTTTCTGAGAATGGTTTTCACCTGTCTCCATGTTACATTTTTGTAGCTTCTCCATCAGGGAGGGCAGAACTCTACCTCCAGCCCCAGGTAGAAATATCCTGGGGGAGAAGTGTGATTGGTTTGGCTTTCATCTTGTTCCTGCCCCTTGCTTGGATCAATCACTGTGGCCAGGGTGGTAAGGTCCTGCCATTGGCTCAGCTTTTATCACAAGACTGTTTGAGATCCTGTGATTGGCTCAGCTTTAATCACATGATGGTTCTTGGGGAGTGTATGTGTGGTTGGAATAAAAGGAGGTTATTTCCCTAAAGAAGGGAGGTGCCTCATAGAGAAGTATAGACTTCTGCTACAGTTTTTTTTTTTCTTTTTTAAGATCCCTGCATATTTTCTGGCATAGAAATAGGTCCTCAGCCATTGGCCTTAACCTCAAGGATCTTTATTTATAAGATGGGACTCTCATAATACCAGTAGTGAGGATGGGGTAATACATTTTAGAACCTAATAGTGCAGGTATATAGTAGGTGCTTCATAAATTCCTTTG
>NW_006797892.1:943093-959997 GCF_000442215.2 Lipotes vexillifer | reverse complement strand
TCTTCCGATTTCCGTAGCTAGAGATGCAGGAAAACCACCACATAAATAATACAAAGCTTCCTGAGCAAATCTACTGGAGAGATGCCTCCCTCCAGGACCCCAGAAACTCTAAAGCAAATGTAACTCAAGAAACACCGCTCTTACCACTTAGTAATTAGGCTGTGATTGTTGTTTATCTGTGTGCTGTAACGTAACTCCCTCTGCCTGAGGCTGGTGCTAGAGCTGGGAAAATACAATTTCCTCCAAACTAATTTAGTTTTAAGAGGAAAATGAAAGTTTAAAGCAGTTTAATGTTTCGGCAAAACCATAATGGCTGGGAAAGATTGGACGATGTGAACCAATAAGGCACCCTAATTCTGACGATAACTCAAGGCTTAACTCTTCCCCACATCAAAATCCATCTCCATGCTGTCAGTCCACACAGGCCAACACAGCACCGGCAGACAGTGGAACAACCATTCTTCTTTATTTATTTCGATTTATTTAAAAAATAAACAGCTTCACTTTTGATTTTAGTGGAGCCCTAAGGACACAGCTGTTAATATCATTTATATAGTCCTGTGGTTAGACCCTACAAGATGCCCCTAGGATTTACGCATTTCCATTCCATTCACATGTTTTCCTTAGACCTGCGATTCGATTCTTAGGGTAAGAATCCATCCTTGGGTTGGAGGCATAAGGTAATTGTTGAAAAGGCCTGAGTTACAACATGAACTCTAAAATGTGAACGCTCTGAGAGCCTCAGTTTCTCATTTATAATATAGAGAGGATGAGAAAGACTTGTAGGGTTGTTGTGCGAGTTAAATAGGATACTTTATATGTACCTGGCCAATGAGAGAGAGAAACAGAGAGAGAGAGAACCAAGAAAACGAGCATCCATTCATTTGCTACATTTGCTGAGTACCTACTCTGTGGCTGCCATCATTATGAGGGTCTAAAGCTGTAAGACATGGAGGGTAGGTCTTAGCACCCAGATGACCTTTTTTATTGTTTTTTTGTTTTGTTTTGTTTTTTGATAAGAGAGTTTTCAGGCTTTTTTTTTTCCCCTGTGTTTTCCAAGTTTGTTTTTCATTAGTTCATTCCTCTGGCCTCTTCACCTGTCTCTCCCACACATGTGTGTGTGCTCTCTCTCACTCTTGTTTTTTTTTTTTTTTTTTGGCTGTGGGTGTGTTTCAGTTTTTAAAACTTTTTTTTTGTGTTACTTTCTGCTGTACAGCAAAATGAATCAGGTATACGTATACGTATATCCCCTCTTTTTTGGATTTCCTTCCCATTTAGGTTACCACAGAGTATTGAGTAGAGTTCCCTGTGCTATACAGTAGGTTCTCATTAGTTATCTATTTTATGCACAGTATCAATAGTGTATATACGTCAATCTCAATCTCCCACTTTATCCCATCCCCACTTTTCCCCTTGGTATCTGTATGTTTGTTCTCTACATTTGTGTCTCTATTTCTGCTTTGTAAATAAGATTGTCTAATTTTTTCAGATTCCACATATATGTGTTAATATATGATATTTGTTTTATTCTTTCTGATTTACTTCACTCTGTATGACAGTCTCTAGGTCCATCCATGTCTCTACAAATGACCCAATTTTGTTCCTTTTTATGGCTGAGTAATATTCCACTGTATATATGAACCACATCTTCTTTATCCATTTCTCTGTTGATGGACATTTAGGTTGCTTCCGTGTCCTGGTTATTGTACATAGTGCTGCAATGAACACTGGGGTTCATGTGTCTTTTTGAATTATGGTTTTCTCTGGGTACATGCCCAGGAGTGGGATTGTTGGGTAATATGGTAGTTCTATTTTTAGTTTTCTAAGGAATCTCCATACTGTTCTCCATAGTGGCTGTATCAATTTTTGAAAAGAATTGGATTTGCCATTGCCAGATGACCTTTGTAGCTTTGCCCCCTCCCATCAGACCTGATATACTATGTGTTTCAGCCAATTAACATTTTAATTTTTAACCAAATTCCAGAAAAAACTTTTTCTCCTTTATGCATGTTATCTTGTCTGGCTTAGCTATATTTTCCCCCTTCTTTCACCTGGAAAACTCCTTTCCTCTCTAAGATCAAGTTCAAGTTCCATTTATTCTACAGTCTTCTATTATTGCACAGACAAAGCTCCTTGCTTCCTTCACTGTCCTGCTAGCACTGTGTTCATAGCACTGTGATATCTCTGTGATAAACCATATTTTAGTTTTATAACCTCTCCTTAGATGCAGCATGAGCTGGGTATGTCTTCCTGGTGTCCAGGTGTTTGGTCCATGTCTGCTAAAGGAATGATTAAAGTATAGATGGGGAACACATGACATGCATGCCACAGTTTTCCATTCCCTGCTGATGACAGACATCACTAATCAATAGGCTCAGGTTCAGGGTTTGTCTCAATCTAGCTCTTCAGCAGACACTCTTAATCAATTATGTTAACATGTGTAACATTGAACTAGAAGAAGGATGAATTTTGGGAAGAGGTTATACGAGTATTGGAGGACGGTCAAATGGGTAGATTCCATTCCTTATCTGGCTCTATAAACACCTTTCATTAGAGGAGAGATGATAAAAAGCTAGGGAACATTTCCCCCTTTTCTTTTTTGGTACAGCTTGTGGGATCTTAGTTCCCCAACCAGGGATTGAACCTGGGCCCATGGCAGTGAAAGTGCTGAGTCCTAACCACTGGACCGTCAGGGAATTCCTGGGAACATTTCTTTAGAGCATTTTCAGACTCTGTACAGAGCTGGGTTTGGCCCGAGAATTGGAGAAATGTGATTTTCTGCCTCCTAATGGAACAGAGCGACACTCTGTCCCCCTCCTCCTGAGCCCAGCAGGACTGCAAGCCACAGAGGCTGCTGGAGAGGGAATTCTCAGCATGGACATTGGGTAGTGGCTGCAGTGAAGTCTTCCTATGTGGGTTTGTGGGCAGTGGGTGCAGACCAGTGCAATCTGCAAAAGGAGAGAAGGAATAGCCATGCTCAACTTGGTAGCTGCAGCTGATAGGCTGGTTTGTGTGCTAAGGTGGCACTACAAGAAATTCATAACTAGAGACCACTTTCAGTGGGGGTAGTTTCCAACGATCAGGCTGACGGGACACATGTACCATAACTTGTTCATTAAAAGGAAATGTGTTTGTCCTCAGGGAAAGGCAAGTCGAAACCACAATGAGACACCACTTCACACCCACTAGGATGGCTGTAATAAGAATGACAGACAATAACAAGTGTTGGCAAGGATGTGGAGAAATTGGAAACTTCCTACGTTGCTGGTGGAAATGTGAACAGGTACAGTTGCTTTGGAAAACAGTCTGGCTGTTCCTTGAAAGGTTAAACATAGAACTGCCGCAGGATCCAGACATTCCACGCCTACAGATATGCCCAAGGGGAATGAAAACACATGTTCACAAAAAAACTTGTACGTGAAAGTTCACGGCAGCATTATTCACAATAGCCCAAAGGTGGGAACAACCCAAATGTCCATTAATGAATGGATAAACAAAACGTGGTCTACAAATAGGATGGAGTATTATTCAGCCATAAAAAGGAATGAAGTACTGATATATGTCACAATATGGAGGAAGCTTGAATACATTATGCTAAATGCAAGAAGTCACAAGAGGTCACATGTTTTATGATTCCATTTATAATAGTCAAATTCATAGACCTAGAAAGTGTATTAGTGGTTGCCAGGGGTTGGGAGAAAGAGGGAATGGAGAATGACTACTGAAGGGTACAGGGTTTCTTTATGGGGTGATGCAAAATGTTCTGGAATTAGATAGCAATGATGGCAGCACAACTTTGTGAATGTACTAAAAAACCACTGAATTGTAGACTTTGAAAGGGTCCATTTTATGGTATGTGAATTATACCTTAATAAAAAAAATTACAAAAGCAATAAATGTGAGATAATTTTGTGGTCCAAGAAGCTGAGGTCTGTGGTGGCTCAATGACATACGGAAAGTCACAATTTCTAGGAGGATTCTTTTTTTTTTTTTTTAACATCTTTATTGGAGTATAATTGCTTTACAATGGTGTGTTAGTTTCTGCTGTGTAACAAAGTGAATCAGCTACACATATACGTATATCCCCATATCTCCTCCCTCTTGCGTCTCCCTCCCACCCTCCCTATCCCATCCCTCTAGGTGGTCACAAAGCACCGAGCTGATCTCCCTGTGCTTTGTGGCTGCTTCTAGAAGGATTCTTGACCCTTCCCATGACCACCTGGTAGAAGTGTGGACACACTCCAGTAAGTGTTCCTGGGTCCCAATGTTCTTTCTTGTGAGTGTCTTTCCTCCTGATTCAAGGCTTCCTACCCCAATCCCTCTATTCTATCAAGGCAGAGTGCAAACCACTTCTGCTGGGGATGCGAATATTGTCTGTATCGTCTTACTTGTTAAGAACTTATTATATATATTATATGTTATATATATATATATATATAGAGAGAGAGAGAGAGAGAGAGAGAGAGTGTGTGTGTGTCTGTGTATTTTACTAGGGCACTTGTACAATATTTTGCGTTATTAACAAATTACTTTGTTGGACTGTGAGATCCTCAAGGGCGGGCTATCTATTAAGATTCTTTTTGTTGCAAGGGATACAAAGCCAGTTTCACTCTCATTAGAGAAAAAACAAAACAAACAAAAAACCGTCTAAAGACTGAGCAACTTTCAGATGTGGCTTCACCTAGGGCTCAGTTCTCTCTTTCCATATTTTGGCTCCCTTGTCTCAGTCCTTACTACAGATTTAGCCTCCATCCTTTCAGGTCAACTCCAGTGGTGAGTGAAAGTGTGGTCCTCTTTCCTGTGAGACCCAGCTCAGCTCCAAGGTTTAGTTCTGAAACCATCTTCATGGGCAAGAGGATGGGGTGCACTGAACAGCTGGGATTAGACTACACATCCATCCTTGTGCTAAGGGGGATTTAGATGGACCCCCACAGTTTAGGAACAGGAAAGTGGCTGGTTTTCAGAAGGAAACTGGGATGGTGTTGCCAAAAGAATGGGGGATCTATATAGAATGGCAAAAATTAACCGGTGTCCACCGTGGTTCATTTCTGTATCACCAGAACTTAGAACAGGACAGGCATTGAGCAAACATCTATTGAATTAAAAAGAACCCTGAAATACTAGCTTCCAAATCACAATCTGTAGGAAATAATGGGCTGAACAGGGAAGACATGTGATATTAAACCCTCAACGTCTTTGTGGTTTATGTCTAAGAAGCACATGCTCTGATTGCTATTTTGGATATTTCTTTTAAACTAGCGAAGGTGTCACAGATACTCTGAAAGTCCAGATCAGTGGGTCCCAATCTTTTTGTTTAGTGACATAGTTATGGTTACTCTTTTAATATTCAATGGGAGCTACAGACTCTTTTTTTTTAAGAAAATTTTACAGTATACAATAATTCACCTGGGATTTTGGGAGTTCTTGGACCCCTAGGAATCCAGGAATAATTACTGACATTGGATTTTGTATATTTCATGATTCCCTATTGTTTTCAAAATCTTTCCTCTTGGAACTACCCTGACTCAGGACTAGAGGGCATTGTGTACCTAGAAACCACATCAGACACAGTGTGAAACCTCCTTAGATTTTCACACAAAAAGGCTTGTTCACTGCTCAGTTAACAAGTAAGTCCTTCCCTGCTCCCAGGAGGGAATGAAGTCAGCCCCCTGTGAAGAAACGGAATGGGGAGAAAGAGAGAAGCACTGCCTAAATGTTTCCCTCATTTGTATGTTGATGAAATGTCGGCAATGTCCCTGGAGTTCAAGTGCCTGGTTTGGATTGATTTCCCAGCAAGGATCCTGGTGTGTTGGGCTGTGCAGCATGCTGGGAGCATATGAGGTTCAAAGTCCCAGCCTTGCCTCTGGCTTCCTGTGGGATCTCCGGAAGGCCCTTCCCTTGTCTGTCCCTCCACGCTCTTATTTGCAAAATGAGGGGATTGGATTAGCTGCTCCCAGATAATTACAGTATGTGATGCCTCTCAGGTTCAAATGTTTCAGGAGTGGTGGAGAGATGTGAGGAGAAAAAAAGTGCAGCCAAGGAAGGCTGCGGCTAGACTTGGAAATGAACATGTCAGGAGATCCCGTGAGGATGGGGCAAAACAACAAATCCTGCAAGTGAAGTTGGAGAGTTGAAGGAGACCCCTCTACAATACTAAATGGTCGGTACATGAAAGCGGTCTGCGTATCCAAAAGGACAGTGCTGAAAAAGGCAGCCTCTGAGACAGCCCCAGTGTGACCCGCTCACCCTAGTGATTTACTTCTAACCAACTGAATAAGGAAAACGTATAGGATGCCACTTTGGAGATTAGGCAAAAGACGATGAAAATTTCCATCCTGGACCCTCTCTTTCCCTCTAGCTTTCTGCTCTGATGAAGCCAGCTGCCATGTTGAGAGCTTCCCCAGAGAGAGGACCCATGGCAAGGAACTAAGGAAGGCTTCCGGCCAACCATCAGTGAGAAACTGAGGCCCCTAGTCCAGCAGCTCACATGGAACTGAGTCCTGCCAATAATCACATGGATGAGCTTGAACTTGGAAGTGGGTCCTCCTCCATTTGACCCTGCAGATCAGACTACAGTCCTGACTCACAGCTTGATTACAGACTCTGAGACCTAAAAGGCAGAGGCACCCAGCTGAGCCATGCCTGGATTCCTGACCTACAGAAACTGTGAGATAATGTTTGTTGTCTTAAGATGCTAACATTTGGGGGTAATTTGCTATCTAGCGATAGATAACTAGTGCAAGTATTAAAGAAGTGATTTTCAAACTGTTCTTCCCAGCAGTGTGACTTGGGGTAAGTCTTTTCGCTTCTCTAAGCCTTGGTTTGTTCATCTGTAAATGGTACCTACATCAGAGGATTGCTATGAGGTCTAAATGAGATCACACATGAAAAGTGCTTGCACGGAGTTTGGCACATGGGCAATAAATGGTAGCTATAATCCTCATCACCGTCATCATCATCATCATCATCAAAGGAATCCAATAGTAGAGGGGTGGTAGTAGAAGCTAGTAGCTATTTCCTATTCTTTTTCTAGTAACAGACTATCATTAGGAGCAAGTGACTGACCAATCAGAGAGCCCCATCCTCTGGCAACAATGATTGGCCCAAAGGGTAGGCGCTGAACTAAAAGGACCAATGAGGGTCATTTCCTGAGATTTACACAAAGTTTCTGGGAGAGAGAGTATGGGAGAAAGTTTCTGACATGGGGCAGAATTTCTAGAGGCTCAATCCTTAGAGAGAAATCCTCTAACCTTTCTCCAAAACAAAGGCTATCAGTAATTTCCAGGGAAGCTCTGTGATATTTATTTTATTTCCATTAGAGTTAAATTCCGGTGAGTAATGAAGCTTAAAAAAAAAGAAATCCCCAAAGAAATAAACACAACAACAGGAAGGGAACCTGACTAACGCCCTCCTCCAAAGTCTATCTGCAAATAATCTCTCAAGGTTTAATTGGCCCTTTTAGGTAAAACCTCTCACTGTTGCAACAGAAATTCGTTCTTTTTATTTCAGAGAGTGCTCAGGGCTGATTACCTCTGAGGAATGAGACCTGAGGGCAGATCATACAGTGGGTCCTTTTATCTATCCTGGTCCTGGCTTCACCAGGGACGGGTGGGTAGGAAAATACTCATCTCCCAGATACCCTGGGAGTCTCCTAGAAACCTCAGTGATACTCCTGAATGTCAGGCACTGGTTTTTTCCTCCTGGGTGGCCAGGATGGGTAATGGCAGGTTGCCAGGAAACACAATGATTTATAGAATAATCCAGCTATAAATTACCTCCTTGGAAATTAGAAAAAAAACTTATTTGTGAGCAATTTTTTTGGAAGGGGTAAATCAGGAGTTTGATTTTTTTTTTACTTTTTATTTTATATTGGAGTATAGCTGATTAACAATGTTGTGACAGTTTCAGGCACACAGCAAGGCGACTCAGCCATACATACACATGTATCCATTCTCCCCCAAACTCCCCTCCCATCCAGGCTGCCACATAACATTGAGCAGAGTTCCCCGTGCTATACAGTAGGTCCTTGTTGGTTATCCTTTTTAAATATAGCAGTGTGTACATGTTGATCCCAAACTCCCTAACTATCCCTTCCCCCCACCTTCCCCCCCTGGTAACCATAAGTTCGTTCTCTAAGTCTGTGAGTCTGTTTCTGTTTTGTAAATAGATTTGTATCATTTTTTAATAGATTCTGCATATCATACGGTATTTCTCTTTCTCTGTCTGACTTACTTCACTCAGTATGACAAAAGTTTTTACTAAAAAAAAAAAAAAAAAGAAGCTCAGCTGCCATAAAGGAAAAAAGACACCAGAAACAAGGTTAAGGAGTTTGATTTTGGACATGTTGAACTTGAGATACCTAAAAGACTTCTAAGTAGTACTGTCAAAAAGCAGTTGGGGGCTTCCCTGGTGGCGCAGTGGTTGAGAGTCCGCCTGCCGATGCAGGGGATGCGGGTTCGTGCCCCGGTCCGGGAAGATCCCACATGCCGCCGAGCGGCTGGGCCCGTGAGCCATGGCTGTCGAGCCTGTGCGTCCGGAGCCTGTGTTCCGCAACGGGAGAGGCCACAACAGTGAGAGGCCTGCGTACCGCAAAAAAAAAAAAAAAAGCAGTTGGCTGGTTGAGTCTGTAGGTCAAGGGAGAGTCTAACTGGGATGTACACATTTAGGAGTGACCAGAGCGTGCAGGGCATATGGAGCCACGGCCCTGGGTGAGATCATGGGGGGAAGTAAAATTCTGCCCCTCCTCACCGTGACATAGGCACCTCTTTCCTTTGGCAGGTAAGCTGAGCAGGGTCCTAGGATGCCCCATGGGGACTGATCAGTTTCTTTTTTGGGGGGCGGGGTTACCTAGGAAACAGCTCCAGTCTTCCAGCCATCACTGTGCTTCTGACTCTTGCAAGGGACTATGTCTCATTGTCAGGAGCAGTAGAGGAAAGAGATGAGGAAGGACTCATGGCTGTGACGGTCCATTTTATGTGTCATCTTGACTAGGGGACACCCAGAGAGATGGTAAAAGTGTTCCTGGGTGTGTCTGTCTGGGGGCTGTTTCTGGAAGGGATGAGCATTTGATTCAGTGGACTGAGTAAAGAAGATACACTCTCACCAATTCAGGTAGGCATTGTCCAATCCACTGAGGGCCTGAATAGAGCAAACAGGTGGAGAAAGGCTGAATTATCTTCTCTCTTCTTGAGCTAGACACTCATCCTTTCCTGCCCTTGGACACTGGGGCTCCTGGCAGTTGGGCCTCCAGACTCCAGGACTTAGGCTAGTGGCCTCCCCCCTCCCCTAGTATCAGGCTTTTGGCTTTGGACTGGGTGTGATACCCATTGGCTCTCCCGGTTCTCAGGCCTTGAGACTTGGACTGAATTATACCATTGACTTTTCTGGATGTTCAGCTTGCAGATGACTCCATAGCAGTGTGAGCCAATTCCCCAAACAAATTTCCTCTTCCATCTCTCTCTCTATATCCTTTTGGTTGTATTTATCTGGAGAACCCTGGCTGATACAGATTCTGGAACTGAAAGTGGTCCTAGAGGAACAGGATTTTAAGGATGAGTTTTCTGAATTGGTTCTGGGTTTTCTGGAATGGGCTCTTTAATCTGATTAGATTTAAAGATGCTAATGACTCTTTTTTCCAGTAGTAAAGAAAGCGTGGATAGTCCATGGTTTGAACAGCTGATAGAGACACACAATATCTGCACTGGCTGTGCCTAATCAACCACTTATAAGAGGTAAGGAACTAAATAACTCTGTACGTGACTCTTTTGAATGTTTCTGGAAAACTAAGGAATATAACGACATTGGTTGGTTTCTCCTAATGTTGCTGGACGAAGTGGTGAGAGAAAAGGATGAGCTCAGGGATTCCAATTCCCAGCTCAAGCCCACATAAATGACCGGAGAGCTTCTAGGTATGTCCTGAGGGAGAGCCTTATCTCCTGTAGTGGCAGGGCTGAAATTGCTGAAAATCAAATATAGGACCTAATCCTGTAATTGGCTGAATTATAAAGCCAGTTGAATTCCCAGCCTCCCAGGGTGTCTACTGTTAAAGTGAGGGAATTGATTGGAAAAGAATGGGATCTTATAAGTTGGGATGGGGACATGTGCGACGACCCGGATGAGGTTGGGGACACTGAGCCTTAAATTCTGATGAAGTCCTTTTTGCCAGTGAAAGAGGTCTCCTCACCCTCTGTGGCAGCAGCCTCCCCACCTATTGGGGGAAGACCTTTCCACGCCCCACTGAAGGTGTTAACCCTACATTGCCTGGGAAAATGCTACTGACCTCTCCTGAGGCAGTTGCCATGCAAGACCATGCTGATTCTCCTCAGGACCTCCCCTTCCCCCCACCTCTCTGGGCTTCTAGACCTATAACTAGTTGCAAATCCCAACAGGTCCCTAAAGGTAAGGTCTGCATTGTGACCCATGAAGAGGTGTGTTACGCTCCAAAACAACTTGAGTTTTCTCACTTATACGAGCAGAAATCTGGGGAGGATGTGCAGGGCCGGGGATTCAGGGTGTGGGAGAATGGTGGAGGGAACATAAAGTTGGATCAGGTCAAACTGATTGATGGCCCAGGAAGCAGAGATTCTGCATTGAGTGTTGCAGCTCAGAGAGTACGAAAAGACTCTAGCAGTTTGGTTGGAATGTGGATCAGAAGATGAGTGAATTGGAAATGCCCCATCTCTTTTGGATCTAGAGGCTTAGGGAGATTGGAATGTTATAGGAGATTTGTCATTTAAGACCTACTCACCCACACTGAGGGGGTGCATAGGACAGACTTTTTTTTTTTTTTTTTTAATTCTTATTGGCGTATAGTTGCTTTACAATGTTGTGTTAATTTCTGCTGCACAGCAAAGTGAATCAGTTGTACATATACATATACCCACTCTTTTTGAGATTCTATCCCTCTACAGGTCATTACACAGTATTGAGTTGAGTTCCCTGTGCTATACAGTAGGTTCTCATTAGTTATCTCTTTTATACATAGTAGTTTATATATGTCAATCCCAATCTCCCAATTCATCCCACCCCCTCTTTCCCCCTTGGTATCCATACTTTTGTTCTCTCTACATCTGTGTCTCTATTTCTGCTTTGCAAATAAGTTCATCTGTATCATTTTTCTAGATTCCACATATAAGTGATACTATATGATATGTGTTGAGGACAGACCTTTTACCAATATTTAAAAAAATAAATTTGTGAGGGGAGCCCCAGTATCCTTGAAGAGCTTTGTGATGGCTCCTCTCTGTGGTCCAGAGCTTAAGGAGGGAAACACAGCCACCCAGTTGGAAAACTTCAGTGCATTGGGAGTAGTTGGATCTTGGTGTGTCAGGGGCCAAATGGCAGCACTCAACCACCAAAGACAAGGTGGGCAGGGTTAACCTCATGTGCAGCAGGGTCAGAGCAGAAACCAGGACGGTCCAACTCACAAAGACCCATGGTGTTGGCCAGTTAATTGTGGTGTTCCTGGAAGTGAAATAGGCAGAAAGCCTACTAAATTCTTACTTGATCTGTATAAGCAGAAAAGTTCTAGGTCAAGTAAACACAAGTTGAACTCGAATCATAAAAACAGAGAATCACATTCCTTCAATCAATTCCTAGCCTTGAGCAAGTTCACAGACCCAGAGCCCCTCAGATGAAGGGAAGGCCAGGTCCTCTCGGGGGAGGACCCAGTACACTGCTGAAAATTTATACTGTGAATCTTTCTCCCAGCCTGACCGCAAAAGACCTAAGGCCTTTTACCAGGGTTGCTGTGCATTGGGGGAAAAGAAACAAATCTTTTGGGGACCACTGGACCCTGGCTCTGAAATGACTTTGATTCCAGGAGAACCGGAATGTCACTGGGCCCTTCAGTCAGAGTAGGGGGCTATGAAGGTCACGTGGTCAAGGAGTTCTGTCTCACAGTGGGTCCAGTGGGTCCCCAGGCCCATCCTGTGGTTATCCCCAGTTCCAGAATGTGTAACTAGGATAGATGTATTTAGCAGCTGGCAGAACCCCACACTGTGCAGTGCAGGCTATTATGGTAGAAAGGTCCCCTGGGGTAAGTCACTCTGTCCTTGAACTTCAGTTTTCCATCTATACAATAATATGCCGGACCAAGTGATTCCCATGGACCCATTTCACTGTGCAATTTGCTCTCTATCAATTCCGGCAGGTTAAAAACCTGCATGTGCTTGAGCTACAGCCAAGTCCTAAAAAATTCTGTCAGGTACCATCTGGCTCCAATCTTCCATAATTCTACAGAAGCTTCTAGAGCACCCCCGTACTCCGATTTCTCTCTATACCCAGGAGGCAAGGGAGGTGCTGAATTCTGTCATCTCCACTCACCAGCCTTTTATGGTGGATCACTAAGATGAATCTGTCATGAATTAGAGAGAGGAGGTGCTGTGTTCAGACATTAATGGAATCCTGCACTAGCAATCTTGTAAATTCCACTGGAATATTTATGTCAGGCAATAGAGTATAATTTGAGGGCTTCTGTGAGTGGGGGTTTGTTAAGAAAAGACTGATCCTTTTGGGAACAGATCCAGCTTTCTACATAGGTGTCCTGGGTCATGGAAGAAAGGCTGGCTTAGTCAACAAACATTTAATGAGCACCTACTATGTCCCACCCACTATCTTCATGACGCCAAATGTCTCAGGCAAGGAAATCAATCTGGAGAAGGAGACTAAGTCCCCAGACACAATTTTGCCACTTGATAGCAGGGCGAATGTGGAGCAAAATTCTTAAACTCAACAACCCTGTTTGCAAATCTGCAAAGTGGACAAAATGGTATCATCCCCCTCTTGGGGTTATGATGAGGTCTAGAGAAGATAGTGCTTGCCAAGAGGTTAGCCCAGCTCTCAGTGCATAGAAAGCTCTTCAGAACTGGCTGTTATTATTACTTATTACCACATGCCAGGCAGAATGTTCCATGCTTTGTTTATGCTGCTGCATCAAGTTTTTTTTTACGTCATCTCACGGCCATCTGATCCAGCTCCGATATCTGATATGCGAGAAAAGTCTTGCTCAAGGTCACACAATGTGTGATAATTGGTCACCAAAATTAATGGATGCCAAACCCAGGTAGGTCCCTGGGGCTGCCTAGAAATTCTTTTTTATTTGCTTTGATATAGATGATCACATTTGCTCTGCATAGCAAAGTTAAGTGGTAGTGTTGCTATGATCTCCATGGTACCGATAAGGAAACGGAGGCGTTACAAGACCACGTGGTCTTGCCTTCATCTCCATCATTCCGAATCCTCTCAACAGCCCCATCGCAGGTGATATTTTCATTTTGCAGACTGAGAAGTGGAGGCTTGGAGAGATTAAGCCAATCTCTCAAGGAAAGTACAAGGTAGAGATGGGATTCAAAGTATAGCTCTGATTCTCAAACCCATGGTCTTCCCCCTAACAATGTGGCAAAGTGATTAAGAGTTACAGTTTTGGAATCAGATGCCCTGTGTTCTAATCTATTAAAAATGACAAACGCTAAACCTGTAGCATCCCTGCCCACCCTGACCCCCACCCCCGCCCCGCCCTGCTTCCCATTCTGGGTTTTGTTTTTCTCCTGAACGCCTATCACCTTCTTATAGGTTGCATATGGCATTGTTTATTTTGTTTATTGCCTTCATTCCCTCTCCCAGAATATAAGCTCTGTGAATACAGGAATTTTTTTTTTCCTGTTTTATCCATCGCTATATCTCCACTCCTGGAATATGCTTGGACCAAGGCAGGCATATCCAAAATAATTCAGCCCACGAATAATCTCGACTCCTTCTTTCTACCATTTAGTGGCTGCCAACTTGCTTCAGTAAGTTACTTATTACTCCCTCCACACTTCAGTTTCCTCAACAGTAAAACTGAGAAAATGCAATACCTACCTCACACAAAGGCTGTGAGGATCAGTGGGATTAGTGCATATAAAGGGCTTAAGACAGGGTCAGGAACACAGTAGGTGCTCAATAATTGCTTACTATTACATAATCCATTGCATGCCAGCACTCTAA
The DNA here is from genome assembly GCF_000442215.2 of Lipotes vexillifer. Lineage (NCBI taxonomy): Eukaryota > Metazoa > Chordata > Mammalia > Artiodactyla > Lipotidae > Lipotes > Lipotes vexillifer. The sequence continues at coordinate 946,011 of NW_006797892.1, read as the reverse complement.
TGACACCAGGTATCCCTTAATGACATCTACTAGTCCATGTTTGTTTTACGTATATTATCAAATTGACTCCTTTAAATGACTACTATCCTCGCTTTACAGATGAGGAGATGGAGGGATGAAAGTGTGATGCCTTTTGCCGTCATGTCCTTAATCAGCATCCAGGGAAGGCGTCTTCATAGTATACCCCAAAGTCAACCATTCTAGGTTTCCTTCTATGGAAGCTGGCGAGCGGCACTGCCATGTTGGCATTTCAAACTTCCATTCATTAAACTTAAAAGCTTTACAGAATCAGTGTTGGTTTGCAGAATGCCTCAGGGACATCCTCCCTTAATTAATGCCAGTCTTAATGTAAAGCCACATTAATAAGACCACTGTATCTTGAGGTCCTGGGTGATACAATGCCTGGGACAATCTATTTATATCCAAGGTATTTAAAATAGTTTCCCTACTCCCACCCTACCAAAAAAAAAAAAAATCAATTTATACTTCATGTTGTTGCAAAATCAGATTTATCACCCAGGGGATTAAGAAAAACGAAGGGCCAATTTAATGACAGGGTTTAGTTCATTATTTATCTTCTAGCATGTAAATTATAGATTGTCATAAATTTTTCATTCTTTGGGTGCCCACTACCTAACTCCAGAAAAAGAATGCAGACGCCTGTATTACAAAGAGCAAGTGTCCCCTCTCTGGCACAGGGGCCATCTCCTCTGCCTTCTGACAGACGATAATCTGTCAGAATGAAAAATTAATGGCCGCTCCCTTAATTCATCATTGCCTGCCTCTGTTCTATTAATGCCTCCCCGCTTCCTCCCTCCCTCCTTCCTCCCTCTGCCTCCATCCACCACCATGGCAGGAGTCCATTCACCAGCAGTGAATTGGAAGCAGAGAACTGGACTAGCCGTGGGAACAGAAAAAGAAAATCAAGTCCATTGACCTCTGGACCCACAGAACATCTGTTCAAGTGGGAAAGGGCTGGTTCTACTCTATCCATCAAATACAGCAGAACCCTGTGATGCAAATGCCGATGCAGCATGTGGGTACTACCAAGGGCATCTTGAACTCTCTACCCCTTAACAAGACCTGTTGTGGGAATTGGGTGGGGCTGTTATGCTGTGTGGAATTTCAGTATCTTCAGATTCACTGAGCAAATGATGAGTCTTGGAATTTGGTAGGGAAACTGAAAAGCCATTTGCTCCAACTCTCCTGTTTTACAGATCAAAAGACAGGGCTTCGGAAAGGAGATGGGTTTTGCTAAAGGTCATGCAACTAGTGAGATTGGTACCACTGCAAATTATGGATGTCAAACTCAGCTGGGCTCCCAAGGCAAGGTATCGATCTGTTCATTTGTTGTAAATCATCTCTCTTCTAATTCCCTTAAAGACTCTTCCAAATCTCATTCAACTTCCCTGATTCTTCATAGAGGTCCTACCTCATCATAATAACCAGTTATGCCTTTTACCAAATATTTCTAGCTCTTCTCTTTGTGGATAGATGCTAGGGTTGCACGGCTCTACTCACCTTGAGGTTAGGTTTGTTCATGTGGCTTGCTTTGGCCAATGAAATGTGAGTAGCAGCTTTAAGACCAGGGTTAGAATTAACACATTCCCTTCTCACTGCTGTGGCAATGGTTTAGGTGTGGTAGAGTTCAGACCCCATCAGTCTGTGTCCTCAAGTGACCACGATGAGAACACCCCCACTGACCCAGTCTCCACTGACCCAGCTCTCACCCAGTATAAGTGAGAGTTAAATTTTATTGTCTCAAGCCTTTGAGGTACTGGCTCATTTATTTTTCTTACAGCAATATTTAACTTATTCTGACTTTGAAATTCATGGAAAAAATTGAGGTCACCAGGTTCTCCCTTCCCCAGCTTCCTGCAGGTGTATCTACCCATCATCCTCTCCTTTCCTCCAGGCTGAGTAAATGAGGGATCTCTTCCATAAGATACATCATCTCCTAGCTTCTCAGTTTCTCCCTTCCTTTTGCTTCTGCCTTGTCAATGTCTCCTTTCATCGGCTTCTCCTTTGCCTGACCTTTTAACCACTCTCCTTTCTATTTTTCATCCAATATCTTCGAAAGTTGTCTACACTTTTTCTCTCCCATCTCACCTCTATTCCCTCTCAACCCACTGTAACTAGATTTCTCCTCTCAGGGCTCCAGGGATGCTCTTAATGATGTGCAATGACATCTTGTTAGGTCCAGTTTGTTTACCGTGCTTGACCTTGTCCTTGGGTCTGCTACTGTTGATTCTGTCTCCTCCTTGAAATACCAGGACCCTTGGCTTTTGTGACATCTAAGTCTCTTGGATCTTTGCATATGTCTTGGCCAGTTCCTTACTGATGTATAGTTAATTTACAGTGTTGTTAGTTTCAGGTGTACAGCAAAGTGATTCAGTTCTGTCTGTCTGTCTGTCTATCTATCTATCCTCTTTCAGATTCTTTTCCATTATAGGTTATCACAAGATACTGAATATAGTTCCCTGTGCTATAAGTAGGTCCTTGTTGTTTATCTATTTTGTGTATAATAGTGTGTATCTGTTACTCTCAAACTCCTAATTTATCCCTCCCCCCCCATTCTTTGGTAACCATAAGTTTGTTTTCTATGTCTATGAGTCTGTTTCTGTTTTGTAATTAAGTTCATTTATATCATATTTTAGATTCCACATATAAGCGATATCTTATGGTATTTGCCTTTCTCTGTCTGACTTACTTCACTTAGTATGATCATCTCTAGGTTCATCCACATTGTTGCAAATGGAATTATTTCATTCTTTTTTAATGGCTGAGTTAGTATTCTATTGTATATATATATACCACATGTTTTTTTTAATTTTATTTTTTAACATCTTTATTGGAGTATAATTGCTTTACAATGGTGTGTTAGTTTCTGCTTTATAACAAAGTGAATCAGTTATACA
>NW_006797892.1:939497-942690 GCF_000442215.2 Lipotes vexillifer | reverse complement strand
TATATATATATATACCATATCTTCTTTATCCATTTATCTGTTGATGGGCACTTAGGTTGCTTCCATGTCTTGGCTATTGTAAATAGCACTGCTGTGAACATTGGGGTGCATGTATCTTTTCAAATTAGAGTTTTTGTCTTTTCCAGATATATGCCCAGGAGTGGGATTGCTGGATCATATGGTACTCTATTTTTAGTTTCTTAAGGAACCTCTGTACTATTCTCTAAAGTGGCTGCACCAATTTACATTCCCACCAACAGTGCAGGAGGGTTCCATTTGGAGGAGACAGAGAACTGATGGGGAGGATGGTGGGGTTTGATATTGTGTATAGCCACAGTCACTCCTACCACTAATCTCTGGCCCTCCCTTCCCTATAATATCCTTAGTTCCTTCCTGCCTTCCATCTTAGTTCAAAGAACCTCAGGCAGCCAGCTGAGAGACAGTGTACCATAACACTCAAGAACATGGGCTTTGGAGATATGTGTGGTCTGGATTTATATTGTGGTCCCATCACATACTAGCTGTGTGACTTTGGGAAAGTTACTTTACCTCTCTGTGTCGCAATGGCCTTATCACAGCAATAAGTTCTAGTCTCCATCATCTACAACATCAGTTGTCCTCCAGAACAAGTTTTCATCTCTTCATTTAAGGTTGTTCAACCCCTCAGGCAGCCTGGATACCAATGTCCCCCTCCCCAGTTGTATCCAACATCTGTGACCCTCCTTTCTGAATGCTGCCCCAATAGCACTGCCCTTCTTTTGTACTTTAAAAAATAGCACAGACATATGGAAGTAGAGAAAGGGCATAGAATGTGGAATGTGAGTCTTGCCTCCGTGCCTAGCTAACTGACACTGGGCAGATCATGGAACCCATCTGACACTGTACCTGAGCCTCCCTTATTTTAAATCAAAATTCTGAATTGAAAATTAAATTTAAATTAGAAATCAATAATACCTTTCTTCTCAGGTTTTTCTAAGTAGTAAGTGTAATAAGATGCATATTTTGGGCTTCATCCATTTGTAGGTACCAAGTGAAATGACATTAAAATTAAAATTTGAGCTCTTGACTATGCAGACCTACCCTCCCCCAAGAAATTCATGAATCCTTATGGTATCCACGTGGGTCCAAAAACCAGACTTGTTTTTTTCTCTCTGCCAGCCCACGTCAAGCGTGACAGGATGCTGCTCCTTCAAATGGCCCATGTTCTCAGTGATAGCTTTCCAATGTCTGGGTTTCAGAAGGGTGGGCCCTCTGTCACTCCTCAAGGCTGCTGAAACCAGAAATGCCCCTTCTGAATCCCGATGCGAAGGATCTGAGTTGTAAGTCTTGAAAAGTGAGCAGGAGAATACTCCTCTGTGCTGTGCCAAGATAGGTGGCCACACAGTTTGTTGCTTGAGCTCCAAGTGTCACAAGGTTTGGTAATAAAACTTTTCCACACTCTTCCATGCCTCGCTGGACCAGGAATTCATACATTGCTTCTGGCCCAGGAGTTCACTGAGCGGCCACACAGAGGATGGGGCTCTGCTCCCATCCCATCACTGGTACTCAGGTGCTGTGGCACTAGAGCCCAGACACATCCAACGTTGGTGGACTGGAAATACCAGCATTATGCCGGAGACTTAGATGGTATCTCAGGAAATGTGACAACTGCTCGGTTGGGGTATCACACGACTAAGTTGCTTGAGACTCAAAAGTATTACCGCACTGAGCGATGCCCACGTTTCCAGTCGTTTTCTTTTTATTTATTTATTTACATTTTTTATTGGAGTATAGTTGCTTTACAATATTGTGTTAGTTTATACTGTACAGCAAAGTGAATCGGCTATACGTGTACATATATCCTCTCTCTTTTGGATTTCCTTCTCATTTAGGTCACCACAGAACATTGAGAAGAGATCCCTGTGCTATACGGTAGGTTCTCATTAGTGATCTATTTTTTACATAGTATTAATAGTGTATATATGTCAGTCCCAATCTCCCAATTCATCCCACCCTCCCCTTTCCCTCTTGGTATTCATATGTTTGTTCTCTACGTCTGTGTCTCTATTTCTGCTTTGTATATAAGATCGTCTATACTGATCTTTTCAGATTCCACATATATGCGTTAATATACAATATTTGTTTTTCTTCTTGAAGCCACAGGAAGTGCACATCTTCTCCCCCTCAGTAGCTAGAATTCTCCTTCCTTTATTTAAAAAATTAATTGATTAATTAATTTTATTTTTGGCTGTGTTGGGTCTTCGTTGCTGTGCACAGGCTTTCTCTAGTTGTAGTGAGCGGGGGCTACTCTTCGTTGTGGTGCGTGGGCTTCTCATTGCGGTGGCTTCTCTTACGGAGCACGGGCTCTAGGGCATGTGGGCTTCAGTAGTTGTGGCATGTAGGCTCAGTAGTTGTGGCTCTTGGGCTCTAGAGCACAGGCTCAGTAGTTGTGGTGCACGGGCTTAGTTGCTTCGCAGCATGTGGGATCTTCCTGGACCAGGGCTCTAACCCGTGTCCCCTGCATTGATAGGCAGATTCTCAACCACTGTGCCAACAGGGAAGCCCAAGAATTCTCCTTCTTTTTGATGCTCATGACTTGCAGTTGAATCTGACTTGCAATGCTAGCCTCTGTCTTCTCTTTAGAGTGTCTTCCCAGGAGCCTCTGTTCCTCCCTCTAACATGACCCCTGGTGCACCCTCACTCATCAGATATGTCTGAAATATTCCCGAATCCCTCTGTTGTCTGGGACCCTCTTCCAACTGGCTCCTTATCTCTGGAGTTGCAAATGGGTGGGACTATCTTCCTCCTCCAGCCACCAGAAGCACTCTGAAGCCCAGCTTTGCCCAGCTAAGACCAATTCTACAAAATTCAGTGCACCATGCGGGCACTCAGATGTTAATTTCCTTTCCTCCTACCCTGTTCTAGCATGACCTTGAAGACAGAACATCAGGACTTGTGAACATTACATTCTTTTTCTTTCCCATCCATCTCACCAGTAATTTTTCCCCTCTCGCTTGAATAAAACAACATCAAAAAATAGATTGGCTTGATTTCCCAGTAAATTGCCATTGCATAAGTGTCTGTTACTTTGCATGGCTGGAATATTCAGGGGGAATTAATGATATTGTTCAGTGGCTACTATGAAGATTTATGTGTGGATCGAGGGAGATTTGCATTCTTTCTTTCTATCTCCCCCCCCCCCCCCCCCCCCCCC
>NW_006797892.1:873681-938809 GCF_000442215.2 Lipotes vexillifer | reverse complement strand
CCCCCCCCCCCCCCCCCCGCCGCTTCAAGTAATACTAAAGATTACAAAAGAGAAATAAACAGGACAAGTTAATCTGAAATGAATCTTTAATCAGGTTTCACACGTTTCAAGCAAACGTCTCCTTTGTTTGAGCACCGCTGCAGAGGCAGGGCCCGGAGACACCATTTTGTAGATGGATCCGCAAAGTCAAAGCCATTCTGACAGAAATCAAACAAGAAATAATTTCTCCCTCAAGGAATTCTGTTTTCGCTTAATGACGGCTGGAGTTTCTGTCAAAATGGCATAACGGTGGTTTTTAATTACGAGTCTTCCTGTCTGGTTTAATGGCAAGACTTTTACTTATTTGGTATTTTCCCTGCGCTCAGAAGCTCATTTGTTGAGTGTGGGCTTTGCCAAATGCAGAGTTTACCCCAACGGGAAGAAGTGAATTAGCTACTAAAAGCTGACCTGTGCCCAAACTTCCCCTTTATGAAGGAGAAGGAGACTGACCTGGCCAGTGGGACTCCATAGGGTCAAGTTGGAGCTGGAAGTTTATTTCCTAAGACCATGGGAGAGGAACAAATTAAAGCAGCGAAGCCTAGCCAATGGGGTAAGAGCCCCAAGACCCAGAATCCAAAAATCAATCTAAAACATCCACAAGGACCAGGGTTCAGGCCAGGCACCTAACCGTTCAAACAATTAAGGATGGACTGATGTCGTGTAGTGGAAAAAGCACTTGCCATCCTCTCACTGGCGCTGTTTTCCAGCTCTATGGAACACTGGGGTCATTTAACCTCCCTGAACTTCAGCCTCCAACGCCTAAGATGGAGACTTAAAGGGAGAAACCTATGGCAGGAAAAAGTGAGTTGAAATCCACTCCTTGCCTCTTGCCCATCTGCAGAGTTACTTAAGCTCTCTGAGTGTCCTTGGCAACACGGAGAAAACACGGAAGCAGAAAATATTAGGAATCATGTAATGTTCTCATATGAAATTTGAAGGAGCTCAAACTATTCAAACCCAGCTCTGTTCCGCATTTGCTGCTGGAGAGAAAGCTGACATTATCTTCGGGTGTCTTGGCTTTGCTACTTATTATTTATTTATTTGGTTGTACCGGGACTTAGTAGCGGCAGGTGGGCTCCTTAGTTGTGGCATGTGAACTTTTAGTTACGGCATGCATGTGGGATGTAGTTCCCTGACCAGGGATCGAACCTGAGCTGCCTGTATTGGGAACAGGGGGTCCTATCCACTGCACCACCAGGGAAGTCCCTCTCTTGGCTTTGAATGGCTGAACATGTACATAATGCCTTTCCTTTGTTTCTTGGCTGCCTAATGAATTGAGTTAGAGGATCTTAGTAACTAATAGGTCGCTAGACCTTGGGCCTGGCTGGTTACAGTTTTACGGTAAGACTACAGGTGGGCAGGGTGAAGCATTCTACGTTTTCCAGTTTGGTGTACAAGATGTAGGGCTCAGAACGATTCTGGCTTAACACATATATGTGGAATCGAGAAAAATGGTACAGATGAACCTATTTGCAGGGGAGGAAAAGAGACGCAGACACAGAGAACAATTGTGTGGACTCGGGGTGGGGGGCGATGGGATGAATTGGGAGATTGGGATTGACATATATACACTGCCATGTGTAAAACAGATAGCTAGTGAGAACCTGCTGTATAGTGCAGGGAGCTCAGCTTAGTGCTCTGTGATGCCCTAGATGGGTGGGATGGGGGGGTGGGGTGGGAGGGAGGTCCAAGAGGGAGGGGATATATGTATACATACAGCTGATTCACTTGGTTGTACAGCAGAAACTATCCTCCAATTAAAGAAAAATAAAGAATGAGGTAGGGCTTCCCAGGAAAGTAGGGGGAGGGATTAGCTGCCTTTTTTTCTTCTATACTGCTAAAGTTTCCTTTTTTCTCCCCACCGTGTAATTCTATGTGGATATGGGTAGTTCCAGGGGAGGGTGGGAAAGGTTGTTGAATTAATTACAGTAGGAAATTACCATTAATTTTGGAGGTGACAGAATCTTTGTGAAAACCACACTCTCTGCATCAAGCTTAGCTGAGAACGTTATCTATCTTCAGTGCGTTGGTCAGCTGGACAATAACGGCACCTGAATTTCACTGCCAAGGCATCTCCACCCTAATTTGCAGGCCCCTAGGACCACAGCAAAGGAGGGTGAGGAACTTGAAACAGTAACAAGTATTACCTTGATTTTGATCCATATAATAGATGCTCAATTAAGTATACATTGGATGAAAACAGAATCTACCAACCAGTGATGCTGTGGATCTAGTAGGCATTCAATAAATAGTTATTGAACAACAAAGTTCTATAGCTTTGGATGACTTGATTAGCCTCTCCTGCATTTTATTTGCAATGTCTCCTCCATATCACATTTTATGAATTTATAATCATTAACTAGAATTAATAACTTCTTATTTTATGAGTTTAGGTGCATTCACCTTAAATCTTTTCTGGAATGACGCAGAGCAAAGGAATAAAATAAAAGAAAGGAGGAGGGACTTCCCTGGAGGTGCAGTGGTTAAGAATCCGCCTGCCAAGGCAGGGGACACAGGTTGAAGCCCTGGTCCAGGAAGATCCCACGTGCCATGGAGCAATTAAGCCTGTGAGCCACAACTACTGAGCCTGCGTGCCACAACTACTGAAGCCCATGCGCCTAGAGCCCATGCTCTGCAACAAGAGAAGCCACGGTAATAAGCCCACACACCGCAACGAAGAATAGCCCCCTCTCGCTGCAACTAGAGAAAGCCCGCGTGCAGCAACGAAGATCCAACACAGCCAAAAATAAAAAATAAATAAAATAAATAAATTTTTTAAAAAAGGAGGAAAGAGTAAGTTTAACTATTTTGCATACCATGGAGTGGTATTTAAGAAGAGAAGATTGGATCCCCAGGTTAATTTTCTGCTCAGTGAGGTGCCAGTTGTGAGTCTGAGGCAACATATAAAGACTCTCACTCTTTGGGAAGACTTCATGCCCTGGCAACCTACAGGCCGAGTGGATGAAAGGCTCTTGCTGCTCCAGCCAGGAGTCAGGACTCTGCCTCTGAGGTGGGAGAGCCAACTTCAGAACACTCGTCAAGAAGAGACCTCCCAGCCCCACATAATATCAAACGGCGAAAATCTCCCAGAGATCTCCATCTCAACACCAGCACCCAGCTTCACTCAACGACCAGCAAGCTACAGTGCTGGACAACCTATGCCAACCATATAGCAAAACAGGAACACAACCCCACCCACTAGCAGAGAGGCTGCCTAAAATCATAATAAGTCCACAGACACCCCAAAACACACCACCAGACGTGGACCTGCCCACTAGAGAGACAAGATCTAGCCTCATACACCACAACACAGCCACTAGTCCCCTCCACCAGGAAGCCTACACAACCCACTGAACCAACCTTAGCCACTGGAGACAGACATCAAAAACAACGGGAGCTACGAACTTGCAGCCTGCAAAAAGGTGAACCCAATCACAGTAAGATAAGCAAAATGAGAAGACAGAAAAACACACAGCAGATGAAGGAGCAGGATAAAAACCCACCAGACCTAACAAATGAAGAGGAAATAGGCAGTCTACCTGAAAAAGAGTTCAGAATAATGATAGTAAAGATGATCCAAAATCTTGGAAATAGAATGGACAAAATGCAAGAAGCAGTTAACAAGGACCTAGAAGAAATAAAGATGAAACAGACAATGATGAACAACACAATAAATGAAATGAAAAATACTCTAGATGGGATCAATAGCAGAATAAATGAGGCAGAAGAACGGATAAGTGACCTGGAAGATAAAATAGTGGAAATAACTACTGCAGAGCAGAATAAAGAAAAAAGAATGAAAAGAACTGAGGACAGTCTCAGAGACCTCTGGGACAACATTAAACGCACCAACATTCGAATTATAGGGGTTCCAGAAGAAGAAGAGAAAAAGAAAGGGACTGAGAAAATATTTGAAGAGATTATAGTTGAAAACTTCCCTAATATGGGAAAGGAAATCGTTAATCAAGTCCAGGAAGCACAGAGAGTCCCATACAGGATAAATTCAAGGAGAAATACGCCAAGACACATATTAATCAAACTGTCAAAAACTAAATACAAAGAAAGCATATTAAAAGCAGCAAGGGAAAAACAACAAATAACACACAAGGGAATCCCCATAAGGTTAACAGCTGATCTCTCAGCAGAAACTCTACAAGCCAGAAGGGAGTGGCAGGACATACTGAAAGTGATGAAGGAGAAAAACCTGCAACCAAGATTACTCTACCCAGCAAGGATCTCATTCAGATTTGATGGAGAAATTAAAACCTTTACAGACAAGCAAAAGCTGAGAGAGTTCAGCACCACCAAACCAGCTTTACAACAAATGCTAAAGGAACTTCTCTAGACAAAAACACAAGAGAAGGAAAAGTCCTATAATAACGAACCCAAAACAATTTAGAAAATGGGAATAGGAACATACATATCGATAATTACCTTAAATGTAAATGGACTAAATGCTCCCACCAAAAGACACAGATTGGCTGAATGGATACAAAAACAAGACCCATATATATGCTGTCTACAAGAGACCCACTTCAGACCTAGAGACACATACAGACTGAAAGTAAGGGGATGGAAAAAGATATTCCATGCAAATGGAAACCAAAAGAAAGCTGGAGTAGCAATTCTCATATCAGACAAAATAGACTTTAAAATAAGGACTATCAGAAGAGACAAAGAAGGACACTACATAATGATTAAGGGATCGATCCAAGAAGAAGATATAACAATTGTAAATATTTATGCACCCAACATAGGAGCACCTCAATACATAAGGCAAAAACTAGCAGCCATAAAAGGGGAAATCGACAGTAACACATTCATAGTAGGGGACTTCAACACCCCACTTTCACCAATGGACAGATCATCCAAAATGAAAATAAATAAGGAAACACAAGCTTTAAATGATACATTAAACAGGATGGACTTAATTGATATTTATAGGACACTCCATCCAAAAACAACAGAATACACATTTTTCTCAAGTGCTCATGGAACATTCTCCAGGATAGATCATATCTTGGGTCACAAATCAAGCCTTGGTAAATTTAAGAAAATTGAAATTATATCAAGTATCTTTTCCGACCACAACGCCATGAGATTAGATATCAATTATAGGAAAAGAGCAGTAAAAAATACAAACACATGGAGGCTAAACAATACACTACTTAGTAACGAAGTGATCACTGAAGAAATCAAAGAGGAAATTAAAAAATACCTAGAAACAAATGACAATGGAGATACAACGACCCAAAACCTATGGGATGCAGCAAAAGCAGTTCTAAGAGGGAAGTTTATAGCAATACAAGCCCACCTTAAGAAGCAGGAAACATCTCGAATAAACAACCTAACCTTGCACCTCAAGCAATTAGAGAAAGAAGAACAAAAAAACCCCAGAGTTAGCAGAAGGAAAGAAATCATAAAAATCAGATCAGAAATAAATGAAAAAGAAATGAAGGAAACAATAGCAAAGATCAATAAAACTAAAAGCTGGTTCTTTGAGAAGATTAACAAAATTGATAAACCATTAGCCAGACTCATCAAGAAAATAAGGGAGAAGACTCAAATCAATAGAATCAGAAATGAAAAAGGAGAAGTAACAACTGACACTGCAGAAATACAAAAAATCATGAGGGATTACTACAAGCAACTCTATGCCAATAAAATGGACAATCTGGAAGAAATGGACAAATTCTTAGAAATGCACAAACTGCCAAGACTGAATCAGGAAGAAATAGAAAATATGAACAGACCAATCACAAACACTGAAATTGAAACTGTGATTAAAAATCTTCCAACAAACAAAAGCCCAGGACCAGATGGCTTCACAGGCGAATTCTATCAAACATTTAGAGAAGAGCTAACACCTATTCTTCTCAAACTCTTCCAAAATATAGCAGAGGGAGGAACACTCCCAAACTCATTCTACGAGGCCACCATCACCTTGATACCAAAACCAGACAAGGATGTCACAAAGAAAGAAAACTACAGGCCAATATCACTGATGAACATAGATGCAAAAATCCTCAACAAAATACTAGCAAACAGAATCCAACAGCACATTAAAAGGATCATACACCATGATCAAGTGGGGTTTATTCCAGGAATGCAAGGATTCTTCAATATACGCAAATCTATCAATGTGATTAACCATATTAACAAATTGAAGGAGAAAAACCATATGATCATCTCAATAGATGCAGAGAAAGCTTTTGACAAAATTCAACACCCATTTATGATAAAAACCCTGCAGAAAGTAGGTGTAGAGGGAACTTTCCTCAATATAATAAAGGCCGTATATGACAAGCCCACAGCCAACATCATCCTCAATGGCGAAAAACTGAAAGCATTTCCACTAAGGTCAGGAACAAGACAAGGTTGCCCACTCTCACCACTCTTATTCAACATAGTTTTGGAAGTTTTAGCCACAGCAATCAGAGAAGAAAAGGAAATAAAAGGAATCCAAATCGGAAAAGAAGAAGTAAAGCTGTCACTGTTTGCAGATGACATGATACTCTACATAGAGAATCCTAAAGATGCTACCAGAAAACTACTAGAGCTAATCAATGAATTTGGTAAAGTAGCAGGATACAAAATTAATGCACAGAAATCTCTGGCATTCCTATATACTAATGATGAAAAATCTGAAAGTGAAATCAAGAAAACACTCCCATTTACCATTGCAACAAAAAGAATAAAATATCTAGGAATAAACCTACCTAAGGAGACAAAAGACCTGTATGCAGAAAATTATAAGACACTGATGAAAGAAATTAAAGATGATACAAACAGATGGAGAGATATACCATGTTCTTGGATTGGAAGAATCAACATTGTGAAAATGACTCTACTTCCCAAAGCAATCTATAGATTCAATGCAATCCCTATCAAACTACCACTGGCATTTTTCACAGAACTAGAACAAAAAATTTCACAATTTGTATGGAAACACAAAAGACCCCGAATAGCCAAAGCAATCTTGAGAACAAAAAATGGAGCTGGAGGAATCAGGCTGCCTGACTTCAGACTATACTACAAAGCTACAGTAATCAAGACAGTATGGTACTGGCACAAAAACAGAAAGATAGATCAATGGAATAGGATAGAAAGCCCAGAGATAAACCCATGCACATATGGTCACCTTATCTTTGATAAAGGTGGCAGGAATATACAGTGGAGAAAGGACAGCCTCTTCAATAAGTGGTGCTGGGAAAATTGGATAGGTACATGTAAAAGTATGAGATTAGATCACTCCCTAACACCATACACAAAAATAAGCTCAAAATGGATTAAAGACCTAAATGTAAGGCCAGAAACTATCAAACTCTTAGAGGAAAACATAGGCAGAACACTCTATGACATAAATCACAGCAAGATCCTTCTTGACCCATCTCCTAGAGTAATGGAGATAAAAACAAAAATAAACAAATGGGACCTAATGAAACTTCAAAGCTTTTGCACAGCAAAGGAAACCATAAACAAGACCAAAAGACAGCCCTCAGAATGGGAGAAAATATTTGCAAATGAATCAACTGACAAAGGATTAATCTCTAAAATTTACAGGCAGCTCATGCAGCTCAATAACAAAAAAATAAACAACCCAATCCAAAAATGGGCAGAAGACCTAAATAGACATTTCTCCAAAGAAGATATACAGACTGCCAACAAACACATGAAAGAATGCTCAACATCATTAATCATTAGAGAAATGCAAATCAAAACTACAATGAGATATCATCTCACACCAGTCAGAATGGCCATCATCAAAAAATCTAGAAACAATAAATGCTGGAGAGGGTGTGGAGAAAAGGGAACACTCTTGCACTGCTGGTGGGAATGTGAATTGGTTCAGCCACTATGGAGAACAGTATGGAGGTTCCTTAAAAAACTACAAATAGAACTACCATATGACCCAGCAATCCCACTACTAGGTATATACCCTGAGGAAACCAGAATTCAGAAAGAGTCATGTACCAAAATGTTCATTGCAGCTCTATTTACAATAGCCCGGAGATGGAAACAACCTAAGTGCCCGCCGTCGGATGAATGGATAAAGAAGATGTGGCACATATATACAATGGAATATTACTCAGCCATAAAAAGAAACGAAATTGAGCTATTTGTAATGAGGTGGATAGATCTAGAGTCTGTCATACGGAGTGAAGTAAGTCAGAAAGAGAAGGACAAATACCGTATGCTAACACATATATATGGAATTTAAGAAAAAAAAATGTTATGAAGAACCTAGGGGTAAAACAGGAATAAAGACAGAGACCTACTGGAGAACAGACTTGAGGATATGGGGAGGGGGAAGGGTGAGGTGTGTTAGGGCGAGAGAGAGACATGGACATATATATACTAACAAACGTAAGGTAGATAGCCAGTGGGAAGCAGCCGCATGGCACAGGGAAACCGGCTCGGTTCTTTGTGGCTGTCTGGAGGGGTGGGATAGGGAGGGTGGGAGGGAGGGAGACAAAGAGGGAAGAGATATGGGAACATATATATATGTATAACTGACTCACTCTGTTATAAAGCAGAAACTAACACACCATTGTAAAGCAATTATACCCCAATAAAGATGTTAAAAAAAATAAATAAAAAAAAAAAAGAAGAGAAGGTTGGACTTGACTGTATGAATTGTTCATTGGCTAAGATGCCAAAGAAATAACTGCAGCAGTGGAGACCTCATGCTCCGTGGCGTTGAATAGTCATATACTTGGGATTCAGGCTTTTTGATGTTCACCTTTCATCCTAGAGGCAGCAGTTCGTACCTCTTTTGCAAGAGCCTGACTTTGGGAGATAGTTCAGATACCAGGAGTATCAGGAATTTATATTTATTTCTGAATCAGATGAGAGCAACTCCCCCATAATTCTTGAAGATTAAGAATTTAGTTCTGAACTTAGTGCTAAGAGTGTAATGATAGAATAACAAGTTTTAAGAGTCTAAAGGGTCCAAGGAAACATCGAATCAAACAGTCTCAATAAGTGGCCATCTAGTCTCCGCTTAAATATCACCAGTGATGAGGAACTCACTACCTTATGAAGAAGTCTCTTGTTAATGTTTGAAATCATTGACGTGCATCACTGAGTTTCCTCTTTTCCAGGAGAAGCACTCCCAGTTCCTCTAGCCGCTTCTCACATGGTCTGGGTATCAGTCACTCACACTTTAGTGTGAAAGTCACTACTTGAAGAGGATTTGCATTGAGAACTGGCCTGTTGCAGCATGCACATCTGATCCAGGCACAGCTGATTATGGTTAGGAATATGACCAAGTGTCAACAAACTTCCTTAGGGACGCCTTCCCTGCTTCTGACATTAGGTCAATTTTCCTTTTCATAATTTCTCTCTGTGCTGTATACTTTCCCTTGGAAGTACTTTGCAAAATCACAATCTTATAATTAATCATTTGATTCTTTGCTTTCCCCTCCCGTTACCCAAGGGCTCCATGAGGTTGAGGCTGTCTCTGGTTTTGCTCTCCAATAAATCTCCTCTGCTCTGCACAGTGGCTGGCACATAGATGCTCAAAAATATCTATTAAATGAATGAATCATCTGGACCTCAAGTGTCACTTTCTAGCAATTTTTCTTTCTTTCTTTTTTTTTTTTTTGTGGTACGCAGGCCTCTCACTGTTGTGGCCTCTCCCGTTGCAGAGCACAGGCTCCGGACGCGCAGACTCAGTGTCCGTGGCTCACGGGCCCAGCCACTCCGCGGCATGTGGGATCCTCCCGGACCAGGGCACGAACCCGCGTCCCCTAGCACCGGCAGGCGGACTCTCAACCACTGCGCCACCCGGGAAACCCCCAACTTTCTAGCAATTTTTGAGCTTGGATCTTAGATACACAGGAGGTGATTACCACCACCCCGCCCTCCCCCACACTCCCCCACAAATAACCAGGGTTAATTCTCTCCTTTAAATTAGGGGAGATGTTTCTCACCAGCCCAACTCTTTCTTGTCTTGTAGGGACATTGTCCATTGTAGGGTATTTGTCAAAGCCCTTAAAATAAAAGAATTGGCTACATCTGATTTTTACTGCTTCTGCTCCCAGACTGCCGACCTTCCTGTGTGACCTTGAACAAGCTTCCTCATCTCCGGACCTCAGTTTCTCCATTTGTATTACCAAGGGATTGGAAGAGATGTTCTCGTAGGGACCTTCCTGTGTGCGTCCGTGGGCAGTGATTCTGCCCACTCCGCACATTATCATTTTTCCTGCACTAGGCTGAACTCACAAAGCACCTTGTAAGGAGGTCCTTCAAAAGTTATGTGAACTCCACTTGGCTTCCGGAAAGCAGTGATAAAGTGAAATCAACAGAGTTCTGAGCCTTGGGGGACAGCCATGCCGGAACAAAAAGATCCATTTTCTGGCTGCTGCTGTGGCCAGGCCAAGACTAGGTGACAGCAGAGATGCAGAGCCCTGTGTGAGATGGCAGGCCTGCTCTCCACTGTAATCTGTAGGAGGAAGCAGCCAGGGGGCAGGTCTTGGGGTGGGAGGTGGGGAAGGGGGTTAATCGGAGGGGGGGGGGCCGGGGGGGGGGGGGGGGGGGGGGGGGGGGGGGGGTGCCCCTCGATTAGTGCTGGGCCTCTTGTTGATATCAACTCCCTTAGTTCTCCTAAGAGCCTTGGAAGTGTCAGCTGGGAAAAGAAATGCACAGCCTAAAAGTTGAGAGTTACATTTTATTTGGCAGACAAAACTGAGGACTTAAACCCGAAAGACAGCCTCTCAGATAGGTCTGAGGGCCTGCTCCGAAGAGATAAGGGAGGAGCAGGGATATAGAGGAGTTGTGCAACAAAGACCAGGTGGTCGGGACATCAAAAGATCATTGTTAATTAAAGAAAACCAGACATCTCAAGTTAATGAATTTAGCGCTTTTCTATGTATGGGAAGATGCAAGAGTCTGGGCTCACTGAAATCATTCCTTTGATATAAACCTTAAGTATCTAGGGCCACTAACCTGAATCCCCATGGGGTGCATATTTGGGGGCAGCTGCCGTGGCTGAGGGCCTGATGGCCGCAACATCCTTTGTTTACTGATATGGCGGGCGACATTTTTCATCCGCAGGAGGAAGGAATTCTTCCTGGTAGATGAAGAAACTGAAATACATGGAGGTTAAAATATCTGCCGAACAGTGTTACCTGGAGTAGGTTGAACTGGTATTACAAAGAGCGCCCCCTGACTTCAGAGGCTTAAAGAACAGGGGGTTGAATTCTTTCTGCTGATTGAGTCCAAAGGGAATGTTCCAGGCAGATAGGTGGCTTGGATCACACGGTTATTCGTGGCCTCAAATTCTTTGCACTTATTAGTGTCTGTGCCACCTCCTGGGGCCGTATTGTCATTCCCGGTAAGTAATAAATCATAAATACAGGAAGGTCCCACATGCAAGGGTCTATGCAAGGTTGAAAGTTGCACACACACACACACACACACACACACAGAGCATGCACATTTCCACTTTCGCTCTTTTGGGGAGATCTTCCACCTTTTTTCCAAAGGGCTATCAAATGTAGCGTGTGAGTCCTGGGCGGTCACATCTCTGATACGTCTCTATTGCTATTGCACAAGTTGATGGGTTTTGATGGACACCCAGGGCCCTCCTCCTTTTACATTACTTTTTTCCCAGTGTTTGAATGACCAGTCCCTTTGCATCCTTCAGTCCCAGGCCACATGTCACCTCACAGAGCTGGCCCCTCTCTCTAGGCATGGCTTTCATCTGGAGTTTTCTGTCTTCAATCTCAGCCGTGTAGGATTCATCAATCTGAACCAGGGGACTTTCTGAGATGGTCTGATTTCCTCCCTGGCTTGGGGAGGCCGTGGAAAGTAGAGAAAGTGTGCAACCAACACTCTCGCTAATGTTGCTAAAGAAGAGAAAGCAAAGCAAGAGGCCTCTGGCGGGGAGCAGCAGTTCAGCCACCGACTGGGTAATTGGAAGCCCTCCTGTGTGAGTCCTCATTAAGGCTGAGGGATATGGATCATTTTCTAATGACACCTCTTTGATCCCAGCAGCTCAGCGTGCAACCTGCCTCCACGGTTGGGCTGCACGTCAGGAGAGCCGGTGGGGTCTGCAGCCAGTCTGCCTGCCATATGCTGTTTCTTATAATTAGCAGGTGCTGGGGGTGTGGGCTGGGCACCCAGAGGGCAAGGTGGCTGCGTGTGCCAGGGAAGTTCTTGTGAGCCAGACCCAGAACTCAGGAAGAGAAAGAAGGTGGCTGGGCGGGGGCTGGGGGTGGCTGATGTACAGCCCCTGAGGCAGTACAACATGATGGCCAGGAGGGAGATCTCTGTCTCCAGATCGTTTTATTCCTGAATTTATGACTTACTGCTGCAAATGGATGAATTTTCAATCCTGGAATTGTAGTCATTCCTGTAGATCTGTGGTGGGAGATATTTTGGGATAGTTCTTTTGATGTCTATATCACACCATGGAAAGAACCATCAAAATATTACCTCTCCTCTGAGTAGTCAGTCTTTAATGGTATTGGTTATATTGTATTTTTCCCAAGTTTTGGTTTACAGATTTTTCTTTTGGTGCAAGGTTTTCAAACAGTGAAATGCTTAAATTTGCCTAATGGCAAACCTTGATAAATACATACACCTACATGTACCTCAAACGCTTATCACAATATAGAGTATTATCATCACCCCAGAGGGTTCCCTCAAGCCTCTTCCTGGTAGTTTCCCCCCTGGAGGCAAATACTGTTTTGATTTTTCTGTCCTTCCTCAATAGTTTTTTCTGTTCTAAGATTTCACAGGAATGGCATCATACACTGTATACTGTTTTGTCTATGATTACTTCACTCAGTGTAATGCTTTTAAGAGCCATCTGTGTTGCTGCATGTATCAAAAGGTTATTCCGTTTTCTTGCTGAGTAGTATCCCATTTGCATAGATATACCACAGTTTGCTGATAACATTCTACTACTGAGAGACATCTGGTATGTTTCTGGTTATCAGCTATTACAAATAAAGCTGCTATGAAAAAGTTTTTGCACAAGTCCTTTTGTGAATGTATGTTTTCTCGATCCTGTGTAAATATTTGGGGATGGAGTTGTTGGATCGTGGGGTCAACATATGTTTAGTTTTCTAAGAAACTGCTAGACTTTTCTTTCTCCCCACAGGAGTTATATAATTAATGTATTTTTAAAGCCACATATAAGAGTTCCAGTTGCTCCACAATTTCAGTAAGATGTGGTGTTGTGAGTTTTTTGTTTTTTAAATGTAGTCATTCTGTGGGTGTGAAGTGGTATTTCCTTTAGTTTAAACGTGTTTTCCCTGATGACTTTTGATGTTGAGCACTTTTCCTATGCTTATTGGCCATTTGAATATATGGAATGTTTTGAGAATTCCCTGGTGGTCCAGTGGTTAGGACTCCATGCTTTCACTGCCGAGGCCATGGGTGCAATCCCTGGTCGGGGATCTAAGATCCTGAAAGCCACACAGAGCGGCCAAAAAGAAAAGTCATAGGGAAGAGAACATACGTTTAAAGTACTGCCCTGTATTTATCAATACCATAAGTTTACATCATCTGTTTACAAGCTGAATCATCTGTCAGTATCTACATCAGTATTAAAAAAAAAAAAAAAAAAAAAAAAAGAGAAAGAATATATGGAGTGTTTTAAAAGTTCATTGGCTCATTAAAAAAATGTTTTTTTTTAAATTTTATTTTATTCTGTATAAATAATGGTGTGTTACATCATTTTGCACCTTTTATGTTTTTGACTCCTCTCAGTGGGCTCTATCACCTTCCCTTCTGTCAGTGGGCCCTATCACCTTCCCTTCTGTCAGTGGGCCAGGCATTGGGGATTTAACAATGAAGAGAACATACGAGGTCCTGCCTTCCTGGAGCTTGTGTTCTTTGGGAAGAAAAGCCATCCCTTGCTCAATCTATTTGTAAATTACAACTGTGACAAGAGCTCTAAGAACGCATGGCAGGCGCTGCCCCAGGAGGGTCTGGGAAGTCTTCCTGGGAGAGGCAGGCACATGTGAACTGAGCTTAGAGGGAATGATGCCTTCCCATGGGGTAACAGGGTGAGGGCTTATGGCATCTTCAAAGATCTTGGCATATTCAGAGGTCGTATTTGAGATCCCAGGTTACCCTCATGTCCAGAGTGGATGGCACACCTGGCTCTTAGTAGGCACCTAATGATTGCTTGCTGACCTGAATTGAACCCAGCCCTTCTGTTTCCTCCTCATGGGAAACATGAGAGCACTAGGCAATATTTTGAAGGAAGAGGTGGCCAAGTCCATGGAATCTTCTCTCATTCCATTTATACTACTTAAAAATACTGATCAGTGTCATTTACTGGCACCAACTCTGTGACAAAGATCATGTCAAATATTTGCCATGAATTTCCAACCCTACAACAATGCTCCAAAGAGGACTGTGCTACCCCATTTTGCAAATTAGGAAGCTGAGATTCAAAGAGGTGAAATGATACATTCAGTGCAATAGGACGGGGGAGGGGCTATACCAGGATTCACGTATATGTGTCTTCAAAGCCCACGTTTTCCCCACCTGTCCCTTGCTGCCTGCACCTTGGCTGGAGGTGGGGGGTGGTCCCAGTTAATCTGGTCAAGTTAAATTTGGTTCAAATTTCTTCCTAATGAAAGCCATCCAGCTAGGATCTCAGCAAGATCCATTATGGAGTAACTGACTGCCAGAGATTGCCAATACAAGGTAATTAATATGGAGTAATGATGAGTGATAAGAGATTAAGATCTAAAGTGAACTATTAAATGACAATATCATTTTCTTGTCTTCTTCCTTTATGCACACTGACAGGAAGAGAGTTGACATGGTAATTTTATAAAACTCTCTGACACTTCCTGTTAACTCCCCTCCATTAGCTTAGTATGATAATCGGCAAGAACAGACACACGGAAATAGGAAACACACACTTGAAAGATGGAGAGGTGCCTCACAACGGGACGTGGTACCCTTGTGTCTCTTAGGGCTCAGGATTCCAAAGCAGAGCCTGAATGGTGCACTCAAAACGATGAGTATTTCCTGGGCACATCTAGGAGTAGAGAATGTGCATGCTAGAACTGCAGAAGCAGAGGGAAAAGTGGACTTTCTACTCCAATCCTTTGTTTATATTCTGATTCCATTTGGTACATGTTTCTGCCTCCTCTCCGCTTGTCTAAATTTTCCCCATCCTTCAAAGCCCAGCTGACTCTCCCATAGCCAGAATCCTACATCACATTCTCCTGACTTTGAACATACACTTGGGGGCAGGACCCCAGACTTTAGAGTTTGTCCATGACTGTGGGTAATGTGTGCGCAGTGGTCTCGAGTCTCTACTTCCCAGAGAACTCCTATAACCCAAACCCCTCACTTTTATTTACTTATCTTTTAAAATTTTATTTTATTGAAGTATAGTTGATTTACAATGTTGTGTTAATTTCTGCTGTACGGCAAAGTGATTCAGTTATATATATATATAATATATATACACACATTCTTTTCCATTATAGTTGATCACAGGATTCTTTTTTTTAATAAAAAAAAATTTTGTTTTGGCTCTGCCGCCCTCTGCGTGGCTTGTGGGATCTCAGTTCCCCAAAGAGGGATTGAACCCAGGCCACAGCAGTGAAAGCCCAGACCACCAGGGAATTCCCCACAGGATACTGAATATAGTTCCCTGTGCTATACAGTAGGACCTTGTTGTTTATCCATTCAAAAATAATGGTTTGACTCCCATTTACCACTGCAATAAAAAGAATAAAATACCTAGGAATAAACCTACCTAAGGATACAAAAGACCTATATGGAGAAAACTATAAGACACTGATGAAAGAAATTAAAGTTGACACAAACAGATGGAGAGATATACCATGTTCTTGGATTGGAAGAATCAACATTGTGAAAATGACTATACTACCCAAAGCAATCTACAGATTCAATGAAATCCCTGTCAAACTACCAATGGCATTTTTCACAGAACTAGAACAAAAAATTTCACAATTTGTATGGAAACACAAAAGACCCCGAATAGCCAAAAGCAATCTTGAAAAAGAAAAACGGAGCTGGAGGAATCAGGCTCCTGGACTTCAGACTATACTACAAAGCTACAGTAATCAAGGCAGTATGGTACTGGCACAAAAACAGAAATATAGATCAATGGAACAGGATAGAAAGCCCAGAGATAAACCCACGCACATATGGTCACCTTATCCTTGATAAAGGAGGCAAGAGCATACAATGGAGAAAAGACAGCCTCTTCAATAAGTGGTGCTGGGAAAACTGGACAGCTACATGTAAAAGAATGAAATTTGAACACTCCCTAACATCATACACAAAAATAAACTCAAAATGAATTAAAGACCTACATGTAAGGCCAGACACTATCAAACTCTTAGAGGAAAACATAGGCAGAACACTCTATGACATATATCACAGCAAGATCCTTTTTGACCCACCTCCTAGAGAAATGGAAATAAAAACAAAAATAAACAAATGGGACCTAATGAAACTTAAAAGCTTTTGCACAGCAAAGGAAACCATCAACAAGACGAAAAGACAATCCTCAGAATGGGAGAAAATATTTGCAAATGAAGCAACTGACAAAGGATTAATCTCCAAAATTTACAAGCAGCTCATGCAGCTCAATATCAAAAAACAAAAAACCCAATCCCAAAATGGGCAGAAGACCTAAACAGACATTTCTCCAAAGAATATATACAGATTGCCCACAAACACATGAAAGGATGTTCAACATCACTAATCACTAGAGAAATGTAAATCAAGACTACAGTGAGGTATCACCTCACACCAGTCAGAATGGCCATCATCAAAAATCTACAAACAATAAATGCTAGAGAGGGTGTGGAGAAAAGGGAACCCTCTTGCACTGTTGGTGGGAATGTAAATTGATACAGCCACTATGGAGAACAGTATGAATTTCCTTAAAAAACTAAAAATAGAACTACCATATGACCCAGCAATCCCACCACTGGGCATATGGTGGGATTATACCCTGAGAAAACCATAATTCAAAAAGAGTCATGTACCACAATGTTCATTGCAGCTCTATTTACAATAGCCAGGACATGGAAGCAATCTAAGTGTCCACAGACAGATGAATGGATACAGAAGATGTGGCACATATATACAATGGAATATTACTCAGCCATAAAAAGAAACGAAATTGAGTTATTTGTAGTGAGGTGAATGGAACTAGAGTCTGTCATACAGAGTGAAGTAAGTCAGAAAGAGAAAAACAAATACCGTATGCTAACACATATACATGGAATCTAAAAAACAAAAGAAAAGAAAGAAAAGGGTTCTGAAGAACCTAGGGGCAGGACAGCAATAAAGACGCAGACGTAGAGAATGGACTTGAGGACACGGGGATGGGGAAGGGTAAGCTGGGACGAAGTGAGAGAGTGGCATTGACTTATATACACTACCAAATGTAAAATAGATAGCTAGTGGGAAGCAGCCACATAGCACAGGGAGATCAGCTCCGTGCTTTGTGACCACCGAGAGGGGTGGGATAGGGAGGGTGGGAGGGAGACGCAAGAGGGAGGAGATATGGGGATATATGTATATGTATGGCTGATTCACTTTGTTATAAAGCAGAAACTAACACACCATTGTAGAACAGTTATACTCCAATAAAAATGTTAAAAAAAAATAATGGTTTGCATCTGCTAATCCCAAACTCCCAATCATCCCCAAATTCCTTACTTTTCTATAGGGGAATCTGAGCCCAGAGAGGCCCCAGGGATTCCAACGAATGAAGCTGAAGTTTGTTGAGTTGTTGGAATTTTTTCTTAGAACTTGATTTTAAATTTATTAATTTTATTTATTTATTTTTGGCTGCACTGGGTCTTGGTTGCTGTGCACGGGCTTTCTCTAGTTGCGGAGAGTGGGGGCTACTCTTCGTTGTGGTGCGCGGGCTTCTCACTGTGGTGGCTTCTTTTGTTGCTGAGCACAGGCTCTAGAGCGCAGGCTCAGTAGTTGTGGCACACGGGCTCAGTAGTTGTGGCACACGGGCTCAGTAGTTGTGGCTCGCGGGCTCTAGAGCGCAGGCTCAGTTGTTGTGGCGCACGGGCTTAGTTGCTCCACGGCGTGTGGGATCTTCCCGGGCCAGGGTGCGAACCCGTGTCTCCTGCATTGGCAGGCGGATTCTTTAACCACCGCGCCACCAGGGAAGTCCAGAACTTGATTTTAAAACCTTTGCCTGAGGTCCCCATATTGCCAATAGAAACAACTGTGGTATATGGGATGAACTGAATAGTGTTGCCCGCCCCCCCCCCCGCCCAATTCATATGTTGAAGTCCTAACACCCCCAGTAACTCAGATGTGACTGTACTTGGAGATGGTGGTCTTTACAGATGGTGATTAAATTAAAATGAGGGCATTCGGATGGGCCCTCATCTAATCTGACTGGTGTCCTTACTTATAAGGAAATAAGAGGAAATTTGGACACAGACACAAACAGAGGAAAGGCACGGGGAGAAGACAGCCATCTACAAGCCAAGGAGAGAGGCCCGGAACAAATCCTTCCTTCATGGCCTTCAGAAAGAACCAACCCTGCCGACACCTTGATCTCGGACTTCCAGCATCCAGAACTGTGAGAAAATAGATTTTTGCGGTTTAAGCCATGTAGTCTGTGGTACTTTGTTACAGCAGCCCTAGCAAACAAATACAATTAGCCAAATAAATAGTAATACTATTTTAATAAATGTAAAGACTTCTGCTATTATTAATAGCATTACCTTTTGACAGCCGGCTCTATTATCACATGGGCTGCTGTATATAAATCTCAGCCCATTTATTCATAGTCTTTTCCTTTGATGGCAGCACGTTTCTCTGGTCCTAAATGTAGAATACTACTGTGGACCAGCCAAGGTGGCTGAATGACAAGAGGCCGATTAGATACGTCGCAGGGCGAGGCTGAGCCCTGGCATCTGTTTGGGTCAGAAGGAGAAGATAGGACAGAAGGATATTTTTAATCAGGTGGCTTGACATTTGATGAGATTGGATCCTAGCTTGGAGCACTGTGATTGTATTTCTGCCAAGCCCTGGAATGTATGGGTGAGTGAGACAGTCTTTCTGTGTTTTTCCAGATGCCAGAACAGCTCCAGGAAGCCCTGGAGGCTACCGTATGCGTGACTGGATAGCTCCTTCCTTCACTCACTCATTCATTCATTCACCCATTTATTCATTGAAATAAACATTTAGAACAGCATTGTAGCGTCACTGAAAGAGCATGTCTTTGGATTAAAATCTTGGCTCTGCCATATGCTAGCCATGTGACCTTGGTGAAACCACTTAACCTCTCTGAGCCCTGACTGGGGTGAATTAAGGCAGCCTGCTCCCATCGCTGCCAGTGACTCTGACCTGGGATTTTAGGGTAGGGCTGAGAAGACAGAAACCCACAGGGCTTGCCAACTTCGAATCCCTGAATGATTTACTTGGTGGAAATAGATGTACTGTCAAAGTAGTAAATGTCCACAAAATCTTATATAAATTAAACTCCCATCCATGTTGCAATATCTTTTTCTCCCTTCCTTCCTTCATTCCTTCCTTTTTTCCCTCCTTCCTCCCTCTCTTCCTTCCTCCCTCCCTCCCCATCCCTCCCTTCCTCTCTTGACTTCTCTCTTTTTCTGCAACCAGGCTTTTTCCTTCACCATAACAATCTACTTCCTGTTGTGTGCTGAATTATGTCTTCTCCAGAAGCTATGTTGAAGTCTAATCCCTCGTACCTGTGAACGTGACCTCCTTTAGAAATGGGGTCTTTTTGGATGTAATTAAGATATAAATTAGGATGGAGTCAAGCTGGAGTAGGGTGGACCCTTTATCTGACATGACTGGTGTCCTTATGAGAGAAGAGACACAGAGACAGACACATCCAGAGAGGAGGATGCCATGTGACAACGGCGGCAGAGATGGGAGTTTTGCAGCTTCAAGCCAAGGAAGGCCAAGGACTGCCGAAAGAGAGCATGACCCTGCTGACACTGGATTTCAGACTTCTGGCTTCCAGAACTGTGAAAGGATACATTTCTGTTGTTTGAAGCCACATAGTTTGTGTTACTTTGTAGTGGTAGCCTTAGGAAACTAACACACTCCCCTCAGGCAGCTTTTTACCCACACAATACTGATCCTGGAGGCATGGCTTGCTTGCCATCTTGGTACTGGGGTTGGTCTCTTATACCTGCTTCACTACCAAAACCTAGAGAAGAAACTTCCAGTGGGCCACTGTGTTAGTGCCTTGCGCCAGGGCTGGATGCTATTAACGAACTGTAACAGGGAAGAGCCAAATCTGACTACATGCTGGATCTGTTTCTTTTACTTTAACCTTTGCTTTCTGCGGCTTTTGTTCACTAAAAGGATAAAATGGTCTGCCTGGGGGGTGGGGAGGGGGGAACCCTGCCCCTCTGCCTGAATGTTGAACCAAAGTGCCTTTGTTCAGGCAAACATCCGGACCCTGTTCCACCCGCGGATGGCTGCAAGAAAGAAGAAACTAACACATCGCCGCCCCGAGGCTGGCCATTCCAGGGGACATTTGCAAATCTTACGGCCTTTTTACTTTGCTTCCTCATCTCCTCCCCCTCTCTGTGCTATAAAAGAAACTGGCATCCAGACCCTGATAAGATGGTTATTTTGAGACTTTAGTCTGCGGCTTTCCGGATAAAGTCATATTGCTTGCCTAAACCCCTCTCTCTGATTCATTGTCCTGTCCTGTGTCTAGTAGAGCGAGCTTGGACTCGGTAACAAAACCAGGGGAAAGATGTTCAGAGCGACCCTTTGCAATGAAGTGCTTGGGGTTCACGAGTGACCGTCTTCAACCAAAGAGCTACCATAAGGAAAAGCCAGCCCAATGTTTTCTTATTTTTGTGTGGAATTGCTTGACCTAGGAGTGGAGGAAATTTACTCCTAAGCCTTCTGCCTCAAAAGCTCACAAAAATCATCTTTCAGCACCTCTCCTGGTTGTGGTTCCTCCTGTCCAGAGCGCAGGCCTGATTCCAAACCGTTTGTGGGACAAGGCAAGGTTGTACCCTGTCTCGAGTCTTATTCATTAGCACATTACGACCACTAATCACAATTAGAAATAACGATGCCATCAAGATTATTCAAATCAGGGACAACCAATTTCAACTACCATTTACTTGTAGATGGAATTATGGGTCTTGCTCTCTCTTCAGCACTTTTAAAGGACTCCTTTCTTTCCATTATTCCTCCATCCCCCATCAGACTCTTGAAGTATACCGGGAATTAACCTAATATGTAAAGTCACTTCTAAATGAACCCAGTTCTGCACCTTTGGCTTTGCCTGTCCCTGTATCTCCCTTGGTAGCCTTCAATTGTCAAGGCAGGGCATTCTGGGCCCAACATCTGGTATTGTTCGTGTAAACAACATTTTTTTCCCCAGGTAGATGTTTCTTGGGGTGAGTCAGTGCTTTGCTCATCTGGGTCATTTACATGGAAATCGCATTCTGCACTTGGTACTTCTAATATGTAGGATGTTTGGTCTTAAAGCATCCAGGGTTTTCCCACAGTGTCAGATACAGAATGGTCCCCCACCTCCCCCTTCTCTTTCTCTCTCTCCAGGTCTCTGGGTGTGTGTGTAGGGGTACCTCAAGGGAAACTTCTCTACAGAGGTGAAATTTTAGCTGAGATGGGCATCATGGGAAGAGAGCACTTTGTAAGGAATTTGTAAACTGCATTTAAGGCAGGAAGAGAAGCAGGGGTAAAATCCATGAGGTGAGAATGCGCTTGCAGTGTCTGAGGAGCAGAAAGGAGGCTGGTGAGGCTTGGGCATGGCAAGAATGGGAAGGTGGGATGGGGGTGGTGGAAGACCCAATCAGAGAGGCAGGCAGCACAGATGGTGCAGGACTTTGCCGGCACAAGACCAACTCTTGATACTGGCTCCTGGAATACAGAGTGCTGGAGGATTCCTTGTCTGAGATGACACGCACGCGCGGGTCACCCTTCCCGCTGATGAGCACAGGTGAGAAGTGTCCCCCGGGGAAGTGGAGGCGTATTCTGAGAAGGTCACACTTTGACTTACCAGCAGTCACTTACCACGCCCGATGGCGGACACCAGTAGTGACTTCATCTACCGTTCCCTTCTCTCCATACTTTGCCTCCACTGCCCTAGATCCAGTCCCTCGAACTGGGGCTGTCACACTGGCCTCTTACTGTCCCCCCATCTCCTTCAGCCTATAACTAGAATCTGTTCTTCATGCTTCCTGGAGAAACAGAAGTTCAGGCAGTAACTGCCTCCCTACAGCTCTTCCGCCATTGACAGCACAACGGAATCCACTCTGAGTTGGTATTTCAGATCCACTGGGATCAGAACCTATCCACCTTCATAAATTCCTCCCTCCCTCTATACACATGCACTCTCCCCTCCCTTATAGGCATCGTGTGTAGCAGGAGCCCAACAAACGTTTGTTGAATGAATGAATGATGTCATCCACAGGAGTAATGGATGTGGCTACGGGACAATCCCTCTGAGAATCTGTCCTTGTGGTGATTGATTGATTTATTTATTTATTTATTTTTTGCGGTACGCGGGCCTCTCACTGTTGTGGCCTCTCCCGTTGCGGAGCACAGGCTCCGGATGCGCAGGCTCAGCGGCCATGGCTCACGGGCCCAGCCGCTCCGCGGCATGTGGGATCTTCCCGGACCGGAGCACGAACCCGTGTCCCCTGCATCGGCAGGCGGACTCTCAACCACTGCGCCACCAGGGAAGCCCCCTTGTAGTTATTTTTAAGATGGAATCTCAGTAAGGAGGGGCCACCTCCCTCTGACTTTGCCCTCATTCATTCATTCTTCCATTTAAAAAAAAAATCAAATGGATTTTGAACACCTACTCTGTAGCAAGAGCTATGCTGGGCTGCAGGGACACAGCAAACAAGACAGATTTGGTGCCTGGCTTCACACAACTTCAAACCCAGGGGCTTATTTTTGGGGGTGGTTTCTATTCACAACTGTATCACCAGTGTCTATCACAGTTTTTGGCATTCAGTAAACATGCTAAATAAAATAAAAAAGGAAACGGTTTCAGGACACACACACATCCAAGTATGCTTATACAGAAAATGCAAATGGTCTTTCACCTAGGGAAGGAGTTAGGGTTTTCAAAGGAGAACAAGGCAGGTCCAGGGACACAGGTGTGGAGGCAGCAGGGCCACTGTGTTTAGACAGCTGGCTCTGCCCCCGTTCAAGTCCCATTTCTAGCATGATGTCATCTCTGACAGTCACTTTAATTTCTTTACACCTCTTTTTCTGCATCAGGAAAATGGGGATGGTAACAGAATTAGCCTCATTGGATTTGTGGGAGAATTCAAAGAGTTAATCAATCCAAAGCTTCCAGCATAGAGGGAGTCATTTGTTAAATGTTAGCTTAGGAGTAGAGGCTTAGAATGATATGTTTTGCTTGGGAATGGCAGAGAGTGGAGTGTATGCGCGTGCGCGCGCGTGTGTGTGTTTATAATGGTAGTATTAGAGGGTGAGAATGAACAGTTGGCAGGGGTCAAGCTATCATGTTTTCCATGCCAGGGGGCTTGGTTGACCTTAATGGGGAACCACTGAGGATTACATATGGTGGAGTGATGTGGTTATGTGTGTCCACATGAGAGAGGAGGGCTGTCTTACCCTACGCAGTGGCAATAGGGATTCTTTGAGAAGGAAAGGGAGAAGAGAAGGAAGGAGGAAAAACAGTCAGAAAGAAAAGACAAAGGAAACCAGTGGATGGGGAATGGAAGAGTAGAAGAAAGGCAAGAAAAATGGTGGAAGCATCAGTTAGGTGCCAGGATCTAGGGCTTGCATCTAGATTATCCAGGCATCTCAAGGTGGGTACCAGGGCTGGAGGAGGGGGAAGGGAAGTTGTCATGGTGATTTACAGGTCTCCATCTCATTGGCTGGTTGAATGGGAAGAGTGAACCCTCAGAGGTGCCCTCCCCCAGACCGCGCAGTCAGGATCTGTGGATGGGCTCCTGTCTTAAGGCTCACCTGAGGCTGCAGGCTGCCTGTGTTAATTACGAGGGGGCCAAAGCTCAAGGGCAGCTCACCCTGGGGTGTGCTTTGTAGCCTCTGGACATCCAGCTGATCTTGCAGGAGGATGTCCCTGCATTGTCACAGCCAGGCTGATTGATCAGCACAGCCCCCATCACGTTTTCCTTCTGGCAGTAGATCCGAGGATATTTTTCTAGCTTTAATTTATTTTAAAGTAGCTTTATGAGCCTGTTAATAAAAGGAAAACTTGCTCCTTGCCTGACTGTCACTCAGCCTCGGCTTGTCTCCCCCTACCTGGGAAACTCATTAGAAACAATGCTGGCTTCTTTCTCCCCACACATAAAAAGGTTTATAGATCTCCAGTTCCCTACAACTCAGCCCAAAGTAGCTCTCGCTTGACAGTCTTCAGAAATCCACGCTGTTCCCCCCTTCAACCAAGCTGCCGGCCCTTGCAAGGTCAGCTTTCTCTCCAGGAAGGAGCTAAGTGTTTGAATCTCACTGACTGGGGCTGCTTGACCCCCACCCCGGCCAAGCTGGGATGTTTCTCCTTCAGACGACACCTCCAGTTTGGAGAGGCTTTGAAACCATTCACAGCACTGACAAGAAGCTTACACTTGTCAGACAGACTCTGTTCCCTGCTGAGCTACAGCTAGGGGCTTGGATGTGAGAAAGGGGTCTGGGCTGTTGGTCTACCCCCACCAACTCCCCATTTTGTTTCAGTGAAAGATTATGGGGAGGACGACTATTTTGTGTCCATGCTGCCTGTCTGGTGATGACCCCAGTGGCCATGACAAGTAGCCATGGGATAGGTCCCTCATCTGTGCAGTACGAATTGGCCTAAAGCTGGGGTTTTGCGGCCTTCAAACTATTTGCATTTGGGACCAAAGCTTTCTTTGCTGTGGGCGCCTGTCCTGTGCATTGTAGAATGTCTAGCTGCATCTCTGGCCTCCACCCACTAGATGGCAGTGGCACCCTCACCTCCAGTCATGACAACCAAAAGTGTCTCCAGAATTGCCAAAAGGCCTCAGTTGAGAACCACTGGTTTAAATTACACATTCTTGACCAGGGTGATATGGCGCCCATCGGGGGACAAATTGGTCTTCGTGTGGTGAAATATCTTGTTCTTTTTATGCATAAAGTGCAGATATGCCTACGGTACATGCACAGATATACAGTATATCTGTGGTGTTAAAATTTCAGGGAGGGTGTTGGTTAGGGGAAAAAAAAAGTCTAAAAAAGACTTTTTAGGGAGGTGATAATGAAAGAAAAAGATTGAGAGACACCAGTCTAAAGAAGATAAAAATTGAGGCAAGTGTATGTTTATTTTTCCACCTCTCTAAGGAACTGAATTCTCTCTGTTGAGTGTCTGCAATGTGCCAGGCTCTATGCGGGGAATTTTGCATCAGTCCCCATATTAATGCTCTGAGGAAGGAGTTATCACCATCCCCACCCTAAGAGAGGCTAAGCAAGGTCTGCAGCTAGCAAGTGGTGGAGGTAAGATTTGGATTTGGAGATGAGATCAACTGCAGAGGACATAGTCCTTGACTCTGAGTAGATGCTCCCTAAACACTAATGCATTCATCTTCTTAGGTTTTCTCTTTTTTAGTATACCAACTGAATTGGCTACAATTTAAAAAAGAAGAGCAAGCAAAGTTATGATATGTTGGTTTAAATCTGTCTCTTTCTTCCATTCCCCCAGTATTTATTGAGCACCTACTATATTTTATGCTCCCTGCTGGGTGAATAAGACAAGAGAGTCCCTGCCTATGTGATACTTATAGTCTAGATCTGCTCTGTCCAATATGGTAGCCACTAGCCACATGTGGCTCTTGAGCATTTAAAATGTGGCTAGTGCAACTGAGGAATGGAAGTTTTAATTTTACTTAATTTAAAATTTAATTTAAAAACCGATAGACAATTCAGTTATTAAAAAACTTTCAAGGACTTCCCTGGTGGTGCAGTGGTTAATAATCCACCTGGCAGGGGACACTATGCGGGGAATTTTGCATCAGTCCCCATATTAATGCTCTGAGGAAGGAGTTATCACCATCCCCACCCTAAGAGAGGCTAAGCAAGGTCTGCAGCTAGCAAGTGGTGGAGGTAAGATTTGGATTTGGAGATGAGATCAACTGCAGAGGACATAGTCCTTGACTCTGAGTAGATGCTCCCTAAACACTAATGCATTCATCTTCTTAGGTTTTCTCTTTTTTAGTATACCAACTGAATTGGCTACAATTTAAAAAAGAAGAGCAAGCAAAGTTATGATATGTTGGTTTAAATCTGTCTCTTTCTTCCATTCCCCCAGTATTTATTGAGCACCTACTATATTTTATGCTCCCTGCTGGGTGAATAAGACAAGAGAGTCCCTGCCTATGTGATACTTATAGTCTAGATCTGCTCTGTCCAATATGGTAGCCACTAGCCACATGTGGCTCTTGAGCATTTAAAATGTGGCTAGTGCAACTGAGGAATGGAAGTTTTAATTTTACTTAATTTAAAATTTAATTTAAAAACCGATAGACAATTCAGTTATTAAAAAACTTTCAAGGACTTCCCTGGTGGTGCAGTGGTTAATAATCCACCTGCCAATGCAGGGGACATGGGTTCGAGCCCTGGTCTGGGAAGATTCCACATGCTGTGGAGCAACTAAGCCTATGCACCACAACTACTGAGCCTGCACTCTAGAGCCCGTGACCCACAACTACTGAAGTCCATGCGCCTAGAGCCTGTGTTCCACAACAAGAGAAACCACTGCAATGAGAAGCCCGTGCACCACAACGAAGAGTAGCTCCCACTCGTCGCAACTAGAGAAAGCCCGTGTGCAGCAAGGAAGACCCAACGCAGCCAAATATAAAAAAAATAAAAAGCAAAACAAAACAAAGCAAAACTTGCAAGTGTGCTTGCAACATCTTCTGAATCTATCATTTCAATGGTAAAATTTATTAAATCTAAGTACAGATTGGTCATTTCCAGTGAAAATTTTGTGTCTACATTGAGAGGTTCTGTTAGTGTAAAATACACACTGCATTTCCAAGACTTAGTAAAAAAGGTTGTACACTATTTCATTATTAATTTTTAAAATACTGACTACATGTTGAAATGATAATATTTTGCATATAGTGGGTAAAATAAAATTTACTGACTTGAATTTCACCTATTTTTTTTCCCACTTTTAAAATGTGGCTACGAGAATGTTTGAAATTATACCTTTGACTCACGTTCTATTTCTATGTCATGACACTAGTCTAGGAAGTTATGGGTTCATTTCCCTCTTTACCACAATCTTCTTGCATTGACCTGGGCAAGTTACTTCTTCTCTACGCGCTCATTTCCACATCTGTGAAATATAGGCAATAATAAGACAGCACAGGAACATTCTGTAAATTAAATAATGCATGTGAATTTCTCAGCATACTGATTGGCACAAAGTAGGAACTCAGCAAATGCTTGTTAAATGACCAAATTAGGCCACTGGTCTGATTGAAGGGGGCTGAATATTTTATTTCTTTTCAATGGAATAAACAGTTCATGGTTATCATAAAATATTTGAATAATACGTAAGAGTACATGAACAAAGTAAAAATTACCTGGAGTCCCACTACCCCCTTTTATACAGACATTGTGCTTGTGAGCCCAGACTCTAGGGGCAAATTTCAGCTCTACCACTCAGTCAGCTTGCTCTAGTGATTACTCAGTTCTCTGTTCCTCGGTTTTCCCATTTGCAGAGTGGGGATAATAACAGAACATATATCAGGTAGTTGTCAGGGATTCTATGAGTTAATATTTATAAAACACTTAAAATCATGCCTGGCACATAATAAGCATTATGTAAATAAGTACTAAATCTTAAAAAAATACATGTGTGCTCTCCCTGCCCGCCGCATGCCCACACCAATGTTAGCTAATATTAGGATCGGTTGTGGATCCTTCATACTTTTTTTTCCTGGCCCATAAATCATGTATGGTTGTTGGTAATTGCTTATTTTATAAAAATGTGTTCATGTTATCTACTCCTTTCTAGAATATAACTTTTTTTACTTACAATACTTAGACTGTGGAATCTGCTCTGCCCAGTAAATGGGTGTCAACAAATGACTTCATAATAATTCCATGGCAGAGATGTAAATGCTTTTATATAACCATTCCCCTATTCATGGCCATTTTCTTTGTTTGCTGGAAATTTCTGAGCATTAAAAGGGTATGTCGGAAAAGCAAGGGAGAGGCCAACCTGATTGATTATACTTCCAAACTTGAGTAAGCTTTGGGGGCTGAGCTATGGATTCGATGCATATGGCAAGGCGTTCATTTTGAGTTCAGCAGCAATCTGAAATCACCCAACAGTCAGATAATTGACCCAATTTAATTTTCCTACAGAAGGACCACTGCTGGTCTGTCTCTTGATCTATAGGGATGTCACCATGCGTATAACAAACCAGTCGGCTAAGTATGAAGCTATTATTACAATTAAAATGACTTCCCAGCAGAGCCCTCACCTCCTCTGCCTCGCTAGCCCACCTGCCCACATTACCCAGGATTCACCCCTTCAGGAACGGTTAATGTGAGCCAAAATCAATAACTCAATTAACAATCAGGATTGGAGCTTCCAGGCAACAGAGATGAGGATCAATAACCTATGTTCAGTGAAATTAAAGGAAGTTGTTAAGTCAAGTGTTTAAAAGCTGCAGACACGGACTATGGGGATATCCATCAAAACCCGTTGGGTTCTTTCTCTGGAGAGCTTGGAAAGTACATCTTTCTTCGGCCCATCTTCCACATGGATGAGCGCCTAATGAAGCAGGTACGTCCTCACAGATTCTTTTCTGAAAGAAATCCCCAGGCCCCGGGGTGGCCATTGAGCATCTGAGCTGACTTGAGGGAGACTCTTATCAAAGACAATACTGCAAAAGCACAGATTCAGAAGCATCACTCAAGGTCCTCTTCAGCACTTTTTGGGAGCGTGGAGGGAATGAAGTTTGCCTTCACCTTTGATTTTGTTCGATCTGCTCAGCATCATAAGCATTTAGTCATTCAACCAACATTTAATGAGCACTTACTCTGTTCCCCTAGGCTTGACTTTTTAACCTTTCATGAGTTGAGCCCTATGTACAGTTCACATATTACTACTTGGATGAGTTAGGGTAGGCCAGACTGAAGTAACAAATAGCCCCAGACATGTGATGGAACCACACAATGGAAGTCTGGGCCTGTTCTGTAATAGTCCTTGGTGGGTATTCAAGTTGAAGGGCAGCTCTTCTAGAAGTGGAGGCTGAAGCTGCTTTTACCTTGTAGCTCCTCTGTCCTTTAGGACCTAATGATCACCTTCATCCAGCTGATGGAAGGGGCAAGACAGCATGGAGAAGTTACACATCACTTCTTAAAAGCCTGGGCTCAGAAGGGCATTCATTATTCCTGCTTCCATTACATGGCCTAGCCATCAATCACCATCCTATCTGCAAGAGAGGTTGGAAAATATGGTCTAGCTATTTCACCCAGGAAATGAAAAAGGGGAGAACAGATTTAGGGGATCAGCTAGCTGTGCCTGCCTCATTCTCTTTACCTCCCATTGTGGGTACCTGTAATTTTACCTGCCTGTCATGTCTTTCCCTTTTTTTTGGCACTAGAACGTCTCTGTCTTTTAGAGAACTCATTCCATCAGATGAAATAGTCTATACCCGCTGGCATAAGGAGGTGAAAATAACCCAAATCAGGCCAGTCATAGTCCCTCTTGGGATATTTCTGTTGGATCTATCAACAAATGGCCATCTCTTCCCAGTGAAGTTACTATGAGTCTTGGGCTGCCTGATACATCATATCTGCAATTTGAGACTCAATTGTATCATTGAGTCCGCCCCTCCCACCCGTCTCATTGTGGTTCCTCTTTTGTGTCTTTAGTTGTAGAAGGTCTTTTCTGGTAGGTTCCAGTCTTTTTCATCAATGGTTGTTCTGCAGATTGTGATTTTGTTGTGCTCGTGAGAGGAGGTGAGCTTGGGGTCTTTCTATTCTGCCATCTTGGCCTCACTCCCTATACCTGCAATTTTTTAAAAAAATTATTTATTTATTTATTTATTTGGTTGCACGGGGTCTAGTTGCAGCAGGTGGGCTCTTTAGTTGTGGCTCGCGGGCTCCTTAGTTACAGCACGTGGGCTCCTTAGTTGCGGCAGGTGGGCTTCTTAGTTGCAGCTCCAGAGGTCCTTAGTTGTTGCATGAGAACTCTTAGTTGTGGCGTGCATGTAGGATCTAGCTCCCCGACCAGGGATTGAACCCGGGCCCCCTGCACTGGGAGCACAGAGTCTTATCCACTGTGCCACCAGGGAAGTCCCCCATACCTGCAATTTGAATAACACCTGCCTAAGTCATAGAGAGACAGCATCCCATCGTATCTTCTGGAAAGGGAGATGGATCCCTGCGAAAACTGCTTGAGTCCTTGGATCCAATAGTGCCTGAAGCCAGTTATTTCTGGACTTTTCCAGAGAAAAATAATACAAATGTTCACAAAGTCCTTGGCCCGTATGGGCAGCCCGCCTAACTGGAGACAGACTTGCTGGAGATCAGTTAAATAACAAATGGTAGGGCTGGAATCTGAACCCAGGCAATCTGTCTACAAGGCTCTTGCTCTTAACCATTGTGGATGAGTGCCCCTAAGAATGCTGACCGGGGCACTCAGCGGAGTGATGAGGCTGGTGGGGAAGGAGGTGATGCTGGCTGTGATGTCCCCTACTTTATCAGGAGCTCCTTGGATTTCATTATCTCAACTTCCTTCACATTCTTCCCCAGTGCACCTAGTACATAACAGTCCCCTTTACCTAGTGTTATTGGGCAGATGCACCAAAACCTCTGATAGAAAAAAGGGATGCACGGTGGTAGATGGAAAGATTAGAAAATGTGGGTGGTCTTCCTTGACTGCTGTTAGGTCAACTGCCTTGAAATCTTCAGATTCAAGAGGAATGGGCATGGTGGTCATTAAAATATGGTATATCTTCTTCTGAAGGTAGCAATGATTATGATGGACATGCATGCCAAGGTTTCTACTGCAGCAGTCAGGATCCAGCCAAGTGACACATCTTCACACATCAGCCATTCTGGAAATGATGCATTTGATCTGTAGCCATGTGACTAAACACAATAGCAGCCTGCGTTTATTAATGGATCAGCACTTTACATGTATTCTATTATTGAATCATAGAAAACCTTTCATGATAGGCCTTTCATGTGTTATCCTTTTATAACTTTGTGATCAGTGCCTACAGAAGTAGCCAGCGTGTAATGCTATAGCTGCACTGACACAATAATCCTGCACAAAAAACTCCCCAAACTCAGCTTACGCCAAAACAAGGATTTAGTTCTCAGCCATCTGGGGGTCAACTAGGAGTTGGCTAGGTGGCTCTGCTGATTTTTGCTGGGGATCAGCACTGGGCATAGGCTGATCTAGGCTGGCTTTATTAATGTGACTCTGCTCCACGTGTCTCTCTTCCTCCAATAGGCTTCCCTGGGTGTGTTCTCATGGTGATGCCAGAGGCACACGCCCATTTCAAGCCTCTGCATTGCATCTTGTTTGCTGACATCCAATAGACCAAAGCAAGTTGCATGGCTGAGCCCAGGGTCAAGGGCAAAGTGGGAAGACATTGCAAAATTACATGGCAAAGAGGGGGCCTATAGGAAGGGGCCATCGTT
The DNA here is from genome assembly GCF_000442215.2 of Lipotes vexillifer. Taxonomy (NCBI): domain Eukaryota; kingdom Metazoa; phylum Chordata; class Mammalia; order Artiodactyla; family Lipotidae; genus Lipotes; species Lipotes vexillifer. Next base: position 907,135 of record NW_006797892.1, on the reverse strand, counting down.
GCAATTGACCACAGTACCCAATAAATTTGTGTTGTATAAATGAGCCAGTGGGTGACCAAGTCTCTGAAAAGTTAAGGGAAGAGCTGAGGGTTACACAGAGCTATGCTTTGAACGCAGGCGGGATGAATTCTCTGAGTGCATAGTTTTGGTAGAGGTCTCCTAATCTATTACCTAAAGCTTTTCCCCTACCTATTAGCCAAGGCCTGGAGTTTCTTATCCACGGACCAAAGCCATTTAGGTCCCAAACTAAAATCAGAGTGTCAAAACCATTGTCCCTGGGAGAGAAGACACAGTAATGCCAACTAAGGTAACAGTGATTGGTTTGAAAGACTCAAATGAGTCCAGCTTTTTCTTCTTCCATTAAAAAAAGGTTAAAAAAGCCATAAGCTACATATGTTCATTATGTATAAGATGGCAAGAGGGAAATGCACAGCGAGTAAAATGAAAATCATTTATAACCAATAGATAACAACTGGTAATACAAATACTTGTATTTGTCTTATTAGTATTTTCCTTACTATTATTATTATTATTAGTAGTAACAAAATTGGGAGGTGTCTTTGATGCAACATTTTGGCTTAAACACATGCCATAAACATTTCTGTCTACCATTAAAATCCCATTGCAAACATTATTTCCAGTGGCTGCACAACACTCTCTTACACAGGTAACATCTGTGCAGGTAAGTTATTTGACCAATCTTCAGCTGAATATTTATGTTGTTTTCAGCTTTTCACTGTTATAAATATGCTGGTATTAACCAGTTTTTACTCTCATATATCTTTTCATTACAAAAGTGACAAATTGCTGTACATAAAGTTTGAAAAAGGAACAAAATATACCACCCACCCACCACCATCATAACCACTGCTAATATTTTTCTATATTTTCTTCTAGTTTTTTCTCCCACACATAATTTTAGGCTCACCTTTTCCTGACTATAAAAGTAACGTACGATGACTTTCTAAGAATTCGAAAGCATAGAAACAAAAAGGCAGGAACAGAAGTCATTCATAAGTCACTAGCTAGAAGCAATCACTATTAACTCCTTGCCTATTTTCTCACATTATTATTATTTTTATAATTAGTATTAATTATTATTTTACATGACTGAGACTGTGCTAGACCTGCAAATTCTTTTTTTTTTCTTATTTTGCTTAATAGCATATCACCAGCATTTCTCCTTGTGATTAAAAGATTTAAAAGGTATTTTAAAAAGAATTAAATATTACAACATAATCTTTTAGTGATGGCACACTATCCCTTCAAATACATGTGTCACAATTAATTAAACATCCCCATGGCGGGGGACAACTTTAGTTATCATGTTTTGCTGCAAGAAGCATCTTTACATATACATTAAAAAAAAATATATATATATATACAATTTTTAATATTCTTTAAACAAATTAATTTTTGGCTGCACTGGGTCTTTGTTGCTGGGCACGGGCTTTCTCTAGTTGCGGCAAGTTGGAGCTACTCTTTGTTGCGGCACGTGGGCTTCTCATTGCGGTGGCTTCTCTTGCTGCAGAGCACGGGCTATTGGCACGTGGGCTTCAGTAGTTGTGGCTCATGGGCTCTAGAGCACAGGCTCAGTAGTTGTGGTGCATGGGCTTAGTTGCTCCGCGGCATGTGAGATCTTCCCGGACCAGGGCTCGAACCTGTGTCCCCTGCATTGGCAGGCGGATTCTTAACCACTGTGCCACCAGGGAAGTCCTATATTCTTTTCCATTATGGTTTATCACAGGATATTGAATATAGTTCCCTGTGCTATACAGTAGGACCTTGTTGATCCATTCTCTATATAATAGTTTGCATCTGCTAATCTCAAACTCCCAATCCTTCCCTTCCCCACCGGCCTCCCCCTTGGCAAACAGAAGTCTGTCCTCTATGTCCGTGAGTCTATTTCTGTTTCGTAGATAGGTTCACCTGTGTCATATTTTAAATTCCACATATAAGTGATATATGGTATTTGCCTTTCTCTGTCTGACTCACTTCACTTAGTATGATCATCTCTAGTTGCATCCATGTTGCTGCAAATAGCATTATTTTATTCTTTTTTTTTTTTGGTACGCGGGCCCCTCACCGCTGCGGCCCCTCCCGCCGTGGAGCACAGGCTCCGGACGCGCAGGCTCAGCGGCCACGGCCCACGGGCCCAGCCGCTCCGCGGCATGCGGGATCCTCCCGGACCGGGCCACGAACCCGTGTCCCCTGCATCGGCAGGCGGACCCCCAACCACTGCGCCACCAGGGAAGCCCTATTTTATTCTTTTTTTTAATGGCTGAGTAGTGTTCCCTTGTGTACATATACCACATCTTCTTTATCCATTCATCTGTCGATAGACATTTAGGTTGTTTCCATGTCTTGGTTACTGTAAATAGTGCTGCTTTTACACATGCGTTTTGATCACATTTCTGGTGATTTCTTCAGGAAATCATGTTCTAGAAGTGGAGTTACTGCCCATGGACGGAAGTATATGAACACTTTATAGACTTCTCTTGCACATGTTTTTACACAGCAGACACAGCTAACACACAGGGCATGCCGTGCCATATTCTGATTTTGTCTTATTCTGTTAGCATAAGATTTCCTCTAAGTCTTGATTTCCTTGACGGAAGGGACAAGCTTATATCCCAGTTTATATCCCCAGTCCAGTGACTTGTGCAAAAAGAGGCACACCTCTAAGTTTAGAGGTGGTGTAGATTAGTGGTGAGAGCACCAATTGTGAATCCAGGCAACCTGGGTTTGCATCCTGGATGCATCTCTTATGGGCAAGTTAATTAACCTCTCTGCCCTTTAGTTTCCTTGTCTGTTAAAGGGGAGCCAAGTTAGTACCAACCTCACAGGGTTGTTGGAAAGATTCAATACATCACTCCTAGCATGTGCTAAGCACACTGCGAGTCTGTCTCATTCACTCTTTTGAATTGGAGGGTCCTGTGTGTTGGTTAAGAACATGAGCCTTCAGAATTATGCAGCCCTAAAGTTTGTGCTGCTGTCTGCTATGAGATCTTCAAATGTCATTTTACCTCCGAGCCTTACTTTCTTCATTGGTAAAATATCTACCTTATGGTATGATTGGTATGTGAAGATGAACTAAGGTGATGTGAGTTAAGCATTCAGCATGCTGCCTGGCAGCTAGGAATACTTTAATAATTGGGAGCTATAATAATTACTATAGAGGGAATACAGGCTTACAGTAACATGTTCTGACTCCGTTCTCAGTGATAGCCAGCATTAGGAATTTGATGTGTCCTTGTAGACATTTTTTTTTTCATTTACAGTCATAAACACCTGTGTGTGTGGGTACAGTCACCACTGCTACTTTGATCTTTATTTTTCTTTTCTTTTCTTTCTTTCTTTTTTTTTAACCCACTGATAGCTTAGAGCTTCTCCCTTTAATTTCTGTTCTGGAAGCAGGTCCTGGTAGTAAGATGAGAGGAGATGTCTTCATAGGCTCTTTTCACCTGCACTTTGGCAACACTGCCCCGGGCAAGACAGGGTGTTTAGAAGCAGAAGTTTGGAGAGATCACCCCGAGAGCACATGGCCTCTTTCGCCATCTGGTTAATTTGTGTGTGTTCTGCACTTCTGGCCAGAGAATGTGGGGGAGATTTGTTCTAACAATTATTAAAAAGGAGGTATTTAAGTCTCTGAATGTAATTGTGGATTTGCCTATTTATCCTTGAAGTTCTATCATGTTGTTTGCAAAATTTTTTATTTTATATTGGCGCATAGTTGGTTAAAAATGTTGTGTTAGTTTCAGGTGTACAGCAAAGTGATTCAATTATACATATACATATATTCATTCTTTTTCAAATTCTTTTCCCATTTAGGTTATTACAGAATATTGAGCAGAGTTCCCTGTGCTATACAGTAGGTCTTTGTTGGTTACCTATTTTAAATATAGTACTGTGTACATGTCAATCTCAAACTCCCAATCTTAACGTATTTTGCTTAACATATTTTGAAGAAACTCTGCTTATTAGGTGCATGCACATTTAGGACTGTTGTGTCTTCTAGAAGATTCGATGCCTTTATCATTACGAAATGACTTTCTTTTTCTCTGGTCATGTTTTTTGTTCTAATATCTACTTTGTCTGATATTAATATAGCCACTCCAGCTTTCTCTGGACTAGTATTATCATGGTATATCTTCTTTTCCATCCATTTACTTTAAACCTATTTTTTTCTTTATATTTCAAGTGCCTTTTTTTTTCTTTTTTTGTCAGCAGAATATAATTGGGTCTTGCTTTCTATCCAATCTGATAAACTCTGCCTTTTAATTGGTGATGTTCAGTCCATCTGAGTTTAATGTGACTGGATACAATTAAGCTTGAGTATTTCACTTTGCTACTGTTTTCTATTTGTTGCATCTGTTCTATGTTCCCCTTTTCTCTTTTTCTTACTTCTTTTAGATAATTGAATTTTTATGATTTAATTTTATCTCCCTTGCTGATTGATTTGCTATGACTGTTTTGTTATTTTAGTGGCGATTTTAGGGTTTGTAGTGTATATGTTTAATTTATCACAGTTGCTCATCAAGGGATATTATACTACAAATAGAGTATAGGGTTCTCTGGCATTTATGCTATATTTATCATATAATTTACTTATACATATATTTTAAACTTCAAAATACATGTTTGAGTTTGTTAAAAGTCAATTATCTTTCAAAAATATTTAAATAACAAGAGGAAATCTTATAGATTTACTTCTAGCAGTCTACATTTCTTCGAGTAGATCCATGTCTCTATCTGATGCCATTTTCCTTCTTTCTGAAGGGACTTCCTTTAACATTTCTTGAAGTGCAGCAATGCTGGAGATAAATTCTTTCAACTTAAAAGAAAAATGTCTGAAAACATTTGCCTTCATTTTGAAAAGTATTTTTGCTGGGTACAGAATTCTAACCTGACTTTTTTTTTTCTTTCACTACCTTAAAAATGTTGCTCCACTGTCTTTTTGCTTGCATTGTTTCTGAAGATAAATCTTGTCATTCTTATCTTTGTTTCTCTTTATGTAACATGTCATTTTGCTCTGGCTGCTTTTAAGATTTTTCTCTTTATCACTGGTTTTGAGCAATTTGGTTATGATGTATCTTGTGGTAGTTTAGGTTCTTTTTCTTTCACTTTTTTATACTTCAGTTTTGTTGAACTTTTCATGAATTTTTTTTACCTTGTGTACATTTCATTTTAAACATTGTAGTTCTCATCTTTCAAAGTTCTGTTTGGGTCTTTTTTTTTTAAGATTTTTTTTTTTTTGATGTGGACCATTTTTAAAGTCTTTATTGCTTCTGTTTTATGTTTTGGTTTTTTGGCCCTGAGGCATGTGGGATCTCAGCTCCCCAACCAGGGATTGAACCCACATCCCCTGCATTGGAAGGTGAAGTCTTAACCACTGGACCGCCAGGGAAGTCCCTGTTTGGGTATTTTATTGTGTGTTTTTAATCTTTTGAATGTATAAAATTCATTTATACTAACTATTTTAATGTATTTGACTTCTAATTCTAACATCTGTGCCTGTTTTGGGTCAGTTTTGATTAATTTTTCTTCTCATGGGCTGTATTATTTTTCTTCTTTACATGCCTGTACCTTTGATAGGATGTCACACATTGTTGGCTGTTGGATATTTCTGTAGTCCTATAAATAATCCTTGAGCTTTTATCTGGAGTATAGATGTTATTTGGAAACAATTAGATTCTTTTGGGTCTTGCTTTTAAGATTTGTTAGGTGAGACGAGAGAAGTGCTTAGTAGGGCTAACTGTTCCCCACCTTTGAGGCAAGATCCTTCTGAGTACTCTGAATTATAAGGCTTTCAGTCCGGCTTATAGGAAGGGGTGTTATTCCTAGCCTTTGTGAACACCTACTACTGTTCCTTTTAATCCATCAAATGGCTCTCTCTTTGTCCTAGGTAAGTTTCCTCACACATATGTACCAACCAGTACCCTGAGGAGGACCTTTTGCAGACCTTTAGGGTTCTCTCTCTGTGCAGGTCTCTACTCTCCAGGGCTCTGTCGTGCAAATCCTAGCCACTTTGGTCTCCCTGCAACTTAGCTCCTCAACTCAGGAAGGCCACTGGGCTACTCCTGGATTCCCCTTTCCTGTGTTGTGGCCTGAAGCATCCCTAAGGCTTCTTGGGAAGTCCTATGGCTCACTCATTTGTTTCCAATCTTCCAGGGATCACTGTCCTTTGTTGCCTGATGTCCAGTGTCCTGAAAATTGTTATATGTATTTGTTGCTGTCGTTGTGTTGTTGTTTGGGGGGAAATGTAAATCAGGTCCCTTTTACTTCATCTTTGCTGGAAGCAGATGGCCTCTACAGGCTAAATCATTTCCCAAGGCCACGCAGTTAATTTGTTTTAGCACTTGGAATCAAATCTCTGTATACTATGTCATATTTCAGTTCTCATCCCACTGTTTTTGAAAATTTCTGCCAATGTGAGCTCTCTATGGTCTTTTTTGGCTCATATTTTTAGAGAATACGATCTATTTTTCCTACAAGCATTTTATTTTGAGATGAGGATATATTCCATCCTGTTTTATAAGTATGCGATCATGCAAATAACAAGGACAAAGTAAGATATCAGTGTGGTAATTTTACCAGTCCCCATGCTTTGAGAGGTCTCTAAAACACTTTAGAAAATTATGCCGCATTTTTAGCTGCCATATCGTGTTACATGTTGCAACGTTCTTTTCATAATTGCATTTTTAAAATATATGCTTGATGAATAAACAGCTCCACCTCCCACTTTCAACTATATTTACTGTATAGCATTTCCCAAGGGAACTATTAAACACACACACACACACATACACACACACACACACACACACACACTCATTAACTCCAAGTATTTTCACAGAATACAATTGAGATCTCCTTTCCCTGAGATTTTTCTACTTAGGGACAAGAGTACTGCCAACAGCATGACAGAGGCAATAAAAGATTTTGCTGAACTATCTCAGAGTGATAAAAATTTCCCTCTTTTAATTAATTTTCTCCTTAAACAGAGACTGACTTTGCCGAGTTTGAATTTAAATTTTTAAACATTTTCTGCTGAAGGGTTAATTGCCCACTTTCAAAGGCATCATCTTGGGATATTTCTGCAGGAAAATTTATAGCTTTAATGATTACTTAAATTGTTCTTTTCTTAATAAGAGCCTTAGACTGATAACTTGTAAAGTGATCCTCATCTCTTGCAGTGGTTCTCAACTCTGTTTTCACATTAGAATCACCTGGGAGCATTTAAAAGCTGTCAGTGCCAAGAGCCCCTACTCAGACCAATTAAATCAGTATCTCTGGGCATAGAGCCTGGGCATCTGTATATTTTAAAACTCCCCTGGTGGTTTTAGTTTGCAGCCAGGATTGAAAACCACTGATGGAGTGAAAAAGCCTCACTTTAGAGATGAGAAAATGGAAGCTTAGAAGGGCTAGCTGGTTGACTAATGTGATACTGAGAAAGTACACACTCAGTGCCCTGCATGCAAGGCACTGTAATAGCACTTCAAAGACATTTTCTTATTTAGTCCTTACAATGACCTAATGATTTTCCCTCCCTATTTTATAGTCAAGGGAATCAAGGTTCACAAATGCTGAGTAACTTATCCAAGATCATATTTTTAGAAACTGGGACACACGTCTGTTTCCTGATCCTCAGTATAATGCTTTTCTCATTAAACCTCTCCGTGTATCCTGTCACTGGAATTCCTTTGTAATCCTGTTCACAGAGAGGCATCTTGGGATTTCCTGCATTGGGTTCAGTTAGTGACATGTCAATGGCTGGAGCTCTCATAGTGCCTGTTTATATCAGTTGCTTGATATGTTTGTTAAATAAACAAATAAATATATAAGCGCTGCTTATGCTCATCAGACTTGTTGGTTTTAAATAAAGGAGAACTTAGATTCAATGGTCTTAAGCTAAAAAAGAGTACATTGGCTAACATCATTTTTAAGTCTAAGTATCCTGAATCTAGGTGCTCAAATCCTATAGTAAGGAGTCTTATTTATCCCCATTTCTTGTTTTGGTTTTCTTGTGTTTTAGCTATGGGCTCAGGACTGATATTCATGGGCTCAGATTGGCTTGGTTTGAGTCATGTGCCTGTCCTTGAATCAATCATTGTGGGGAAGGGAATGCAGTTGTCTCATTGGCTGGGTTTGAATCACCTGACTGCACTGGCACCCAAGAGATGGCGGTGTTAGAGCTACCGAACCACGTGGACGCCAGATGAGGAGGAGAGGCTCCTTTCCAAGAAAGTAGGGGTTGGGATGCTGTCAACAAATTGATTCTGGAGAGGCCGGACAATAGTGCCTGAGACATTGGATTAGGAGGGGTCTGATTAAGCTTTGAAAACCTTCTCTCGAGAGGATTGGATGTCAGGGATGGGACCAGCCATTAGTAAGCTCCCATCTTTTCCCAAATTGCCTGCCCAAGGCTTTGGAAATCCACCTCTCCAGGGGCTCACAGAAGCACTTCATCAGGTCTAGGATGCCATCACATCAGTCCAGAAGCCATCAGTCCAGGCACTGCACCTTTCTGTGCCAAGACAGAGCTAAGGAGCCACAGGTAGGCATTTTTTTTTTAACAACAAACAATTGTTTTGGCTGCGTTTGGTCTCCATTGCTGTGCACAGGCTTTCCCTAGTTGTGGCGAGCGGGGGCTACTGTTGGTTGTAGTGCTCAGGCTTCTCATTGCGGTGGCTTCTCTTGTTGCGGAGCATGGGCTCTAGGCACGTGGGCTTCAGTAGTTGTGGCACGCGGGCTCAGTAGTTGTGGCGCACGGGCTTAGTTGCTCTGTGGCATGTGGGATCTTCCTGGACCAGGGTTCATACCTGTGTCCCCTGCACTGGCAGGCAGATTCCTAACCACTGCACCACCAGGGAAGTCCTGGGAGACATTTTCTGATGGGGTTTCAAACATTATTAGAGCAAGGTTTACTTACTCTGTGTGTGTGTGTGTGTGTGTGTGTATGTGTGTAGGTCCCCATAAAACTAGAATTAGTTAAGGCATTAAGGCCCCATCAAGTAAATGGAAATCAGTGAATCTTGTCCATCTCCCACGTGACCTACTGGGAATGCTGCTGATTCATGTGGATCTTTTTTTTTCCATTATCTATTTAAAAAATTATTATTATTATTATTATTATTATTGTTGTTATTATTTGGCTGCATCGGGTCTTACTTGTGGCACACCGAATCTTCATTGAGGCATGCAGGATCTTTAGCTGCGGTGCATGGGCTCCTCTCCAGTTGTAGCATGTGGGTTTTCTAGTTGTGGTATGAGCGCAGGCTCCGTGGGCGTGTGGGCTCTGTAGTTTGCTCCACGCGGGCTCTCTAGTTGGGGTGCATGGGCTTAGTTGCCCCGCGGCATATGGGAATCTTAGTTCCCCGACCAGGGATCAAACCCGCGTCCCCTGCATTGGAAGGCGGATTCTTTACCACTGGACCACCAGGAAAGTCCCTGATTCATGTGGATCTTAAAACAAAGTAAGAGAGAAAAAGACAGAGAGACAGAGAGAGACACAGACAGAGACAGAGGGAGGTATTGGGGCTGACTTCTGAGGAATCATTAAGAACTTGGGAGTACCCAAGTGACACGATTACTCTGCACATTTGATGAATCACGGCAGCAGCAGCATTTACTGCTCCAGTGATGAAAGTTCACAGCTGCTAGAAATGTTTTTATGAGGCTCTGTTTAAAGAGAAATGAGCAGTGTGGTGGCAATCCTGTTTCAAGCTGAAGCACCAGAAGGCTGGGCCTTCTAGATGCTGGGCTGGAACTGGAAGGGGCTCCAGCTCAGGAATCAGAACACGGTATTATGTGGAGACAATGACGGAAAGCAGGTGAGTAAGCAAAAGGCACTGAGGATATTTAGCTACTGGTTATGGAGTGTTCCAGAAAGTGAGAAGAGTAAACGGCAAGACATTTAGGTAATCAGAAGACCAGGCATGTAAAAATGCTGATGGGGATGGATGAGATTTATATACAAAAATGTTTAGCACAGTTACCGCTAATAGCATGAAAAATGGAAATAACTCAATTATTCCTCAATTATATAATGATAGAGGATTAAATCAATTAGGATTCATTCATTTATAGGCTGTTATATAGCCACCACTAGCAACACTGGAGAATTTGCAATAAAATGGGGGAAATACTCTTGATCCGTGAAAAATGAGCAGGGTACACAACAGAACATCGTCTCAATCACACTCTTGTTTCCACTTTATGGTCCCACCATTTTCTTCATTCTCATATACTTAATAGAAACATATTTTGTTTTTATGCTTCTGAAGTCAATACATCTACATCATGGAAACTTGGAAAGTATCGAAAAGTATGAAAAAAAAGGACCCACTATCAAGAGATAGTGACATCTCTTGCCAATGTTTTGGAGCATTTCCTTTAAGCTTTTTCTTTTTCTTTTTTTCTCCCTGTATGTGTTATCCTAGACTTTTCATATCTTCAGAATTTTTGGAAACACCCTTGCTTTGCAATGAACATAGCTTGAATCTCTACTTCTTAATCTGGGGGCAGACCAGGGCCTTATAAAGATATCTGGGGATTTAGTGAATTCACTCTATTTTCTCCCATTCTGTCTCCAGGGATCTCTCACCCCAAAGGACACATTGGCCCCTTTCTGTGTACCTTCTCAAAAAGGCTGTGGTGTGAAAAAGGGCTGGGATAAGCTGGGGTTAATTACAAAATATGCTAAACATCACTCTTCTTGGAATTCATCGACAATTCTGTACCACTGGGAATTTCTCACTGTCATGCTCTTCTGTAAGTTCCAGGCTCCTACCAACCCAACTACTATCTTTTTTTTTTTTTTTGCCGTACGTAGGCCTCTCACTGTTATGGCCTCTCCCGTTGCGGAGCACAGGCTCCGGACGTGCAGGCTCAGCGGCCATGGCTCACGGGCCTAGCCGCTCCGTGGCATGTGGGATCTTCCCGGACCGGGGCACGAACCCGTGTCCCCTGCATCGGCAGGCGGACTCTCAACCACTGCGCCACCAGGGAAGCCCCCAACTACTATCTTGATCAACTAGTATTCAATTAAATAATCCTATTAGTATATTCAGCAGTTTAATTCTCCTGTCATTTCATTTCATCTAGACACATATAAAGAGCCTTGAATTTCAAATTCAGAAATTACTATCCACCTGTACTCCCACCCTAAAGAGAAATTAGTTCTTTAATATATATTTTTATGTACTCTAGAACAACCAAAATTTAGTTTTTGAAGTGACATATATGAATATATATATACACACATACTTGTATACACACAGGCACACATAAACTATATATCTATAAAATGCACACATATGTAATATATATATAAAGAATATATGTGTATAAATGAATTTTAATGGTCAAGCACTATATGTATTAATTTACAACTGATTTTTCACCTATTAGTTTTCATAAAATCTAGGATGCTATCAGATATAATAAACACCATTCCTTTACACACCACTAAGAAACTAAAAAGGAAAAACCTTTGCCAAAAAATTATGGCATGCCATTGATTATAAGACATATCCTGACTTCAAGGATGTTACCATGTGAAAACATGTGTATCTAAGAATAAGTGAGACAGGCTATATATCAATCAACTGTTGCCACAATAAAATGACATAAAAAGCTACCCCAAACTCAACTCAGTAGCATACAATAATAAGGAATTTTTATTGCTTGAGCATCTGCTGGTTTGCTTGGATGTGGGAAGGAGTCTGCTCCATGTTTGCCCTTTTGGGGCCCTAGCTGAAGGGGCAATGGCAGATCACTGGAGTAGAAAAGGGCGAGTCAACAAACTAAGCAGATTTTTCACCTCTGTTTATATCATCTATTGCTAACATCCCATTAGCCAAAGCAAGTTACACGGCCAATTCCAAAGCCAAGGAGTGTGTGTGGGGATATATATTCCACCCACAATGTTAAGGATGTGTATATATAATCCACTACTGAGGAGTGAAGCATTGAGACCAATAATTTGATCAATAGGATATTTCAAAATCATTATGTCTTGTATCATGCCCCTTTGTATCATATACTTATTGGAACAAAGTAGATCAAACATACATACAAACATAAAGTGCAAGAAAAAAAAGGAAGTAAACATACCAAGATGTTAACCATGGTTGTTACAGAGAGGGGGGATGAAAGATGGTTTTTGTTTTCTTCTTTGTCCTTTTGATTTCTCTAAGTGTCTATGATGAGTAGGTGTTACTTTTAAAAGTCAGACAACAGGGAATTCCTTGGTGGTCAAGTGGTTAGGACTCGGTGCTGTCACTGCGGGGGCCCTGGCTTTGATCCCTGGTCACTGAAATAACATCCTGCAAGTTGCATGGTGCGGCCGAAAAAAAGAAGGCAAAACAAAAGTTAGATAATAAATCTACACCTACATAATTCTTTGTTTCCTTTAAGGAAGTCCATGTAGGAAGGTAGTTGCAGAGAGACATAAGCAGTTATTTCAGAGGAAATTCAGAGGAACGCATTGGTCTTTGGGGATGATGGCATCAGTATATACAATTAGGGTCCCCAATTTTAGAGAAAATTGGGGGTATGAGGCAGATGATTAAGATAAGAAGTTCTGATCCTGAAGAATGACAACAGAACCTGACCAATGTCTGTTAACAAGTTAAGTGTGGTCCAACACTGAGGACCATCTTTATTGTGTATCAGCATATACTCCAGTGATCTGGAGAGTGTGTGAAAATAGACTGCTGAGTCCCACTTCCAGAGATTCTGAGTTACTAGGTCTCAGATGTACAGAGAATGTACATTTCAAATAAGCACCAAGGGAAGGTTGCTGCTGCTGGTCCTGGGACCACATGTTGAGAACCACATGTTGAGAACCATGTTGAGTTGCTAAGGCAACTATTTTCAGCTTGCTTGCAATTTCTACCACCTGGAGAGCTTTTAAATATCCTGGTGCCTAGGCTGCACCCCAGACCAATTAAGCCAGAATCTAGGGGTGGGACTCAGTCATCAGTAATTTTTTTTAAAGCTCCCAAGGTGAATACATTGTGCAGCCAGGGTGGAAAACTGCTGCTCTGAGGAGAATTAATTTAGTCTGTTTAACTACTGAGTACATTGGCAGAAGGTACTAAATTAGCTTTTCACAAACCACCACCCCTTTCTCTGTGGACCCAGGAGTTTGAAATTTTGCCTGTGGAAGTTTCTTGGGAGAGTGAAGCTTAAACTTGGAACTCAACCACCTTCCTGGGTCCCAAGGAAAACAGACAAAACTCTTGATACTCGGGTGAGGAGAAACATGGTGAATCTTGACCTGGGTATGTCCTCCTTGGAGAGGGACAAAGGTCACAGTCAGATGCAGGTTGCTTTAGTTGTAAAGGAGTGTTGTGAAGATGCTGAGGTCTTAAACGCCATGTGGCATGTACCTAGCAGGTGAAAGGACTCTGTCATCCTTCTGAGTCATCTCCTTAAGTCTTCACAGTTGCTGTGGAAGGAGTCAAAACTGTGTCACACAAGATGCTTCTAGAGCTACAGCTGGAAGGAGGTGGAATTTGCCTGAAATCCATCTTCTTTATTTCTGATTTTGTTTCCATGACACTTTCTTTCTTCCAACCCAGGCAACCACCAAGATGCATTCTCTGGAGTGGTGTTTTTGTTTTTTAATCTAAGATAGCAGCCAGCTCTTTTCCAATGAGTCATTAGCTTAAAGCATACCTCCACCCACGGGAGAAGTCTTACACCCTTTTAACCTACATCTTAATAAAGTACACCCTGGAAATCAAAGAGTCTTAGTGTGAGGAAGGACTCTCTAATGGTGAGATTACAGGCTTGGGGGCAGAAGAGGAGCTGTCTTCAGAGACTTTGTGATGGGCTGAATTGTACCCCTTCAAATTCATATGTTGTAGTTTTAACCCCCCAGTACCTCGGAATGTATTTGGAAATAGGTTCCCTATAAAATGAGGTCATATAGATGGGCCCTCATCCAATATGACTGGTGTCCTTATCAGAAGAGGAGATTTGGACACAGATACGTACAGAGGGAAGGTGATGTGAGGACACAGGGAGAAGCTGTCCATCTATAAGCCAAGGAAGAGAGGCCTCAGAAGAAACCAACCCTGCTGACACTTGGCTCTCAGGCTGCTATTCTAAAGAACTATGAGAAAATAAATTTCCATTGTTTAAGCCACCCAATTTGTGGTACTTTGTTATGGCAGCCCTAGGAAACAAATACAGATCTGAATGGATGATTTGTTCAGGGGGGATTCAACTTGTTTTCCGTAGGACTGAGCTAAATGAGTGGAAATTAGAGGCAGATGGATTAGGCTCAAAATAAACATAATTGAACATTCTTGAATGGTTGCTGCTAACATAAAAAATATCCCCCTTAGACATTGTTTGTCTCCATTTATGAGTATGAGAGTTTTGTAAGTGGGAGAGTAAATTTTTTTTTGGTGGGAGAGAGCCATAGTGTGGGAAAGGAGAACTGAGAGGTATGGAATGATGTTTGTTTTTCATGGAGTCCCTTGGGCTTGTTTTGAACCCCTATGGAAAGAAGCATTTAGATGCATAAGTTGAAAAAATAAGAAAGAGTTGATGTAACCTATTTGAAATCCTTCCTTGGCACAATTCCTGATACACAGAAACACTCAAAAATGTTATGTAACAGCTTGTTCACTGTCCCCTTCTCCTTCTATATTTTTGTAGCAGACACCTTTTGGTGGGTCTTACCTGTTGACAAAAGTCACTCTTCCTCTAAAAACTTCCCGTCTCCATCCAGAGAATCACAAGGGCAAATCCCAATAGCCTGGTGGTGATGCTGTGTGATCTGAGTCCTCTGGCTGTGGCTGATTGGACCAGGAGGGCTCACCTGATCCTGGATGGGCCAATCATGGACTCTTCACATGAAATTTGGAGTTGGACTTAAAAAGGCTACAGTCTCTATCAAGCTGGTCTATAGAGACTCAGGGGCTGAGGTGTACCTATTATTATGGTTGTTGTTGTTGTCCTCATTGTTGTTATTATTATTGTTTGTAATGTGTACTGTAGGTGTGCAGGGAAAGAATGTCTCTGAGGACTGTCTTTTCGACTTATGTTTTCCTTTGCTGTGCAAAAGCTTTTGTTTCATTAGGTCCCATTTGTTTATTTTTGTTTTTATTTCCATTTCTCTAGGAGGTGGGTCAAAAAAGATCTTGCTGTGATTTGTGTCATGGAGTGTTCTGCCTATGTTTTCCTCTAAGAGTTTTATAGTGTCTGGCCTTACCTTTAGGTTTTTAGTCCATTTTGAGTGTATTTTTGTGTATGGTATTAGGGAGTGTTTTAGTTTCATTCTTTTACATGTAGCTGTCCAGTTTTCCCAGCACCACTTATTGAAGTAAGTATTTACTTACTTCACTTATTGTATTTCTCCATTGTATATTCTTGCCTCCTTTATCAAAGATAAGGTCACCATATGTGCGTGGGTTTATCTCTGGGGTTTCTATCCTGTTCCATTGATCTGTATTTCTGTTTTTGTGCCAGTACCATACTGTCTTGATTACTGTAGCTTTATAGTATAGTCTGAAGTCAGGGAGCCTGATTCCTCCAGCTCCATTTTTTCTTTCTCAAGATTGCTTTGGCTATTAGGGGTCTTTTGTGTTTCCATACAAATTGTGAAATTTTTTGTTCTAGTTCTGTGAAATATGCCATTGGTAGCTTGATAGGGATTGCACTGAATCTGTAGATTGCTTTGAGTAGTAGAGTCATTTTCACAATGTTGATTCTTCCAATCCAAGAACATGGTATATCTCTCCATCTGTTGGTATCATCTTTAATTTCTTTCATCAGTGTCTTATAGTTTTCTGCATACAGGTCTTTCATCTCCTTAGGTAGGTTTATTCCTAGGTATTTTATTCTCTCTGTTGCAGTGGTACATGGGAGTGTTTCCTGAATTTCTCTTTCAGATTTTTGATCATTAGCATATAGGAATGGAAGAGATTTCTGTGCATTAATTTTGTATCCTGCTACTTTACCAAATTCATTGATTGGCTCTAGTAGCTTTCTGGTAGCATCTTTAGGATTCTCTATGTATAGTACATGTCATCTTGCAAACAGTGACAGCTTTACTTCTTCTTTTCTCATTTGGATTCCTTTTATTTCCTTTTCTTCTCTGATTGCTGTGGCTAAAACTTCCAAAACTATGTTGAATAAGAGTGGTGAGAGTGGGCAACCTTGTCTTGTTCCTGATCTTAGTGGAAATGCTTTCAGTTTTTCACCATTGAGGATGATGTTGGCTGTGGGCTTGTCATATATGACCTTTATTATGTTGAGATAAGTTCCCTCTATGCCTACTTTCTGGAGGGTTTTTATCCTAAATGGGTGTTGAATTTTGTCCACAGCTTTTTCTGCATCTATTGAGCTGATCATATGGTTTTTCTCCTTCAGTTTGTTAATATGGTGTATCACATTGATTGATTTGCATATATTGAAGAATCCTTGCATTCCTGGGATAAACCCCACTTGATCATGGTGTGTGATCCTTCTAATATGCTGTTGGATTCTGTTTGCTAGTATTTTGTTGAGGATTTTTGCATCTATGTTCATCAGTGATATTGGCCTATAGTTTTCTTTCTTTGTGACATCTTTGTCTGGTTTTGGTATCAGGGTGATGGTGGCCTCCTAGAATGAGTTTGGGAGTGTTCCTCCCTCTGCTATATTTTGCAAGAGTTTGAGAAGGATAGGTGTTAGTGCTTCTCTAAATGTTTGATAGAATTCACCTGTGAAGCCATTTGGTCCTGGGCTTTTGTTTATTGGAAGGTTTTTAATAACAGTTTCAATTTCAGTGCTTGTGATTGGTCTGTTTATATTTTCTATTTCTTCCTGTTTCAGTCTTGGAAGGTTGTTCTTTTCTAAGAATTTGTCCATTTCTTCCAGGTTGTCCATTTTATTGGCATGTACTTGCTTGTAGTAATCTCTCATGATCCTTTGTATTTCTGCAGTGTCAGTTGTTACTTCTTTTTCATTTCTAATTCTGTTGATTTTTCTCCCTTTTTTTCTTGATGAGTCTGGCTAATGTTTTATCAATTTTGTTTATCTTCTCAAAGAACCAGCTTTTAGTTTTATTGAGCTTTGCTATTGTTTCCTTCATTTCTTTTTCATTTATTTCTGATCTGATCTTTATGATTTCTTTCCTTCTGCTAACTTTGGGGTTTTTTTTGTTCTTCTTTCTCTAATTGCTTTAGGTGTAAGGTTAGGTTGTTTATTTGAGATTTTTCTTGTTTCTTGTGGTAGAATTTTAATGCTATTAAAATTAGAACTTCTTTTGTTGCATCCCATAGGTTTTCGGTCATCATGTTTTGTCATTTGTTTCTAGGTATTTTTTGATTTCCTCTTTGATTTCTTCAGTGATCTGTTGGTTATTTCGTAGTGTATTATTTAGCCTCCATGTGTTTGTATTTTTTACAGATTTTTTCCTGTAACTGATGTCTAGTCTCATAGTGTTGTGGTCAGAAAAGATACTTGACATGATTTCAATTTTCTTAAATTTACCAAGGCTTGATTTGTGACCCAAGATATGATTCATTCTGGAGAATGTTCCATGAGCACTTGAGAAGAAAGTGTGATCTGATGTTTTTGGATGGAATGTTCTACAAATATCAATTAAGTCCATCTTGTTTAATGTATCATTTAAAGCTTGTGTTTCCTTATTTATTTTCATTTTGGATGATCTGTCCACTGGTGAAAGTGGGGTGTTAAAGTGCCCTATTATGATTGTGTTACTGTCGATTTCCCCTTTTATGGCTGTTAGTATTTGCCTTATGTATTGAGGTGCTCCTATGTTGGTGCATAAATATTTACAATTGTTATATCTTCTTCTTGGATTGATCCCTTGATCATTATGTAGTGTCCTTCTTTGTCTCTTATAATAGTCTTTATTTTAAAGTCTATTTTGTCTGATATGAGAATTGCTACTCCAGCTTTCTTTTGATTTCCATTTTTATGGAATATCTTTTTCCATCCCCTCACTTTCAGTCTGTATGTGTCCCTAGGTCTGAAGTGAGTCTCTTGTAGACAGCATATATGTGTGTCTTGTTTTTGTATCCATTCAGCCAGTCTATGTCTTTTGGTTGGAGCATTTAAACCATTTACATTTAAGGTAATTATCAATATGTATATTCCTATTACCATTTTCTTAATTGTTTTGGGTTTGTTATTGTAGGTCTTTTCCTTCTCTTGTGTTTCCTGCCTAGAGAAGTTCCTTTAGCATTTGTTGTAAAGCTGGTTTGGTGGTGCTGAATTCTCTTAGCTTTTGCTTGTCTGTAAAGGTTTTAATTTCTCTGTCAAATCTGAATGAGATCCTTGCTGGGTAGAGTAATCTTGGTTGTAGGTTTTTCCCTTTCATTACTTTAAATATGTCCTGCCACTCCCTTCTGGCTTGCAGAGTTTCTGCTGAAAGATCAGCTATTAACCTTATGGGGATTCCCTCGTATGTTAATTGTTGCTTTTCCCTTGCTGCTTTAAATATTTTTTCTTTGAATTTAATTTTTGATAGTTTGATTAATATATGTCTAGCGTGTTTCTCCTTGGTTTATCCTGTATGGGACTCTCTGCACTTCCTGGACTTGACTGACTATTTCCTTACCCGTATTAGGGAAGTTTTCAGCTATAATCTCTTCAAATATTTTCTCAGTACCTTTTTTTTCTCTTCTTCTTCTGGGACCCCTATAATTCAAATGTTGGTGTGTTTAATGTTGTCCCAGAGTCTCTGAGATTGTCCTCAATTCTTTTCATTCTGTTTTCTTTATTCTTCTCTGCAGTAGTTATTTCCACTATTTTACCTTCCAGGTCACTTATTCGTTATTCTGCCTCAGTTATTCTGCTATTGATTCCTTCTAGAAAGTTTTAAATTTCATTTATTGTGTTGTTCATCATTGTTTGTTTGCTCTTTAGTTCTTCTAGGTCCGTGTTAAACGTTTCTTGTATTTTCTCCATTCTATTTCCAAGGTTTTGGATCATCCTTACTATCATTACTCTGAATTCTTTTTCAGGTAGACTGCCTATTTCCTCTTCATTTGTTTGGTCTGGAGGGTTTTTACCTTGCTCCTTCATCTGCTGTGTATTTCTCTGTCTTCTCATTTTGCTTAACTTACGGTATTTGGGGTCTCCTTTTCGCAGGTTGCAGGTTCATTGTTCCTATTGTTTTTGGTGTCTGCTCCCAGTGGGTTATGTGTGCTTCCTGGTGGAGGGGACTGGTGCCTGTGTTCTGGTGGATGAGGCTGCATCTTGTCTTTCTGGTGGGCAGGACCACGTCTGGTGGTGTGTTTTGGGGTGTCTGTGACCTTATTATGATTTTAGGCAGCCTCTCTGCTAATGGGTGGGGTTGTATTCCTGTCTTGCCAGTTGTTTGGCATAGGGTGTCCAGCACTGTAGCTTGCTGGTCGTTGAGTGGAGCTGGGTCTTAGCATTGAGATGGAGATCTCTGGGAGAGCTTTTGCTGTTTGAAATTACATGGGGCTGGGAGGTCTCTGGTGGACCAATGTCCTGAACTTGGCTCTCCCACCTCAGAGGCTCAGGCCTGACACCCAGCCAGAGCACCAAGACCCTGTCAGCCACACAGCTCAGAAGAAAAGGGAGAAAAGAAAAGAAAAGAAAAGAAAAGAAAGAAAGAAAGAAAGAAAGAGAGAGAGAGAGAGAAAGAAAGGAAGGGAGGAAGAAAGAAAGGAAGAAAGAAAATGAAAGTTATTAAAATAGAAATATTATTAAAAATAAAAAAATTAAAAAGTAATAAAAAAAGAAAGAGAGAAAGAAAGAAGAGAGCAACCAAACCCAAAAAGAAATCCACCAATGATAACAAGCGCTAAAAACTTTCCGAAAACAAAAAACAAAAAAAGGACAGTCAGAACCCTAGGACAAATGGCAAAAGCAAAACTATACAGACAAAATTACACAAAGAAGCACACGCATACACTCACAAAAAGAGAAAAAGGAAAAAAAATATATATATATTAAAAAAAAGGAAGAGAGCAAACAAATCAATAAACAAATCTACCAGTGATAATAAGCTCTAAATACTAAACTAAGATAAACATAAAACCAGAAACAAATCAGATGTGGAAAGCAAACCCCAAGTCTACAGTTGAGCCCAAAGTCCACCGCCTTAATTTTGGGGTGATTCGTTGTCTATTCAGGTATTCCACAGATGCAGGGTACATCAAGTTGATTGTGGAGCTTTAATCCGCTGCTCCTGAGGCTGCTGGGAGAGATTTCTCTTTCTCTTCTTTGTTCCCACAGCTCCTGGGGTTCAGCTTTAGATTTGGCCCCACCTCTGCATGTAGGTTGCCTGAGGGCGTCTGTTCTTTGCTCAGACAGGACGGGGTTAAAGGAGCAGCTGATTAGGGGGCTCTGGCTCACTCAGGCCAGGGGAGGGAGGGGTACATAATGCTGGGTGAGCCTGCGGCGGCAGAGGCTGGCGTGACTTTGCAACAGCCTGAGGTGCGCTGTGTGTTCTCCTGGGGAAGTTGTCCCTGGATCACGGGACCCTGGCAGTGGCGGGCTGCACAGGCTCCCGGGGGTGGTGTGGTGTGGACAGTGACCGGTGGTCGCACACAGGCTTCTTGGTGGCTTCAGCATCAGCCTTAGCATTTCATGCCTGTCCCTGGGGTCTGTGCTGATAGGCGTGGCTCGCGCCCGTCTCTGGAGCTCATTTAGGTGGTGCTCTGAATCCCCTCTCCTGGCGCACCCCAAACCAATGGTCTCTTGCCTCTTAGGCAGTTCCAGACTTTTTCCCGGACTCCCTCCCGGCTATCTGTGGCGCATTAGCCCCCTTCAGGCTGTGTTCATGCAGCCAACCCCAGTCCTCTCCCTGGAATCTGTCCTCTGAAACCCAAGCCTCAGCTCCCAGCCCCGCCCACCCCGGCGGGTGAGCAGACAAGCCTCGGGCTGGTGAGTGCTGGTCAGCACCGATCCTCTGTGCAGGAATCTCTCTGCTTTGCCCTCTGCACCCCTGTTGCTGCGCTCTCCTTCATGGCTCTGAAGCTTCCCCTCGTCCACGTCCCCATCTCTGCCAGTGAAGGGTCATCCTAGTGTGTGGAAACTTTTCCTCCCTCACAGCTCCGTCCCAGACGTGCCCGTCCCATCCCTATTCTTTTGTCTCTGTTTTTCCTTTTTTCTTTTGCCCTACCCAGGTACGTGCAGAGTTTCTTGCCTTTTGGGAAGTCTGAGGTCTTCTGCCAGCGTTCAGTAAGTGTTCTGTAGGAGTTGTTCCACATGTAGTTGTAGTTTTGATGTATTTGTGGGGAGGAAGGTGATCTCCACGTCTTATTCCTCCGCCGTCTTGAAGGCGTCTCCTCACTGGTGGATTTTCATTTTACAGCTTCTTCCTGTGGCCTCACTAGATTCCTGCCCTTTGATCCTATAGCAGAGCCCTGAGAACTTACAATACAATACATTCCCATTTGACTGAAGTCCCTCCATCCTGACTCTTTACTGAACTTTTGTAAAACTTTGCTTGATGGGTATGAAGACTGTCATTTATTCATCTTCTTATCCGCACGATGAGGTAGACCAGATGACTGTTCTCTGCAACTTAAGAGCACTGACTTAGAATTCCTCTGTACCCTCCTGACCAGGCTGAGATGACCTCCACTCATTCCCAGAAGCGCTGCCTTTGCTGCTTCCTCTACTGAAGACTGACCATAGATTTGCAGAGTAGCTCAATAATCGCATGTATTCTTAGTAGAGAAACTGGGGGCCCCTTTTTAAAACTAGGGATTCGGGGTGCCCTTGCAGTCATGGACTCCGTTGCAATCCAGATTTAAACCAGAAGTCACTTGATTTGGCCTAAGAGGCTAATTAGGTTTGATTCATAATTTATTCCAATCTGTAAAGTTTCAATACCCAACTTGACCCCACAGCTGGATGCTCCTAAACTTTAATCCCTCCTGGTGGCCAATTAGCAATTTCTTTGTAGAAATACCTTGTGGGTGGCTGACTCACACATCATGAATCACACGATGTTAACTCGTCTGACTCTCATTGTGCTTCCGAATCTCTAAAATGAGGCTATGATGTTATGGGACTAGAACTCCACGTATGAGTTAAGTTAGGTGAGGCCACAAAGAAGACACCCCAGGTTTGCCACCACAGATCATCCTTCCCCACTGTCTTGGTGCCAGGAGGGAGTATAGAGGATTGATGGATAGACCAGTTTGGTAGATTTTGTCTGTCCCATTTCCAAAGCTGAGGATTAACTGGACCCACAAGTTGCAACCTGACATGAGGCTTTCTATCTTCTTGCTTGGGGAGGTGGTCATATATTTAAGCCTTCTGGCCAAGGAATCTTTTCAAGGTCAGTTATTCAGCTGCTCCCTGTTGCACTGAATCAGCTATTTCCCAAGAAGAGCAGACGGGCCAGGTGGATGGGTTTGTAAGAAAAGTGTGCTTGTAGCTGTGCATGTCTCTCTCAATTTGTTTATCTCTGTATCTCTTCTCATGTCTCTGTGTGTCTGTTTTCTTTTTTCTCTTTGTCTCTCCTGTGTCCTTTTGGTGGGCTCGTGAATATTCCTTGAGCGCATCTGTGTCCATGTGTATATGTCTCAGTGTGTGAGATTCTTTGTTTACCTATGGTGATCACATCAGACTTGTGAAAATAAAACCCTTATCCAAAATGAGAACCTTGTACCCTCTCTACTCCTTTTTAAAGAAACACGGGACTTCTCTGGCGGTCCAGAGATTAAGACTCTGTGCTTCCACTTCTGGGGGGGGGGGTGTGGGTTTGATCCCTGGTTGGGGAACTAAGATTCAGCATGCTAGGTGATGTGGCCAAAAAAGAAAAAGAAACTCACATGGTTAGGGGATAGATAAATTAGGAGCTTGGGATCAACATATACACACTACTATATATAAAATAGATAACCAACAAGGACCTACTGCATAGCACAGGGAATTATACTCAATATTTTGTAATAACCTATAAGGGAAAAGAATCTGAAAAAATGTATAAGAATATACATATATATACATACATTCTTATACATATATACCTATATGTATAACTGAATCATTGTGCTGTACACCTGAAACTAACATGGCATTATAAATAAATCAACTATACTTTGATAAAAAATAAAAATTAAAAAAAAATTTTAAAAAATAAATAATAAAAAAGAAAAAAGAAAGAAACTCATTTGTTTTGCCACCTTCGTCATCTTTTTAAAGACTAAATAAAGTAGTTATTTCTTTGCTGGTGTAGGGATTTTGATAAAGATTTTTGATAATCACTTTCTCAAAAGTTCTTTTAGAAGAATGCTTTGAATCTTCCCATTCTAGGGTTTCCCTTATAGCCAGAGATAAAACACCTTGATCAAGCTTCCATAAAAACACACATCACATCAATTAACAAATATTGCCAGGGGCAGGCTCCTTGTTCAACATCTGCTATTTTATTACCAACAGCACCAGCAGAATATATTATAGAGAGCGTGTCCACGGGTTTCTGCTGGCCTCCAAGAGTGCACAGAGATTTCTACTAGGCCTGCTCACTTTTGTAATGAACCACATTGACACTCCATGTTGAACCCATGGGTGGCACATTTTCCTCTCCCATTCTGGCAAAACCATAAAGACTAATGTTATTAGGGTGGTGGTGGAGGCTTGATCTATATCTTCTAGGAGCTTGTTTTCACAAAAGGCATCAAGACCAAGAAATAATGATAATGAGTGGTATTGAAATGGAGCAGGACCTTATGGTCCTTGCCCCCCATGTCCTCCACCTGCCTGTGGAAAGGTTTAGCCTTAGGTTTTAGGTTTCTGTGGAAAAACTTTAGCCAAAGAATAAGTTTAATCAGAGAAGTGAGAAAATGCAGAAACAAAGGAAAACAGTCCAACAAGACTAAATAATAATAGTTTAGTCAGTAAGCAAAGTCAAGGACCTTTTAGTTCCCTCTCAAGGGCTATAGATAATATTCTGAGCCGTATCCTGTGAGCTGTCTTACAGATACTGAAACCCCCACCAGGTGCAAGAAGTTAACTACATGATGACCAGGCTGTAGCCATGACATAAGCTGCCGCAATTCCGAGAACTGGCCTCAAAGAAATGGGAACAAAGCGACCCGGGAACTGAAGATTAATTGTACTTAAAACAATCAAGGTGATGCTGATCAGACCACTGCATTACCAATTTCAAGATGACTGTCAGAGCTGTCTGTGCTGTTTCTGCATGTAGCCCCCTCCCTCCACTTGTGCACCCCTGAAACTCCCCTTTAAAAGCTCTTGTTCACTGGTTGTCAGTGGGGGGCGGGGGAGTCAGCCTTTGGACGGAGTCTGCCCTGCCTCACAGGTTGCCAGCCTCTGAAATAAAGCTAACCTTCTTTTCCACGAACCTTGCCTCTTTATTGGCTTTTGAGGGGCGAGCAGCCAGACCCCAGCTTTTAGTAACAGTAAGAGCTATATTTCTTGAGCATTTACTGAATGTCAGTCACTGAGTTAGGCTCTTTACATGCATCATCTCACTGAACATTAAACCAATCTTACAGGGAGGCATTATTATTCATTTTGAAGATGAGGAAGCTGGGCATAGAAAGTTCATGTATGTTGCTCAAGGTCACATAGGTAGTGAGTGGCCATAGTGGACAGTGAGAGTTCTTTGTTTCCATGCCCCCTTCTTTGGGAAATGAGCCTCGCCTTTAGACCTGAGGATTGGGCATGTGATGTAGGCCACACTCATCATCTTCTGGGCAATCTTGGCTGATTGGTGTGTACACTGGCCCAGTATGTCCAATGACAATCCATTTCTGGGATTAAGGTTCAGATGCTGGGAGGAGCCTTTTCCCTCTAGGATTGCTAAGCTGAATGCCAGTGGTTATTTTGCTCAGCATGTGGAGATGTTCTTTCTGCCTTAGGGAAAAAAGAGACCAACAGGCAAAGACAATCAGAGCAAACAAAGATGAGAAACAGATGGAGAGAGAATCAGAGTAGTATAGTGTTCAGTCCCCACTTCCTTTCCCAGGACTTGGTTTATGGAGTACTTCAGTCCACACTGAAGCCAACAAATCCCCTTTGTGGTTCAAGCATGCTTGAGGTGGGTTTGGTGTTTTAAAAATATCCACAAAGTGATACTCCTCCATTCAAGAGGTAGAGTTTAATTCTTTTTTTCCTTGCCTATGGAAGGGATTTAGTGACTCACTTCTAACAGATACAATAAAGTGGAAGTAATGGTGTACTTTGGAGACTGGGTCGTAAAAGCACTGCAGCTTTCTCCTTGCTCTTCTCTTTCTTAGACCACTCACTTTAGGTCAAGGTTGCCATGTTGTAAGGACACTCAAGCAGCTCTGTGGAGAGGGCCACACACTAAGTAACTGAGGCCTCCAGCCAACAGCCATGGGCATGAGCCATCTTGGAAGTGTATCTTCCAGCCTTGAGATGAATGTAGCCCCCCACTGACACCTACACTGCAACCTCATGAGAGACCCTGATTTCTGACCCATAGAAACTGTGAAGTAATAAATGCTTGTTGTCCTGAACTGCTAAATTTCAGGGTAATTTGTTATGCAGCAGTAGATAACTAACACAATATGTTTCTGTTACTTAAAATAGACAAGTTGGAAGGGATTAAATGGATGCTTATTGTTTGTTTCATCCATATCCATTTCCCTTTCTGTCACAGAGTTGTGACTTTCCCTGGGGTAAATTAGCATCTTGCCTGTTCTCAGTTGTGCACTTTGGGTGGGACTGACTCTAATGTTAGGGGTTGTCTGTGATTGGTTTAAGCAAATGCATTCCATTTCCTGGCTACAGTGATTGGTTTTGGGATGGGCACCTCATCCCCAAAAAGCCAATGAGATGCAAGGAGATACTTTTTGAACCTTCAGGGGAAATTTTTATTCTCTTCTGGAGAAGTCTTCATAAAATTCTGCTTTTCTTCCCTGGAAGATGTGGTATGAGGGTGTAAGGGTAGATGCTGCTACGGCCATTTTGCTGCCATGAGGCAGTGTCCAGTACAGGGTACTACAGCATCTGAGAGAGAAGAAAGACTGAGAGATACGAGGTCTTTAGTGATATGGCTGGTCTCACTAGCACAAGTATTACCTGAAGCCCTCCTGTAGATGTTTTAGTCACTTGAATCTATGAATTCTCTTTACTGCTTAATACACTGTAGTTTGGATTTTTTGTTCCATGAAACAAAAAAATTCGTAACTGACACACAAACCCAGGTCTTTCTGAATTCAATGCTCATACCTAGACTGCCAAGAAGTATACGGTAACAGACTGAACGTGATCAATGGACTTCTGTTTAAACATTGTATTAGACACAATCCTTTCTAATTTCATATTAAAAAATTGCTAGAAGACATAAAAAAATGGAAATCCACACAGCCCTGAAAACCAAAGCTGGGGCTTCCCTGGTGGTGCAGTGGTTAAGAATCCACCTGCCAATGCAGGCGACATGGGTTTGAGCCCTGGTCTGGGAAGATCCCCCATGCCATGGAGCAACTAAGCCCGTGCACCACAACTACTGAGCCCACGCACCACAACTACTGAAGCCTGTGCGCCTATAACCCACGCTCTGCAACAAGAGATGACGCTGCAGTGGGAAGCCCGCGCATCACAACGAAGAGTACGCCCCGCTCGCCGCAACTAGAGAAAGCCCACGCACAGCAATGAAGACCCAACGCAGCCAAAAATAAATAAATAAATAAATTTATATTAAAAAAAAACAACAACCAAGGCTGATACTGAAACTGTTGTCAAAACCTGCAAGAACATTCCACTAATGCTAAGACTTATGGATCCAAATTGAGAACTACATAATTATGGGTGACACATATTTTGATATCTAGAACAGGACAAACTTGATATCTATACACAGTGAAGGAGAAATGATCTTTCCCTCCTACTTCACAGCCTAACGACTACATGACAATGTCTGATCTCTGCTTTGTGAATGCTGATTGTCATGACAGAACATTGTTGAAAAAGTTTTCTTTTTTTAAATCTTTTTATATTTTATGTTAAAGTAACTGGTTATTTTTGGTTATGCAATGGCTTAGAAAAAATCAATCTATCTATTTCTTTCTTTTTGATAAATTTATTTTATTTATTTATTTTTGGCTGCATTGGGTCTTTGTTGCTGTGTGCAGGCTTTCTCTAGCTGTGGTGAGTGGGGGCTACTCTTTGTTGTTGTGGTGTGCAGGCTTCTCATTGCAGTGGTTTCTCTTGTTGCAGAGCATGGGTTCCGGGGCACGTGGGCTTCAGAAATTGTGGCATGTGGACTCAGTAGCTGTGGCTTGCGGGCTCTAGAGCGCAGGCTCAGTAGTTGTGGCGCTCAGGCTTAGTTGCTCTGCGGCACGTGGGATCTTCCCGGACCAGGGCTCAAACCTGTGTCCCCTGCATTGGCAGGTGGATTCTTAACCACTGCCCCACCAGGAAGCCCTGTCTGTTTCTTAAAAACAATACTTCAAGATACACTCTAGCCAACTGGGAGAGTAATTAAAGCAGAAAATGCAAGACTGAGAATATTTTGGTATAAAAGAACTGGCAATAAAATTGATTATAAATATCAAGCGATATTTGAAAGACAAGCGATGTATTGGGGAAAACAAAAAGAAGCATGATGGGAAAGAAAAGCATGCTAATAGTTTTCCTACACAGAGGAGGTCAACAAATACCATTTCATTCTAGTCTTTGAAAAATAATATTAATAATAATAGTAATTTACAAATAAAAATTATTAGATCCTTATTGTGTTCTAGGTACTATGCTAAATATTTCACAAGAAAAATCTTGTTTAAGAAATATATGTTGGGAATACCCTGGCGGTCCAGTGGTTAGGACTCGGCACTTTCACTGCCAGGGCCCGGGTTTGATCCCTGGCCAGGGAACTAAGATCCCACAAGTCATGCAGTGCAGCCAAAAAAAAAAAAAAAAGTTAAAGTATGTTTTTAACTAACTTAAATGTAATGCATCACATAATGAAGTCAAATAAATACTATGATAGACCCAACTTGACCGAGGGGCATATTTGAAAGAATGTATCTTTTTTTTAAATGAGAAGATTAAATTTTATTAAGGTGTCAATTATTTGAAAATTTATATATAGGTCCTCAATATCCCAATCAAAATCCTATAGGGACTTTCAAGGATCTTTCAAAAATCATTCTAAAGTCCATCTGGAAGAATTAATGGGTGAGATTATCTAAAGACATTTTGAAAGAAGAAAAATGAAAATCCAATGGCATTTTGAAAACAAAGGTACTTGCATGACCAGGTCTTAAAATGTTTTATAAAACTGTAATAATTGAAACATGGTGGTATTAGTACAAGGAACAATCAATGGAATAAAAGAAATACTACCGACTAAAACCTGAGCATACGTATCATATAAAAATACAACAAAGAAAGCGTCATAAGCCAATGGGAAACAAGTACTTTCTCCTGTTAGGAGAAACAGCTGTTTAGGGAAAAAGAAGCAAGTTGGATCTTCACAATTAAATTATGCTCCCAAATATATTCCAAACGAATTAAAGAGGTAAATGTGAAAAAAAAAAAAACCTTGTAAAAACTGAAAAAAATTAGAATCAAATGCAGATAAATATTAATCTCATTTTGAGATATGATTTTTCCAAGCATGAAACTCATAGAAGAAATTACAAGAAAAATACTAATAGATTCAATTTAAAAAATTGAGGACTTTGTGTATGTTCTGGGGATCTAATGTATAGCACGGTTAAAAAGAAATCTGAGAACTTTGTGCAACAAAGCACTTTGAGTCAAATTAAAGAGCAGGTGGCACACCCAACTTCGCTGATGTCATAGATTGTAAAAGTGGAATTTGGCTTGTGTACAGTTAAACAGGTCACCAGTTAGCTAGTTCAAGAGCCTTCTTACTGGTCCTCTGCCTCACTCTTATGGATCTCTTTTCTGAATCCGTTCTCCAAAACAGCTAATATGATCTTTAAAAATGTTCGGAAGATCACAATACCCCCTCAATGAAATTCTCTCAAGCTTTCATCACATTTAGAATGAAATCCAAATTCCTCATCACAACCTGCAAAGCTCTTGGTAATCTGACATCCTGTCCCGATTTACAAAGTCAAGTTATACTTTGCTCTCCCTTTAACCACTTCCCGTAGGGGGCCTCTCACTGTCGTGGCCTCTCCCGTTGCGGAGCACAGGCTCCGGACGCGCAGGCTCAGCGGCCATGGCTCACGGGCCCAGCCGCTCCACGGCATGTGGGATCTTCCCGGACCGGGGCACGAACCCGTGTCCCCTGCATCGGCAGGTGGACTCTCAACCACTGCACCACCAGGGAAGCCCAGGTGAGGGAACTTTTAAATTTTATTCTATGTACTTGTATTTGTTAATATATTTTGTAATTGGAGATCTATTCAAATAACACACACATTTAAAATAAAAGGAGAAAGATGAGGTGTTACTGAATTTTGTAGGTTCACGCCGATGACACCAGTGGGATGTACATGAATTCCATTAGTTTCACCTGCACCACCTGCATCCGAATTCCTGGGGGGTGGGGTGGGGGAGGGGAGTTCTGGATCTATCGAGATTCTGGATCACATAAATCAGTCTCTGGAGTAGGACCCTGGGAATCTGTAGGTCTGTCTATTAAATTTCTAGGATCACTGAAGATCCAGGGACAGTGAGTTTTGCTTGCTTTGGCTTCCAGGAACAAAACCAATTTCCACGCCATAGCACAGGTGGGATAAAAGCCCAGACTGGGGGACATGAGAGCCTCGTCCGAGAGGAAGGGGAGGAGGATGACAGCAGTTCCTTTAGAGGTGGATGTTTAAGACTGAAGCGGACTTGATGGGAGAAGGAAAGGCCTATTTTGCACCACCCTCTGGGTTGTGAGTGTAATTGTAATGGTCTGAGGGTCAGAGCTGGTTCTTTCAGTCTGCCTGGGTCTATACTCACTTCTGGACAGCCTGGTGCAGCATGGTGGCCTTGGGTACCTGCTGTCTCGCACAAAGAAACAGATAAAATTGTTGTACAAATAATGATCCCTGCTCTACCCATCTGACAGGGTTGTGGATTAACCCAAATGAGATAACACACCTGCTGGTGCTGTGTCAAATGCAAATAGGAGTAACTGTGAGTCATGCATTCCTGGCTGGGTCTTTGCAGCATGTCAGTCAAGTGGCTTAACCCAGGGTGGCAGAATGTCCCTTGTTTTAGCAGAGTCAGGTCCCTCGTTAGTGTTTTCTGGGGCTGACAGGGCTGCACTCATTCTTGGCTGTTGACCTGGGGGTCAGTCCTTTGTCACTCTTGAGAGCTGCCGCCCTGGGGAGATGGAAACTCACTTCTCGGTGAAGCTTTGCAAAATTCCCTGAGTCAAACAGACCCTGCCTGCCACAGGATTGAGCAGCTAGTTGGGGGTGAGGCCCTCTGATGACCATCCATGGCTGCAGGCAGGAAGGGTGAACAAATGTCCGATTAAGGGGACTCCGGGTCGGAATCACTCCTGCTCTGTCTAAATACGCTCTTGGAAACAGAACTTTATTCCAACTCTGGCGTTTCTTCTGTAGCCTTGACAGAAGATGCCAATTCATCTGAATTTAGTCCATTTCGAGGGTTTTTTCAATAGCAACCATGTGAAGGAACGGGCTGACCTTTAATTTATAATCCCCGTGTCATGGAGTTTAGCGGAGCTTAACCTACGTTGGTTGTAGTTTGAAATCATCTGCCTTGCTTTGGAAAACGCAGGCTATGCTTTCAGTGTCAGTTTGAAAAAAAAATAAAAAATAAAAAAAAGGAACCAAGTGGGATAATAGGCCTTTATTACAAAAGGCGGAGGAAGGCTAGTCAGAGAAGGGAAAACCGTCCAGAAAGAAGGAAACCTGGGATATGGAGGAAGTTCTGGAAAACGAGCCGGAAGCTGATAAAGAAAAATGTTTGTGGCACCTGGTAACTTGAGAGCCGCCAAACAGAACCAAGGTGATGTCAGGGGCCACAAGCTGAAATGGAAAGGCTGATGAGAGGGGCCGAGGTCTCATCAAGAAGAGATTTGGTACAACGTTTTGCATTCAGTGTTAATTAAGATGCGTCCTTTTTTAGGGATGCTCAGATGCTTGGCTCAGACGCCCCCTCTGGCATGAAGCCTTGTTCTCCTGGTGGCTGGGGTGCTGCCTGGGGTGACCCTCAGCTGTCAGCCCTCTCTGAGGATCATCTCAACTGAAAACACCTGCCTCACCCAAGGTGACACCCTCTCCCTGGGACTCCCTCATCCAGGCACAGATATTAAGGCCCGCTGCCCTCCCCTAGCTTGGGACACACCTGACCGGCATCCCAGGTCCAGAGTGGAGTTGCCTGGGCCTTTGTTGGGCCCGCATCACAGCTTCGAGTTTCCCTCTGTCCAGGTCCTGCTTCCTCCCCCACCTTTCAGCAGGTGTTGCTCCCTAGAGCACCCCCTGACACATGCACTTCCCACTGATCCCCATCCTAGACTCTGCTGCTCAGGACCCCACCTGTGACAAGGTTCTACTTGGTACCTAGTTTCTAAAAGTGATGCTAAGAAAGATGCTGAGCTCTTGGTGAATGCATCCCACTATAGATGGAAATCATAAGTGGTGTGGTAGGCATACTCATGATCCTGTCAATATGTTACCTTCTATGGCAAAGGGGAATTAAGGTTGGAGGAGAAATTAAGGTTTGCAAACCAACTGAACATAAAATGGAGAGATGATACCGGGTTATCTGGGTGGGCCCAATGTCATCACAAATGTCCTTAAAGTCGGAAGAGAGAGGAAGAAAAGAGGAGGATAGAAACAGGGTCAGAGAGATGCTACCCTGCTGGCTTTGGCCAGGAGGTGGCCATGAGCCAAGGGATGCGGGTAGCTTTGAGAAGCTGGGAAAAAAGCAAGACAACAAATTTCTCTCTTAGAGCCTCCAGAGGGAATGTGGCCCTGCCAACACCTTGATTTTGGTGCATCGAGACCCATGCTGGACTTCTAACCTATAGGAATGTAAGATAATAAATTTATGTTGTTGTAAACCACTAAGTTTGTGGTAATTTGTCACAACAGCGATAGAAAATTACTACAAGTGGTATGACACTTTTTGGAAAGGTAAAGGAGAGTATGCATCAAAAGTCATAAAAATAGTTCTAACTTTTTACCCCTCAGTTATGTACCCAAGTACGGCCTACACCTGACATTTATCATTAAGGAAATAATGGAAGAAAAAGCTACATGCTTGATATGGATTATAGCATAAGTTTGATATTCTAAATAAAATATTCTCTAGCCAAATTTTGTTAATTATGAAAGCCAAGTTGAATCTGATACTGTCCGGCATTTCAGAGCCAACAGGGTGGGGAGTGCTGTGGATGGGGAACATACTCTAGGACTCAAATTATACCGTGAATACATCTGCACAGGTCTGGAGGTGATCCTGAAGGATGGCAAAGGGATGGAAAGAGACAAACTGGTTCCTCTTAAAACTTTCAGGACTCTCGGCCTCATCCTGAGGAGTTTTCATCAACTTTCTATCTTGTGGTTTCCTTCACTAGATCTGACTGCTCCTGAAATAGGTCCTTATCTTTGAAAATGCAGGGTACATCTTGGCCTTAGATCCACAGGAATAATAACTGAAATGATGCATAGTTAACTACTTTGCACATCAATATCAATCTGCAATACTGATTGCTTAAATATTTCAGAACCAATGTCTTTATTTATATATAGGTGTGTGTACATATATATACTGTAAATATGTATTAAAAATACAAATTATTAAGTCCTTCCTCTGAGTCTGGTGCCCAACTCTTTTTTTTTTTTTTTTTTTTTACTGTTGTGGCCTCTCCCGTTGCGGGGCACAGGCTCCGGACGCGCAGGCTCAGCGGCCATGGCTCACGGGCCCAGCCGCCCCGCGGCATGTGGGATCTTCCCGGACCGGGGCACGAACCCGTGTCCCCTGCATGGGCAGGCGGACTCTCAACCACTGCGCCACCAGGGAAGCCCGTGGTGCCCAACTCTTGAGAAGGCCAACCAAGCTTCCACAAAATGGAAAAGTTCTTTCCAAATTCACCCTCAAGGCATAGGACATGGAGCGTAATGAAGACTTGGAAGCAATAAGGGTAAATTAAATGAACAGGTTCTCCATGTGGGAGGAAAGAAATGTCTTCATGCCTGCTTCTAGTGCTGTAACCCAACTGCCTGATGGGAGACCAAATACTTCCTCTTCTTTGATTTCATCCAGAAATATCCACTTTGAGGTCTCCTCCTTCCTCAGCCCCCAGCATCTTAACTGATCAACGAATGAGAAAACTTGAGAACAACTGCCTTACTGTTAAAATTATAGACTCTCGGGGCTTCCCTGGTGGCGCAGTGCTTGAGAGTCCGCCTGCCGATGCAGGAGACGCGGGTTCGTGCCCCGGTCCGGGAAGATCCCACATGCCGCGGAGCGGCTGGGCCCGTGAGCCATGGCCGCTGGGCCTGCGCGTCCGGAGCCTGTGCTCCGCAACGGGAGAGGCCACGACAGTGAGAGGCCCGCATAA
>NW_006797892.1:861950-873466 GCF_000442215.2 Lipotes vexillifer | reverse complement strand
GTGCGCATCTGGAGCCTGTGCTCTGCGGCGGGAGAGGCCACAGCGGTGAGAGGCCCAAAAAAAAAAAAAAAAAAAAAAAAAAATTATAGACTCTCAGTTTCCATCACCCAGAGATTTGGGCTCTGTAGGCCTGAGGCTGGGCGTAGGAATCTGAATTTTTATCAGGCACCCCGGAAAATTCTGATTCAGCTAGTTTGTGGACCACAATTTATGAAACTCTGCCCTGCTGGAATCCCAAAGCAATTTCATGTGCAGGATTCCTTTGTGAAAGCAGCTGATGAACTGACCTTTACCATTAAGTAGGGAGTTGGAGACCCCCTCTTCGCTTCCTCTCTAGGGAGTCAGGTGAGTTAATCCATCCCATAAATAAAGGCTTGGTTGCAAGTCAAATATTTATTTCCTCTGTGGACTAGTAGAGAGCCTCTTTTCTATTAAGCCTCATCATGACACGCCTTGGAATGGTGCCGCTGGAAAGTGATTGCACTCGGGGAGATTTTTATTATGTGATTTCGACTAACAAAGGGAAGAGAAAAATCCAATTAAATTCCAGGAAGGAATGACAGAGAGTGATCGTAATGGAGCCATACTGTTCCAAGCAGGTTCCCTTGCCAGAGCGGAGACCCTGGGCAGAGCTAACTCATCTGCAGACTGTGGGGGATGGAGGAAAAGTGGCCAGGAAGGAGACCAGACAGCAGGGATCGTGGCCACTCAGAGGAGGGAGTGACTGAGGTGGGAAAGACACCGGCAAAGGGTCACCATGTTTCAAAAAAGGCATGAGGTTCAGAAACTTAAGTGTAAAACATGGTTTTAATATAATTTAGACTATGGAGATGCTGCACATTCAGCCTGGAAAGACAAGGGCTAGGAATGGAGGACTCTGAACTACTTACACTTGAAGGAAGAAAATAAGTGATTTCTGAGCAAGGACACAGGGATCTATGGGTGGGGGTGGATTTCTGCCTTTTTTTTTTTTTTGGCCGCACCATATAGCTTGTGGGATCTTCGTTCCCCAGCCAGGGATTGAACCTGGGCCCTTGGCAGTGAGAGCACAGAGTCCTAACCATTGGACTGCCAGAGAATTCCTGGGATTTCTGACTTATTAAGGAGAGTAACTGATAGTGAGGGTGATGATGGAGATGATGAAGCAAATGATGACAATAATTTACACCTGTGATAGTGCACTTGGCAACGGGGTGGGGATTTAGCTGGGGGCTCTGGATGCTGTAGGACACAAGGTGCTCTGTGTTCATGCCGTGGGAAGAAAGAGGCTCTCAGGACAACAGGCTGTAGGTAGGAGACCATTACTGGGGAGCGTATCTTGGCCCCTGCAAAGCTTCATGGGGTTGGAACGTCAGCACTGATGGAGTCTGGGCAGAGACCTGTGGTACCAAGTAAGGATGAGTAAGGATGGGTCTTGGGGTTTCCAATACGAAGGGTAGAAGTCAGGAGGCAACAGAGCCTATGGTGAGTGGTGCCTTTGGGGCTTTGGAGAGGACAGGACTTGAACATATTTGCTTCCTAGAAACTGGGTCTGGGGAACTGCTGTGTGGTCATCAATGGCAGATAAGGAGAAACTCAGGCCTGGTGAAAGATGCCCTTGAATGTCCAGGCCTGGGGTCAACCCAAGTAACAGGTAGCATCCCTCTAGTGCCTTCAAGTGCATACCCTTTATCTCATTTGTTTTGCGTTTATAATAAAAAGCACATCTCTAATCAAAGCAGTAGATACACATTGCAAAACAATCCAAATTATACACAAGGCTTATAATGAATGACAATGATCCTTCCCTCAACCCTTTCCATTGCTGAGTCTTCATCTTTGGAGCCAACCATTCCTTTGGCTGTTTGTCCTGGGTCCGGAGCATTGCTCGATGTTCAGAGATGCCAGTTGCTATGGCACTTATTTTATGGAGACACTGGACTCAACACAGGATCTATTGGATACAGGCTGTTCTCTCTGATGGGGGCAGAAAGAACAGGCCTTGGCAAAGGAAGGACACTATAATTACTATGAATTTCTGATTTCTGGGCTTAAAATTTTTCTTGACTTTTTGAGCCTCTAAGAACTGCCAGAAATTAGTATCATATTTTTCACAGGAGGGAGTTCAGGCCCAGAGGGATTGGATATATTCCCCCGATCACTCTGGTAGATTATGGAGTCAGGATTTGAGCCCCAGAATCCTGACTTCTAAGCCCATTCTCATCCTTCTTTCACCACTCCTCCGCTAACAAATGGAAAAAGAGTCTGAGGAGTCAGGTGATGAACCCATGTTCATACAACTTGGGGGGTGATGGATCTCATTCTAGAACAGAGGTCTTCAGACTCCAAATTTGGGGGCCTCTCCAACAGGCTACTTGCCTCATCAGAGTCTAATTTTTGAACCACTGCCTTTGATCCAGAAGAACTTTAGAAGAATCCAAGGAAATTAAAGAATGGAGTCCAGGTCACTGGCCCCTCCCTGGTGTACTTAGGTAAGCTGTGGAGGAGGCCAGGCCATTTATTTTCAGGAATAGCCTAATGATCACCCAGCAAGTCTAGTTACAGATGTGCTCCATCAGGCCACCTGGATATACTAGTGCAAAAAGCTCCGAGTCCATCTCAGGCTGATGGATTGCTCGAGTTATTAATATGGAAAAGGTGGGAGATTTACTTTCGGTAGTGGAATTAAGGTGCTTCAGTGCACCCTGGACTAGTTGTTTTAAAATAACAGGGGACTGAGTTTCTCTTGGAAAAAGACTTAATTTTTATTGAAAACCTACCACCTTCAAATGGCCAGGAAGTTGAAGAACTATAAAACTGTCAAACAGTCCCATTATTAAAAGCTTTATTTGACAAATCTTCCACTGCTATGGTAACTCGTGCGTTTTCCTTCCTCTCGCAGAAGAAATAAAACCACTCACTTATGCAAACTGCTGACAAGGAATGGAAACAAATAGACTTCTAAACACAAGCAGAGACACCCCGGCCCCTTCCCGCAGCCTAATGGAAGTGCAAGCCTTTCATAAATCCATGGCCGCTCGGACAGAATGGTGGTTCTGTAACTTCTCATCTGACTGCACTTAGGGCTGAGGAAAATGTCCTTGTTTCTGGAAGGCTCTGCCTTAGTGGGAGGGAATAGAGGGCAGGAAGAAATGCTTTACTAAGGCAGCCCTCCTAAAGCAACTCACATTTATTATCCCATGGCTTCTGTGGATCAGGGGTCCAGGCACAACTGTGATGGAGCCTTTGCTTATGAACTCATGAGGCTGCAACCCAACTAGGGTTGAGTTCCCATCTGGAGGCTCAGCTGGGGAAGGGGTCATTTCCCCATCGGTGGTGTAGTTGGCAGCATTCAGTTCGTTGATATTGTAGCTTACGTTTTTTTGTTTTGTTCTGTTTTGCTCTTTGCTGGCTGTTGTTCAGAGGCCGCCCACCCTCAGCTCTTAACCCAAAGTTCCTTGGCACACGAACTTCTCCAACATGGTCACTTACGTCATCAAGCCAGAAAGAAGAGTCCCTAGTGAGCTGCTTTGCAAGATGCAGTCTTGCATGATGTAACATCATTACGGAAGGGATGGCCCATCACCTCTGCCATGTTCTATTGGTTAGAAGCAAGTCACAGTCTTGCCCATACTCAGGGAGAGGGGATTATGCAAGAGTGTGGATACAAGAAGGTAGGAATCATGGGGTTCTCCTTGGAGTCTGGCCACCTTGCCTCCCTGACCCACCCCCATGGGCTGATCAAGTTGCGTATATTTCACCTGAGCTGCTGGGAGAGAAAGAAAGAAGGAAGAGACGGAGGGAGGGAGGCATATTTATGGGGTGTTTTGAACATATAAGTAAGCAGTGGTCCTGTTTAGAATACTGTCCAAGAAGAAATGAAATTTTTTTCTTGGCCAGGTCTACTTCTGAGTTTATATACTAATGAATGAGATGAGTGAGATGTCAGTTCTAGGTGTCCAAGCCAATCTGATAAGATTCCCTGGGTTTAGGGAAGCTACTCTGCACCTTTAAAGCAGAGCAGTTATCATTACAATTTCTGCATAGTTTATGTGGTCTGGAAAATTGTGTCTCCCAATCCATGTTTTTGGAATAGTCTTCTTGTTGGCAATCATTCTCTGCCTGCCCACTCTGCACGTGTTTGATCAGAAACTCTCATGAGCACTTAGAACACTGCAAGTCCTAAATAAATGATCAGGGAATTAGCAGGGGTAGGTGTTTTTCTTTTTGGGTAAGTGACTGAGCAGATGAATTAGGAAGCAGATGAGGAGCAAAGGTGAAGACAGAGATGGAGGGAGAGGCACAACCAACCTTCTCACACACATTTGATAAAATTCAGGGTTTCTCAGCCTCGGCTCCATTGACATTTGGGGCCAGATAATTCTTTGTTGGGGGGTGGATTGGAATGTTTAGCAGCATATCTGGCCTCTACCCACCTGGTGCCATTAGCACACACTCCACAACCCTCTCCAGATACTGCCAACTGTTCCTTGAGCAAAATCTCCCCCACTGGAGATACCCTGATATAATTCTAGCACAAAATAAATGACACTGATTGTTTTTAGGGGGCTTGAGTTGTTTTACCTGGACCAATATAGAGATGTTTAGGTTTTTACAAATGCTACATGTGTCTCATGGAATGCCCCCTCTTGTTGGGATTCAGTAGCTGGATAACGACATGGGGTTTGGAGTTTTGGACGTGAACTTTCTAGTTTTGAATCCTGGTTCTACTGCTTACAGGCTGTGTGACTGGGGGCAAATTTAAAAAAATGGCCTCTGTTTCGGTCTCTTTATCTGCAAAATGGAGATGATAAGTCCTCTAGCTGCTGCTGTGAGTATACATAATATATGTAAAACCCCCAGTACAGGGGTCATGTGCAAAAAAAAAAAAAAAAGATGCACAATGTGTTAGTTACTCCTTAGAATGCCTTTAGAATATTTAGACATTTGGGCTATCTTCGGTTGGCTGTTTTCTTCCATCGTTCCCTCTCGATTTAGGATCTCATTGGGATAAAACAATGGGAACAGAAGAGTCTTAATTGTGGGCTCAGCTACCTTGCTCAGGTGACGATGATTGGCAGGTACTGGGACGCAGGGCAGGCCAGCTTTGATTAGGAGAGGAGGCGTGTTTGGGGGAAGTCACTGAGATACCCAGATACCCTCTATCGCTGGGGGTATTTTTCTGGGATTGCATTTCTAAGAATTCCCTCCTTTCTTTCTAGGAGATCTTGCTTTCTGTTGGATGCAAACTAATCTTTATGATCCCACTGATAGGGAGTATTTTCATGCATTGGCTCATAATGCGGTAGAGATGTATTATTGTAGTAAAATACACACAACATAAAATTTACTATATTAACCATTTTAAAATGTACAGTTCTGTGGCTTTAAGTGTGTTCATGTTGTCATGCAAACATCACCGCCATCCATCTCCAGAACTCTTTTCATCGTCTCAAACTGAAACTCTGTACCCATTAAACAGTAACTCCCACCCCCTACTCCCAGCTCCTGGCAACCGCACTTCTCTGTGACTTAGACCACGCTAAGGTGCCTCATATAAGTGGAATCATACAATAGTTGTCCTTTTGTGGTTGTCTTCTTTCACTTAGCTTAATGTCCTCAAGGTTCATCCATGTCGCAGCATGTGTCAAAATTTCCTTCCTTTTTAACCTGAATGATACTCCAT
Source organism: Lipotes vexillifer (assembly GCF_000442215.2). Lineage (NCBI taxonomy): Eukaryota > Metazoa > Chordata > Mammalia > Artiodactyla > Lipotidae > Lipotes > Lipotes vexillifer. Next base: position 867,801 of record NW_006797892.1, on the reverse strand, counting down.
TGCATGTATAGACCACGTTTTATTCATCCATTCACCTGTCGATGGACGCTTGGGTTACCTCCACCTTTTGGCTAATGTGCATAATGCTGCTATTTTCATGGGCATACAAATATTTGAGTCACTGCTTTCACTTCTTTTGGGTATATTCCCAGGAGTAGAATTGCTGGATTATATGGTAATTCTATGTTTAATTTTTTTGAGGAACCACCATGCCATTTTCCACAGCAGCTGCATCATTTTACATTCCCACCAGCCAAGCACAAGGGTTCAAATTTCTCCATATCCTTGTGGTTTGGGTTTGCATTTCCCTAATGACTAGTGATATTGAACCTATTTTCATGTTTGCATTTATATTTTAACAAAGAATTTGGAAAACTTCCTACTGGAATTTCAGGCAGCTATAAGGAAGAGACAATTTGAGACAGTGAGACCTCCCCACTTCCAAATACCTCTACGTCCAGACGTGCACATGATGCCTGTTTACTGCCTGCATGAGGTCGTTCCGATGCTCTGAAAACTCCCCAGTATATGCTCTGCTCATTTATCTTGGTTTTCAACTGATATCCCGCCTACAAAGTCTGCTGAGGAAAGCATGGCCAGCTGCCTTCTCTTTAATATTTAGAAATCTGCCTTAATAAATCCTGGCTCTTCCCGCATGTTGCTATCTGTATTCGTGGTCTCCAGTTTTCTGGGAATTCAGTGGGATGGCTTCTTATCTGTTAGCTTGTCACAAACAGGCATGAGGACGATCAAATGTTCATCTATTCACATCTGGTGTTCTGTGGGGAACAGAGTTTAGACCCCTATCGTGTTTAACTGTATAAATAGTTTCTATCTATCATCTAAATCAGAACTGCTTACGTGCAGAGCAAACTGTAGCAGACAGAGATCCACACAGGATCCGTGTTAGGGAGAGGGCAGACTATCCGCCCTCTTTGAACATGGGAACTCGTAGAATTCTCACCATCGTTCTCTCTTACTCTTTCCATCCTGATTTCTAGTTGAAGTTTAGTTTTTAATCATTGCACTGTGTGATGCATATTTGTGTGTGTGCGCGTGCATCCATGCAAATGTACACACGTGGGTCTATGCATGTCTGCACCTTGTATTTCTCACTGCGTCTGTCTGTATTTGTGCTTTTGTATATTTGTGTCCTCCATCATCTCCTGCATGTGTATATGGGTTTCTCTGTGGATGCGTTTTGTGTGGTGCTTTGGTGTCTGTATGTCTCACTGCATGTCTTTGTGTCTCTCTGTGCCTGCATATCTGTTTGTAACTGTGATAAGCTGTCTCTGGGGGTCTCTCTTGGTGTATGGGTTTTGCGTGTGTGTATCCATGTCACTTGAATCCTTTCTCTCTTTGCATCATCCCTGTTTGTCCGTGGATGGAAGCAGACCATTCGTTCTCAAGCTTGAGGAGAATGATGGGCTTGGACCATTATGGCATCAGGCAGCCATCCTTGTGGTGTGTCTGAGGCTTGGCCTGCAGGGTCGCTCAGGACAGCTCCAACCCTTCACTCTGTTCAGCCGTGTGCCGAAAACACACTAATGGGGCAAAATTACCTGTTTTGAAATCAATGCCTCTTTTCTTTCTGCTGCTAACAAGGCCCACACACAGGTGCCTTCGCAAACACCTACACTAGTCCCCACAAGGGAAGGGGTTTGGAGGCGGTTGAAACAATCCATTCTTCTGCCAGCTCCGGGTGGCTCCCTGCCCTGAAATCTCCTTGTTTCCAGGAAAAACAGCACTATTCCTTCATCTGCCCAAGTTCCTGTCTCTTTGTTAACCAGCTTTCCCTCTGCTGTTACTCTGGTTTTCCCCTTTGAGCCTCCTTGGAGGGTTTCATCTTCCCATCCTATTATGTTATCAAGGGTCAAGAGGATGGTGACATCATCATCACCATAATCACCACCATCATCGTCACCAACGTCATCAATCTCCACTTAGGTATAAGTGACGCTGTAGAGAGTATGAAGGTCTAGCGTTTACCACCCATTACCTCCTTTAATCCCCAAGGTAAACCCATGACCCAAGTAAAAGAATTTCCATTTTCCCAGAAGCAAAACTGGTATTGACGGGGTGAGTCAGATGTGATGCTCAGCCCTTTACATGAGATAAACTACTTGACATGGACCACAATCCCAGGAAGCAGTTATTGTTATTTTCTCCATTTGACAGACAGGAAAAAGGATACCAAGAGAGGTTAAGTAATTTGTCTGAGGTCACACAGCTAGCAAATGGTAGATCTAGGAAAAGAACCCAGACGTGTTAGGTACAGAGCCCATGTTCTTAACCTCTTGGGAGTAGACAGATTGGGATCTGGCCGAGCTCCTGGGTTGTAGCTGGTCTTCTCCCTTGACTTTCTTGGGACCTGTATCACCGAGTGTTGTCTCATAGCTTTGGGTAGTGCTTGGGCTGTTGGTCCTGCAAAGCACTTTCTTCCCAGATGCCTCCGTGTTCTTGCAGATTGGCTGTCGGTTTACCCATTCATTCTCCCTCTTTCTCTCTCTCTTCCTCTTTCTCTCTCCCCCACCCGCTCCCGAGGTTCAGGTCCAGAACTTCAGTGTCACCTCTGATGCCTCTTTTTCTGATATCTCCCATCTGGTACAGTATTCGAATCCTGCCAGCTCTACCTTCAAGATACATCCAGAATCCAACAACTCCTCTCCACCCCACGGCCACCACCTTGCTGGACACCATCATCATCTCTCTTCTGGTAATAGCCTCCGAACTGGCCATCTTGGTCCTGGCGTTCCCCCTATTTTCCATTCTCCACACAGAAGCCAGAGTGAACACTGATGCTAAAGCATTAAGTCTGGTCACATCACTTCGGTCCTCCAAGCCCTCCATGGCTCCCATTTCACCCAAAGTAAAAGCCAAACTCCCTCCTGCAGGACCCAAATGATCTGACCCACGGCACCTTTCTGACCTCATTAGCCATGCCCACCCCCCGCCCCGCTCCGGAGCCACATGGACCTCACTCATCCTCAGACACGCCTGGAACACGATCCATCACACTGTGGTCCCAGCTCTTCCTGCATGCACTGCCTCCCCCTACACCCATCCGACTCTGTCTCCTCACTTTCTTTACTCAACAGTAACTGGCCATCAAGTTTCAACCCCTCTTCACCAATGCATGGCCCACAACTTTGTTTTGTTTTTTTCTCCTTACATGTATGACTGGCATATGTGATGACATATTTAATTTATTTATCTTGTTTATTTTCTATCTCCGTGCCAGCAGGGCTTAGGGATTGTTGTCTGTTGATTACTTCCATGTACTTGCACATAATAGGTACTTAGTTTAGATTGGCTGAATGACGTATATATGGCAACACATGCATGTAACACAAAATTAAAAGGGTAGGGGAAGGAGATTTTTCTTTCCTACTACTGTCCTTTAGACATGTCTTTTCACTCCCTGAAAGCAACTGCCCTGACTGATTATCCTGTATCCTGAATCCTTCCAGAGATATTCTATACAGAGAAACATCTGTATGTGTGTGTGTCTTTATCTCTGTCTCTCTCTCCATCCTTATCCTTATCTCTATCCCTGGCTCTATTGTCTCTGCTTTGACCTCTACCTATGTATCTATATCTGTCACAGCATCATATATAGACTGTTTTCATCCTTCTTTCTTAATATCTTGGCAATCCTTTCGCATCAGGATGTGAAGAATCGCTTTGATCTTTTTAATGTCTGCCTATTATGTAATTGTCTGAGCATGCATATATTCTTTTTTTTTTAAATTTCTTTATTTTAGGCTGCGTTGGATCTTCATTGCTGCGTGTGGGCTTTCTCTAGTTGTGGCGAGTGGGGGCTACTCTTCGTTGCGGTGCGCAGGCTTCTCACTGCGGTGGCTTCTCTTTTTGCGGAGGACAGGCTCTAGGCGAGGGGGCTTCAGTAGTTGTGGCACGTGGGCTCCGTAGTTGTGGCTCACAGGCTTAGTTGCTCGGCAGCATGTGGGATCTTCCTGGACCAGGGCTCGAACCTGTGTCCCCTGCACTGGCAGGCAGATCCTTAACCACTGTGCCATCAGGGAAGCCCACACATATATTCTTTTACAGTCCCCTACTGACGGACTTTTGGGCAGTTCCCAATATTTTGCTCTTGCAGACATGACTACAATGAATAACACAGTGCTTACATAATTTCTCACAAATGCGACTACATCTGTGGGATGGATTCCTAGAAGTGAAACTGTGTTGGCTTATTTAAAAAAAAAAAAAAAAATCAATGCTTGGCAAGCTCAGTTTTCTCGAGAGGGGTGTTCATGGCAATGCTGATCCAGAGGGTAGTGGCACTACTGGGTTTCATAACGTCAGAATTTAAAATGGACTCATTATAGAAATAATGCCATTTGCAGCAACATGGATGGACCTAGAGATGATCATACTAAGTGAAGTAAGTCAGAGAAAGACAGATACCATATGATATCACTTATACGTGGAATCTAAAATATGACACAAATGAACGTATCTGTGAAACAGAAACAGATTCACAGACATAGAGAACAGACTTGTGGTTGCCAAGGGGGAGGGGGAGTAAGGGCGGAACGGAATGGGAGTTTGGGATTAGTAGATGCAAACTATTATATATAAGATGGATAAACAACAAGGTCCCACTGCATAGCACAGGGAACTATATTCAGTATCCTGTAATAAACCATAATGGAAAAGAATATGAAAAGAATATGTATATACATGTATAACTGAATCACTTTGCTGTACAGCAGAAATGAACACAACATTGTAAATCAACTGTAGTGCAATAAAATAAATTTAAAAAATCAACTCGTTATATAGTTAATGGAGAACTCATGATGACTGCTAAGCTGGAAGCCCATCCCTAACCCCTTACCCCACTCTCCACCTTGAGAAGGTGCCAGGAGTCTCAGAGGCCACACATGGCAGAGAGTTTCATAGGATGATTTTCCATTAACAGAAGCATTAGACCTAATTTTCTTTAAAAGCAGCCCTGAAGTCGGGGTTATCGTCTATACTATAAACATCTCTAATTTTGACTTTGTCTATGGTCTCAGAGCTTATTTTTACTCCCCTTGTGTTGTTAGATTAGGGGGATAGGGTGGGGGGTGGTTAGTAGGGCTGCTTCTCGCAGCAAGTCAGCCATGTTTAAGCTTTGAGTGAAGTTCTGGATGTTACAGTTTCCCTTTCTGTAAAATGGGGATCATAATATCTACCCTTCCTGGACTGTTCTGAGGATTTAATTAGCTCATGTAGTCATTTGCTAAAATATATTCATTAAATACCAACCATGCATGAGGCTCAGGGAATGTAGACCTAAAAAGCAATTCACACAACTCCTTGACTCCCTGGACATTATCAGCACGTGTAGTGCTCTGCATTATGCCTGGTGTATATTAGAGGCTCTAGTGCGTGGGTGTTTCTGGCATTTATCCTCATCAGAGTGTAGAGAGAGACTCATTCTATTTGGGGGGATTGGAGCAGAGGGGCAGGTATGTGAATTTGCCTTAAAGGATGAGAACATGAGTTTTCAGGAAGGGAAGGGAGTCGGGTGCTTGGACTTTCAAGGCAGAAGGGACAGTATGGGAAAAGGGATGGAGGAGGCAGGACACTGGGGCATTTGCAAACCTGAAGGATCTGGTCCAAATGGAGCATGGGGGGTAACCCTCCCATCCTGATGTCATGCTGTTCCCAGATCTCTAGGTTGTCCCCAACCATGATTAATGATGGATTTCATGCTCTCAGTCTGGTGTCTTATCTCCCAATGTGCAGTTTTTTCTTTGCTCCAACCTCAGCCTGAGCAGTTCTGACCCATTGCTCCCCATATGCCACTGAGCTTCGTTCTACATAACACCCCATGTATTTC
>NW_006797892.1:854684-861940 GCF_000442215.2 Lipotes vexillifer | reverse complement strand
TCTTTCCCTTCATACTCTACGACCTGGTATTTCAGCGAAGTAACCCAAGAAAGGCCAACTTTTGCTCATGTGTGTTCTTTGTCTGTTTCCTTATGGTTTTTAATCCTTCTCTTTTGATTTGATAAATGAGCCTTGGCTTCTTCCAACTTTCCTAAAGACCCAGGGTAAAAAAAACATCCTTGCCGGTAGCTATTGTAGTTGTGAGGGGAAAATGAGCCTCCTCTGTAGTCAATAAATCACTTTGTCACCTTAATCTTTTATTGATCTCAATAAAAGTTGTATTTTGTTTCTTAACAAAAATCCACCAGGGAAGACATCCCGTACAGGTGGGGCACGATGAAAGTAGTGGTCAAGCCATCACCTCACATTGTTATTTATGGGAGAGCAATTGATTTGAGGGGGCCAAAGGTTGGTGGGGGGAAGAGACTGAGAAACCATTCTTGCAAGTGATGCATCATATTTTAAAAGACACACTTGACTTCAGGTAGCATACTCACAGACAAGACCCTGAAGCTGTATTTTATGCAGACTTTTTAAACAGGTCATAAACATCCCATTTCTCCAGGTCAGGAAGGGAGCCGTTCTTCCTTGCTTGCAAGTAATTCATCTATGAGGTCAGTTAAGTTTAGGATATGGCAATCACTGTTCTCAGACATGGCTTGATCTCTAGGGGAGGATTATCAACACAGGTTACTCATGGAGGAATGAGTAACATTTCTTCAAGGCTTGGAATCAAGCTTTCGTTAAAGCTTGGAATAAATATATTTCCCCCTCAGTGCAGAGGTAAAGACATACTAATAAAAAATGGTCTCCAATGCTAATGTTTGTGTCTTGAACATATATCACCCCAGGGTATGGGTAGAGGGACGGTTTGGAGATTCAGGCTTGGGAAAAAAAAGAAGAAAAAAGGGCAGCACATACACACAATCCTTTTCTCTCTTGCCCACTTTTTCTTTAAGACTCGACTCAGTTGCCATCTCTATGAGTGCTTCATCCCTGGGACCTTGATATTTATTCTCCCCCAATATCCTGTGATTTCCTCTGTCATTGTGTTATCACATTCTAGTGTATGGATCAGGCAAGGTCCCTGCCTTTAAGGAGTTTACATTCTCTGGTGGAAAATATACAACTAAAGCAGAAAGCTTGGCACATAGTAGGTGCTCAAAACATGGAAGTTCAAGTGTATCTTCATTCCCTTCATCTGTTAGATAGTTGTCACAGCATCTCTGACAACTCAAAAAATCTTTTTTTCTTGGTGTAGGAATTAAGGGCCCTTATCTCTTAAAGGAAAGATGTGAACCAAATGATCTCCAGAGAACAATTTTAACTCCTGGCATAATAATAGCTGACATTAACTGACTGCTTTCATGGTGCCAGGCTCCATGGGATCTTATGAATAGTAGATGGCATTTATTGTGTGTTTACCATGCACTTTGCTAAGTGCTTTTTATGTGTTCATCTTTCAATCTTCATAACAATCCTAGGATGTTAGTACTACTCTTATCCCTTTTTGCCAAAGAGGAAACCATCTACAGAGAGGTTAAGAAACACGTCCAATAGAGAACAGACTTGCGGTTGCCAAGGGGGATGGATGAATTGGGAGTCTGGGATTAGCAGATGCAAACTATTATATACAGGATGGATAAACAACAAGGTCCTATGGTATAGCACAGGGAACTACATTCAATATCCTGTGATAAACTATAATGGAAAAGAATATATATTATATATGTATAACTGAATCACTTTGCTGTACAGCAGAAATGAACACAACATTGTAAATCAACTATAGTGCAATAAAATAAATTAAAAAACAACAACAACAAAAAAAGAAGCACGTCCAAAGTCCCCCAACTGGCAAGGGCAGGGTCAGGGTAGCCGCCCAGGTGACCTGGCTCAACAGTCCACGCTGCTCCTCTTTGCTCCGTCCCTCTAAAATGTTATTATCCTAATTCTCCTAAAGGGAAAACTTGCATTATTAGTTCAACGACTCACCTCTCATCTCTAATACCCAAACCAGGAAAATGGGATCTGTTCTGGCATCCATTTGACCAATCTAGGACATTGGATAGGAACATATTTACATCTTCAAGCTTGATCTCCTTCGATCAAATGGGCCTTAGAGCCCATCAGCACTGGATGCATCTTTACAACTGGGTTTAATGTGGATGTTACTTGAGCACGTTTGACTGTGAAAAGGAAAGATACTCCAGTGGGACCCATCCAAACATCAATTAAAGGGAAGATTCCACAAGCCCCCAAATACAATGCTCTCACTGAAGAGCATTATTTCCTCTTATCTCTTCTCTGATCTACAGGAAGTGGGATGGGATGTGTAAACAAACGAGCACATTTAGCCTGGGATATGCCAGTGAATAGGGAAATGGCTCTAGAAGATTTTTGGTTGTCTTCCTCCCCCCATCCACATGCAGTGATTTTTTCCCACTTGCAGATTGTGGAAAGCCCAGGCCTGTGCACATTCAGAAAAATATAAAGCACTACCTAAAACAAAGGGAACTGTTAGTAAAACAGATGCAGTGTTAATCGCACTTGTGAGAGCAGCATAAATAAAACAATACATGTACTAGAAAATCATTTTATGATGCTCAGATTTTACAGAACTGGCTTTCCTGCAAAGGTAAAGAAAAAAATAACAGCAGAATGACTAGAATTACATCTTTTAAAAGATTACTCAGATTGATGCTAATGGAGTCAATGATTTTCAATGTCTTATTCATTTTTCTATGCATCAAATATTTACTGAAGGTCTGCTATATGCCAGCCTGGATGCTTGGTGCTTATGAGAATAAAGAAGAATATCGAGCCCTGTCCTCAAAGGGCTACGAATTTAAATGTCCAAGTAAATATTTACGGCAGCAGTTCTCATTGGGTGGGGGTGGGCAAGGGGAATTTGTCGATATCTGGAGACATTTTTGGCTGATACAACTGGGGAGAGTGTGTTATCTAGTGGGTAGAGGCCTAGGCTGCTTCTAAACATCCTACAGTACACAGGACAGTTCTCAGAACAAAAAGTTATTTGGCCCCAAATGCCAGTAGTGCTAAGGTTGAGAAGTCCTACTTCAGAATCTTAGTTAATGAGTTCTACCATAAAGGCACATGCAAAGGCACATATAGGAACACAGAATGAGAGCAACTAAATTGGCCTCTGGCATGGGGAAAGTTTTTATGAAGAATGTGGTATTACAGACATAGAAAACAAACTTATGGTTACCAAAGGGGAAAGGGGGAGGAGGGTTAAATTGGGAGTTTGGGATTAACAGGTACACACTACTATATATAAAAGAGGGCTTCCCTGGTGGCACAGTGGTTAAGAATCTGCCTACCAATGCAGGGGACACAGGTTCGAGCCCTAGTCCAGGAAGATCCCACATGCCGTGGAGCAAATAAGCCCGTGCACCACAACTACTGAGACTGCACTCTAGAGCCCGAGAGCCACAACTGCTGAGCCCATGAGCCACAACTACTGAAGCCCATGTGCCTAGAGCCTGTGCTCTGCAACAACAGAAGCCACTGCAAGGAGAAGCCCGTGCACTGCAACAAAGGGTAGCCCCCACTTGCCACAACTAGAGAAAGACCATGTGCAGCAATGAAGACCCAACACAGCCAAAAATAAATAAATAAAATAAATAAATTTTAAAAAATTTTAAAAAGATAAAAAAATAATTTAAAAAAGCTAATTGTCTGGGTTACAGGTATGTTTGTATTAAATTTTTTCTATATAATCTGAAATATTTATTGTCTGTGGCTGCTTTCACTACAGCAGCAGAGTCAAATTGTTGTGGCAGAGACCATGTGGCTGGCAAAACCTAAAATAGTTTACTATATGGCCCTTGACAGAAAAAGTTTGTGGACGCCTGAGTTAGAAAATAGAGAATGACGTGATCACACTACAGAAATCACTATCACATCTCCCAGGTTTGGAAGATGACCTGGAAGTTTAGAAGTTGAGGTGGAAACTATTGGTATCCAAGTAAGATATTTATGAAGGAAATGTATCAGTCAGGATAAGCTAGGTTGTGCTGTGGTAACAAGGAAGCCCTCAAGTCTCCATGGCTTTCAAGACTGGTTGCTCATTAAAAATGCACCCCCATCATAGGCTCTCTGGGTTTCTTCTCCATCCCACCCTCATTCCAGGATCCAAGCTGAGAGAGAGGCTTCCTGGAACATTCCAGCTATTGCAGCAGATGGAAAAATGGACATTGTGAATCACTTACTGGCTCTTAAAGGTTTTGCCTGAGGGACACACAATGCTCCCACTGATAATCCATTTGCCAAAGCAGGTCTTGTTACTCTTGGGTGCAACAGGACAAGAATATACACTCCTCCAGTAGGGATGGGACCCAAAGGTAGTAGAATTAACAGAGATGTGGAGACTTAGCCTCTAGCCATTCCAGAGAGACAGTGCCTTAGAAAGATGGGGAGAGGGCAGAGTCTAGGGGACATCCAGTTTTTTTCCTTTAATGCTTTGGTGCCTGGTGATGACATTCACTGAGGATGGACAACCCAAGAGGAGAGGCTGGGAAGTAAGATGGTGAGTTCATTCGGGGCAAAGTGAATCTGGGGTGCCTGTGGGATATGAGGTGAGGGGGCCTCGTAGCTGCCCAGCAAGAAACTGGAGATTGCCATCCATCCTACTCCCCCCTCGTGGTTGTAGAAAGGGATTCTCTTCCCAAATTAGATGACAAGGAAGGAATGTGCTTAGCACAGTGCCTGGCATAGAAAAAGGTGTCGTTAAAGACTTTAGCAATAATTCTTTTTCTTATGAAACAAGTGCAACCATGAAAACAATGGGAACAGCCATTAATGATTTACAGGCACACCTGTTTTATCGTAATTCTCAGATACCGCGTTTTTTTTACATATTGAAGGTTTGTGGCAACCCTGCCTTGAACAAGTCTATTGGCACCATTTTTTCCAATGGCATTTGCTCAGTTCATGTCTCTGTGTCATAGCTGGTACTTCTTGCAATATTTCCAGCTTTTAAAAATTTGTATTTGTGATCTGTGATCAGTGATCTTGGATGTTACTACTGAAAAGGACTACGACTTGCTGAAGGCTCATATGGTGGTATTTTTTAGCAATAAGCTATTTTAAAATTGAGGTGTGTACATATGCTATTGCACACTTAATAGACTACACTATAGTGTAAATATATCTTTTATATGCACTGGGAAACCGACATATTCATGTGACTCAGTTTCTTGCAACAGTCTCTTCATTTCAGTGGTCTAGAACGGAACCCACAATATCTCTGACGTCTGCCTGTACCTTGACTAACTTTGGTTATTCTAGTAAAACCACTTGACTCTATGCACATTTTTGTTGGTTTCCTCCTGACCTGGAGCTGATGTTACTAAGCACACGGTCTGCACACTTACATATTCATACTCAACTTACAGTCACTCCCGTGTTTGTGTGGGACCACAGTGCTATTAACCTAGAGCAGATTTCTGAATCATGTGAATTCTGTTAGGATTTATATCTTTCCAATAAAGAAAATAGTGGGCCCACCACTGTGCTTGAGAACTCCAAAGCTTGGGGAATACTTTAGTGTTCAGGAACCATCTATACCTTGTGTTCCCCAACAGCTTAGGGACAGAAACACAAAGCAGCCCAAATCTTAACACTGTTTGGTGACCCTGGGAAGGGCGGGGTTTCACCTCTGCTGGAAATAGCAGGCTTAGTGGAATGTTAGTTAAACTGAGCAAAATTAGTAAAAATTAGAGTTGTAGATACACACACACACTCACACCTCAGTATTGGTTTTAGCTTTCTAAAGCTAGTCTAAAGCTAACTTCATTCATTCATTCAACAGATACTTGAGTTCCCACTATATCCCAGGTCATTGATCCAAGATTTGGAGAAAAAGTGGTAATTGAGACAAATTCCCTGCTCTTACTTTCTGGAGAAGGGGACAGCTCTTAAGAGGTAAACGAATAAAAACGCCATATAATGTTAGGTTATGATAACTTTGAAGAATAAAAAAGGAAGGGCAAAGTGTTTACATGATGTGGGAAGCAGTGTGCAGCTGTGTGTGGTGTCCAAGGGTCTCTGTGTAACTTTAAACAGGATGAGCAGGAAAGCTCTCGCCGAGGAGGTACCACTTAGGCAGAAATCTGAACGCAGAAGGACTGAACCATTGCTTCTGTTTGGGGGAGAACTGCTCTAATCGGAGAAAAGAAAACGTGCAAAGGTCCTGGGGTAGGAAGTTACTTGGCATGTTCTGGGAAAAGCAGAGAGACCCGTGTCCCTGGGGCAGGCTGAGCTGAAGGGGAGATGTGGGAGGTAGGCTCATGAACGGTGCCAGGGAGCAGGTCAGGGGAAGGAGCCCCATTTGATGAAGGTCAGTGGGAAGTGACTGGAGGATTGAGAGCAGCGAAGGGCCCGTGATGTGATTCTCATTTCAGAAGGACCACCTGCCTTGGCTGCTCTGTGGGGAGGAGATTTTAGGAGGCAAAGGTGGAAAGAGAAAGGTCAGTGTTGTTCCTGTAATTGTCCAATGATGAGGACCATTGTGGAGGACGTGAGAAGTACATCTGGAGACATATTCTGAAGTTAGAATAAAAATAATTTGCTGAGGGATGGTATGTGGAGTTTGGGACAATAAGAGGCATCGAAAATGACTCCCTGATTTTTAGCTAGAGCAACTAGGTGCTGTCATCTACAGAAATAAGGACCATTGAGGGAAGAGCAGACTTTGCTGGGTCAGGAGCTCTGCAGCCCTCCATGTAAGGAGGGCCATGTATCCAGGAATGACTCATATCCTTACAACACTTGACATTTTGCAAAAACAATTTCACGTCCACCTTACAAGCTGGGTACGAGTGATGCTATTTGTTTCCATTCTGTGAATGAAAATAACCAAGGCTCAGAAAGAGTAAGCCAGTGAGTGTAGCAGACCAGACCATTTTGAAACGGGGTACAGTAAACCACTCCAGCTAACACAACCACAAAAGAAAATGTATCGGCTCTTGCAAGGAAGGGATCTAAGGATGTAGTCGGCACTAGTCTTGGCTAGGACTGATGGTGAGCTCTGTCCATTCCTCTGTTCGTCTGTCTGTCCAAGATGGTACCTCCCAAGCCCAGATGCACGTTCTGAGCCCTCAGAACTCAGAAGACTCTGTGCATATATTCTTCCAGGCTGACCTCCCTTTCACTTGCTGAAAGACTCCTGCAGTAATGTCACGGCAAGACCCATAAAGATGGAAGATTGAGTGTTCAGCAGGATGGCTGAC
>NW_006797892.1:838201-854594 GCF_000442215.2 Lipotes vexillifer | reverse complement strand
TCAGCAGGTTGGCTGACAGCCTTTAGTTTCATTCTGATCTGGGAGAGGGGAATCCATCACAACCCTGTCACCTCACTGCCAGAAGAGATTGTCTTCTTTCTGTCTTCTTTCTGCTCTGGAAAGATAAAGAACTCTCCCCCTCCCAGAGAAGTATTTTCCCTGAAGCTGATCACTGCCAGCCCTTCTGGGACAGAAATCCCTTGGACTCAGCTCCAGCTGGAGCCAGGCTTACAGGGAGGGCGCTGCTGTGCCGTGTTGTGATTGGAAGGGTTCTCAGCCAGATGCCTCGGTACTTGAAATTCTACCAGTCAAAAGTGACTCCTGAGGTCTTCAGCTGTTATAGTTTCCTCTGCGTACTCCTCTTGAAAGACAGAAATGCCCAAAACTTCATGCCTTGTTGCGATTTACATTCTTACATCCATTCTTCTAAACACTGCCTCTTCTTTGGATCTCCACGATGCCACAACCAGTTCATTTTTTCCCCTACCTCATTGGCGATTCATTCTCAGGCTTCTTTGCTGAGGTTTCCCCTCCCTAACTTCAAAATATTGGTGATCTTCAGGCAGCAGTCCTGAGCCTTCTTTTCAACTCTATCTGGGCTCCCCCTAGATGAGATGTCTTCTATTCCCTGTGGTAGAGACTACTGGCCACCTACCTGATACTCATCCCCCCTTACTCTCTGTTAACAAAATTCCATTTGGTTTAAGTCTGGGGAGGCATAGGTTCAGAGAAAGTGGGCTTCCATCCCTAGCGGATGGTCCATGATGGAATCTAAGCCAATCACGGTAACCTTATTATCCTCTGCCAATTACTGGTTTAGGGATGAACATGTGACTCAATTCTGGCCAATGGGATCTTAAAGGAATCTGGGAATTCTGGGAGAGATGTTCCACTCCAATAAACAGAGAGCAGTACCCACACTCACACTCAATAATTTCAGGTATCCTGAACATTTTCATGTCTCTGTACAGTTAACTACTTTCTTCCCCAGACCTTGAATGTTGCCTCTGATCTTCTCAGCTGATGGAGAGCCCATACTTCAAGATCCCATGAAAAGGTCACTTCTCTCTAGCCCCTCTTTTTTTTTTTTTTTTTTTTTTAACATGCCCAGGCTTTCTCCTCTCTGTTCTTGCAATATCCCACACTTATCTGTATCATGAGACCTCTCAGATTGCACTGTGATTGTGTCTTTCCTACTCAAGTTGGAGCTTTTCCAGGACAGAGGTGCCTGCTTACTTATTTTTGAAGCCTTCCCAGTGAATGGCACTCCCCCTGACATGCAGAAAATGTTCAATTAAAGTGTGATGAATGAAAGTGTGACGTGGTGCAGCAAGGAAGAATCGGCAAATGTGACGAGTCAAGGAACAGAACTAAGTGAAGGAATCTGGAGGTGACGTGTAGCCTTATTTTCCTGTGTTTTGCAGGATGTCCAAACTCCTTATCATGACCTTCAGGGTCCTTCGTGTTCTCGCCCCTGATTACCGCTCTGCCTACAGTTTCTTGCCACGATTCCACACTCATGCTGGAAGCTTGAAGTTTTTCAGCTGCACGAGTTATATTCTTTCAGACAGCCATGGTTTTTGTTTTTGTTTTCTGCCTGCATCGCGGGGCATGTGGGATCTTAGTTCCCTGACCAAGGATCCAACCCAGGCTCCCTGCGGTGAAAGCACGGAGTCCTAACCACTGGACTGCCTGGGAAGTCCCCAGACATGCCTTTTCACTTGCTATCACCTTGCCTGCCATTTCTCCCCATCTTGTTCACCTTGTCAAACTCCTATTCATCTTTCAGAACCCTTTTCCAGTATCACCCTTCTAGGATGTCTTTGCAGACCACTCCTGAGCAGGCTTAATTACTCCCTGGGCTACCTCTTTGCTTTGAACATAATTTCAAGTGGGGCAGTTGGGTCTGTGTACTGCTCTTTTTGTGTCCGTCTCCTCTTTGGGACTATAGATTTTTCCAATACTGGAGCTATGTTTTCTTCATATGTGGATGCCCAGGGCCTAGCTCAGATCCCGGTACGTCATGTGCTCCATAACCATTTACCCAGTTGAACCAAGTCCCTTGCTTCCTAATTCCACTGAGGCTACTTGTGATATATCAGTTCAGAGCCCGCCAGGCTCGAGTAAGTTTTAGTGGGCTTTCCAATGGGTAAATATAGTGGTAGTCATACGATAGCATTTTGAGTACTTATTCTATGCCAGCATGGTTTCTAAGTTTGGCATATATTGTCTTATTTACCTACATGTTTACTCTGTGGGGTAGGTACTATAGGTGTCTATATTCTATAGACAAGGAACCAGAGGCCCAGAGAGGTTAAGTAACTTGCTCAAGGTCACAGAGCCAGTATTCAAACTCAGATACTCTGACCCTGAGCTGCGTACACTTTGGAAATTGATAGCCACCTGTTGTCAGTACTTTCTGCCATACATCCTGCGGCTCCATTCCACATCTTTGCAGCACAGCTTTTAAATTCAGAAGCCTGCTGGAATTACTCCTCCCTCCTCTGGCTGCAGAGAGCATGCCTTGTACATCTCTGAAAGCCTGTGGCATGGTGTTCAATCTTTTCCACACTCAGCCACTTCCAACCTTGACCTTAAAGCTGTGAAGACGATCCTTCTGGGGCTGTTACTCAGAGGAAAATTGAAATGGTCCCTGTGGGGAGACTGCAGGATTTTAGTTCCAGCCTTCTGATTTCAGATCGGCCTAGAGAAAAGAACGATGCTAGAAGTCCGTTTCGCAAAATTAGGTGAGCTCCGTTCTTTGCCTCTCTTAAGAAATATGGGCGCTGCTCTAAAAATCTTTTTTTAAACTCCTCTCTGGTCCACATAACAGGAAATTCGTCTCTGCCATCGGCCAATAAACCTCCAGCTATTTTTTTTTTTTTTTTTTTTGCGGTACGCGGGCCTCTCACTGTTGTGGCCTCTCCCGTTGCGGGGCACAGGCTCCGGACGCGCAGGCTCAGCGGCCATGGCTCACGGGCCCAGCCGCTCCGCGGCACGTGGGATCTTCCCGGACTGCGGCACGAACCCGCGTACCCTGCATCTGCAGGCGGACTCTCAACCACTGCGCCACCAGGGAAGCCCCCCACTGTCCAATTTAAATGCCTACCAAGCAATGAACCCTGTCTTTAATCCAGATTGAGTTACCTATCATTCCTATTAGTTTATAAAGAAAAGCCTCAAAGACTGGTTGGTAAAGATAGGGTATATTGTATATAAATCCCTTAGAACAGTGCCTTGCATGTAATAATCGCTATGTAAGTATGGCTATTGTTACTATCATTGTTATTATTACAATTGCTCTTATTATTACTACTATCGTTATTGCTATTACTGCTACTATTATTATTTTTGCTATTTTTACATTACTATTGCTATTATTATGATTACTATTACATTATTATTAATATTATTATCTACTGAGGTCTTATGATCTGCTTTTTCCCTCTTTTTGCCCTGCTATTTGACACATTTCATCTCCCAGGTGTGTGTTCTTGATTGCTTCTTTAGATCCTCTGGATTTAGGGCTCACTCTGTCTCGTGAGCATTTGAGCTCCGATCTCCTGGTTGCCTCTGTGGGCTCCTTGTCACCTTATTTCTCCCTGTTCCCGTGTCGACTGGCAGAACCATCCCTCCCTCACCTGAGTTTCTTGAACCGAGCTCTGGACTCTTCTAGAGGGGATGGAAGAAGGGAGGACACACTCAGACAAGAAGATCAAATACCAATGAGCTCTCTTTCTTTGGAGGAGAGACGTGCTTCTCCTCAACACTGTCTTCCCCAAGGCAGGAGCACAAAAAGAAGGTTAATTTCCAGGCAGCTTTCTGAAGACGCGACCTCACCATCTTCTCTCCAAAATGTAATCTGGAGAGAAGGCATCACTGCAATATTACAGTAACCTATACTGGTGGTAAGCTTTCCCACCCTCCCAGGAGAGGACTGGTGAGCTATGAGACTCCCCCATACAGATGGCTTTTTAGGACCCCCCCCCCTTCCAAAAAAAAAAAAAGGCAGCGACTTGTTTGGTACCACTCGGACTCCAAAGTAATATTCAGTTTACAATTCTCTCCCCTCCTCCAAAAGTGGGTTATTTGCCAGATCCCAAATGGTCCACGGTTGATGGATGGCGGGTGATTTCTACATCAGCACACCTTGGAGCCCCAGAGCTAACCCTCTGACAGCGTTAGCATAAAAGATTTACATTTATGTTACGAGGGCCACATAAGAATAATAATTTTAAGATACATTGCCGTGGCTGCTGGTGCACCCTGGGAAATCTAGCGGCGGCAGGAGCCGAGCCACACTGTAATTACAAAATGGCGGTGCAGGAGAGGGTTCCTGGAGACAAGCAGCTAGAGACCAAAGCCATCTGCATGCTTTGGTGGATCGAAATTAGAGTAATATGTGAAGACATTACCTGAAAAACCCGGCACCATTTAAATGATTTACTCTTCACCCCTAGCAAGCTTTAATTTAAGGATAAAGTCGTTCAGAAAGCTAATCTGAAAGGGGAGGCATTATTTCATACAGTTAAGTTAATTTACAGTAGCTGATGGTTGTGGTTGCTTTTGGTATTATTATCTTCCTACAAACAGCTGATCTGCCAGACAGAAGCAATATACTGTTTAGCGCACTGTCTTAATTCAGCAGGCGAGCTATCTGTGATAAAGGTTTTGTTTATAAGTGATAATAGGAAAGTCCTTTTGAGGCCATGCTGATAACACTGATGAGAACTATTTTTTAAGGGGAAAATGCACAACTGAATAAATGAATCAGCAAGCCCTGTACTCGTGGGTCTGTTTGTCTAGAATGGCTGCTCTGAGCGGTCATTTTCCATTGGCATGACCCTCTTCCTCTCCTGCATGAGTTTCCTGCCCTGTGGTCCTCTGCACATTTACCCCAAATTGTCCTCATGCCTAGCAACCAATTCTTCCCTACTGCCAAATGGGTTTCTCTGCCAAACCTTCAAGAAAACCACATCTTGGGAGCCCAGTGAATTCAGCTGCCCAGACAGCTACCTGTTTTCCAAGGAAAAAGTGAGCTTTTATATTTGTCTTTAATGTTTTTTTTTTTTAAATCTTCAGAAGACCCAGAGCATGTTCACTTATGGATGTTGAGGTAGAAAAACATCAGGAAGTGGGTATTTGAAAGGGAGCTAACAGACTGGAGGGTGAAATTGGGGATTTTGAAAGGGTTCGATAAAAACCAACTTGCCAAGGGGGAGGTGGGTGGGGAAGGGATGGATTGGGAGTTTGGGATTAGCGGATGCAAACTATTATATATAGGATGGATCAACAACACGGTCCTACTGTATAGTACAGGGAACTATACTCAATATCCTGTGATAAACCAGAATGGAAAGGAAAATGAAAAAGAATATATATATAACAATCACTTTGCTGTACAGCAGATATTAACACAGCATAGTAAATCAATTATACTTCAATAAAATAAATTTAAAAAAAAACAACTTGCCATTTGCTTGGTGAAACTAGGAAAGGGCAATCATCATATGTTGACTCAGGATGTTGAGGTGATTCAAGAGATCTATTAGCAGGAACATTGGTCTAATGGATTTGCCTTCATCTGCTTAGAAGGTTTTCTTTAAAGATAAACATTTCTTTGTCACCTCATGAGTTTATCTCAGTAGGAAAGGCATAACTTTTGGAAAGGGGCAGAGGAAATGCTACCCAAGGGATCTGGAAAAATCACTTGCCAGTGGTCCTAAGAAAGGAGTTTGTAAGGTAAGTATCTGTCAGAAAGGAAAAGCCACAGGGTCATAAAGGTGAAACGGGATGAGTTCAACCCACTTGCAGGTAGCTATTACGTCTTGAGTTCTTATTATGGACCAAGATGAACATTATTGGTCCATAATAAGATGAATATTATTCCATTTCATCTCCAGTTTATAGAGGAATAATCCAGATTCAAGACTGTACATAACTTCAATCAAAACAGAGAGCAGGTACATGCACCCCAATGTTCACTGCAGCACAATTTACAATAGCCAAGACATGGAAGCAACCTGAACGTCCACGAACAGATGAATGGATAAAGAAGATGTGGTACATATGCACAAAGGAATATTACTCAGCCAAAAAAAAAGAGAATGAAATAATGCCATTTACGGCAACATGAATGGACTTAGGGATGAGGGATTATTATACTAAGTGAAGTAAGTCAGACAGAGAAAGACAAACATCATATGCCACACATGTGGAATCTAAAAAAATGATACAAATGAACTTATTTACAAGACATAAATAGACCCACAGACAGAGAAAACAAACTTATGGTTACCAAAGGAGAAAGCAGGGGATGGGGAGGGATAAATTAAGAGTTTTGGATTAACAGATACACACTACGATGTATAAAATAGATAAACAACAAGGACCTCCTGGGTAGCACAGGGAACTATATTCAATATCTTGTAATAAACTATAATGGAAAACAATCTGAAAAAGCACATATATATATATATATATATATATATATATATATATATATGTATATAACTGAATCACTTTGCTGCACACCTGAAACTAACACTTGTCAACCAACTATACTTCAATAGTAAAACAAAACAACACAGAGAACAGGATGAGTCACTTTGTGTGTATATGACAGGTAGCTTTCAAATGTGGCCTCGATAATTCCCAGCACCTGGTATTCATACTGTGTAGTCCTTTCCCCTTGTGTGTGGGCTGGACCTGATTACTTTCTTCTAATGAGTAGAACACAGAAAAAGTAATGGGCTGTCATTTCTATGATTAGGTTACAAAAGACTGAGACTTCCTTCTTGCTCCTATTCTCTCCTATTGCCTTCTCAGTGTGCACGCTGATGAAGTGAGCTGCCGTGTAGGAGAGACCCAGTTGGCAGAGAACTAAGGGTGGCCTTCAGCCTCCAGTCAGTGAGGAGCTCAACTATGCCAACAACCACAGGAGTGGGCTTGGAAGTGGACCTTTCTCCAGTCGAGCCTTCAGATGACTGCAGCCCCAGCTGACACATCATGATTACAGCCTGTGAGGGACCCTGAAGCAGAGGCTCCGGCAAATCCACACCGGGATTCCTGACCCACAGAAGCTGTGCGATAATAAATGTTGTTGTTTAGAGCCACTATGTTGGGGGTCATTAATTAGTCAGCAATAGACAAAAAAAAAACACAAACGTGCATTTTCAAGAAGATGGCATAGTGTGATACAAGGAATTTGACAGACCTGGGTGAAAAAATCAGCAACTTGAGCAAATTTCTTCCCCTCACTTAGTCTTATCTGTAAAATGGGGCTGGCAAAACCTGAATGAACTCCTCAACTTCCCATTGTACTTCTCCCAATGAATGTGTTAGAGAGTAATGCTGCTTTTTCTGAATGTTTTATACGGGAGTCAGAGGGGGTGCTGACATTGCACACATCACAAAACACAATTTATTCCCTATTTGATATTTCCCTTCGTCCCAAAGTCCCTCTTCAGTGAGATCATCAGGAGAGATGTTCTTCAGTCCTTCCCTACAGAGTGATTAGTTCTGCGCTCTGCTTTCCACCTGCTCCTGGAGCGTTAAATCCACCCCCCACCCCCCCACCCCACCCCCACCTGCGCCACCTGAAAAAAACCCTTAATGCCTTCCTGTAGTTTTGCATAAATACCAAAATCCTTAACCTAACCTTCAGGACAATGCATGCCCTAGTCATAACACTTATAAAATATTTTCAGGAGCAAATTCCACTAAACAAAATTGACTCTTTGATCAATTTTTCTATAGAGCAGTTAAGCTAGTTTCATTTTTATGCTAATTTTTTTTTTAAAGGAAAACTTTATTATTATAAATTTTCTTCTTCGGTACGCAGGCCTCTCACCGCTGTGGCCTCTCGCCCTGCGGAGCACAGGCTGCGGACGCGCAGGCTCAGTGGCCATGGCTCACCCCACCCCCCGCCGCCAAGCTAATCAAACACGGCATCTTCTCTCTCTCTTATTAGACCTGGTGCCAGGCTGTAGACACTTGTATCTAACCTATAGCAGGCTTATCAAATTATGTCAATAACGGTGACTCTCTCTCCATCCCTTCTGCTAAAAAAAAAAGACAATGTCTTCATAATTACCCAAATCACTGAGCAAGGGTCTGGCTCATATTAAGTATGCATAAATATCAATTCCCTTAACCCATATATGAAGGCATGCAGTAGAAGGGAAAAAAATTAAAAGCAGAGATTAGAGAAGAGGCATCAGAAAGCAGTGGCGACCCCCTTCTCCAGGGATGCAGAAGGAAATTACTTGCTTTGCACATGAATGGTTGTCACTCAGTCCTGCATGATTTCTATCAGTGGGGGCTACAGGCTTTAAAATAAGATTTGGTTCCATTCCAAGCACCTCTCTTCAGCCTTCAGGGGAGGAAATGGATCTGGGGAAGAAAGGCTGATGGAAATTGCCCACACTGGACCCTGCTACATAAATTTTGAGACTGGTTAGTCCTCTAGTTACACACTCTTGGTCCAAGTACATGCTGGTTGATTTTGATTTCTGGCCTGATTACCTAAGCAAGGGAAGAAAGTAACTCACAGGGCTTGGAGAAGTTAGCGTGACCGAGCTTTTCCTGGGAAAGGTCTGTTTTCCTCTTGAGCAGGGACATAGGTGCCTGACCCAATGCAAGACCTTTTCCCAACCTGTTCTTCCAGCCAGGTGTCAACCAGCATACAGTCTGTACCCGGAAATGTGCTTTTTAAATCAACTGTCTCTGTGCCAGACTATAATCTCTGCGAGGACAGGCTGTCTGTTATATACACCATTGTTTCCCCAGGGTCCAGTACTACCCCTGGCATATGGTGACCAGCCAGTTCTCCCAAACCCCAAGCCCTTCTCTATAGTGACAGCTCAGAAATTCTTAAAAGGATGCATTTGGCTGTCCCCGACTCCCCATCTCCCCTCCCCCGGCACTTCCCTATCATCCTCCTCCAAAAGTTTTGCAAGCTACATTCACCAGCACCCTGGCAGTCTCCCTGGTCTGAAAGGCTGTGATTGTCCCATCAGTTGAGTTCTATTAAATATGAGACCCCAATACATTCAGAAGCACCAACCTCTGTTCCACACACCATGTCCATTTGACAAGAGTGAAGTGGATTAATTAACGTGGTGGGTCTATCTTCTATCCAGCTGTCTTGTGTTGCAATGGAGACCAAGAAAAATCCATTAGATTATACTGAGAGATAGCTGAAAGGAAGCTTAGATTAAATTTATCTCTCGAGGCAATTTTATTAGATAGATTAAGTTTCTGTTCATCGCTCCAAAGATCGTAGTAATAATCAGTGTCATGACTTTCAAATCCTTTGGACTGCAGAGGGTAATCAAACATGGTTGTCTTTTTATCCCCTTCTTTCACTTCTTGGTATTCTACAATCCTGCCTCGTTCATCTGTCAAAGGGATAGTATTAAGGGGATCAATGTTGACAAGTGATAGTACAAATTATGTAATGCTGATGACATTTCACTGTCTCCTTTTGATCTGCAATTCCCACTCTCAATCACTCCTTATTCTAGAAAAGCACTGAAAGAGAAAGACAGCTACGGAAGCCATGGGCTCGAGTCCCTGAGCTCCAGGGGCAAAACGGGGTGAATGTGAAGTGCACAGAATTAGACACAGGGCCTGGGAAGATGGCCTGACTGACAGAAGGGGAAAGTGAGGTCATCTTCTTACAACACGCCTTTGGCAGCTGCCACTTGGGACCACGCCACAGCCTTTGGTCGTGCTGTAGTCCCATGAATTACTTGATGTGTCTGGCCCACGATGGCAATGGCTTTTCTATTCCGAGAATATACCCTTTGACTTCTCCATGGGGATTCCACCCTTCCTTTTGGGGAACTGATGGAGGATAATTTAAAAGGAAGAACTAAGCTGGTTTTGTAAAAGAAGAAGTCTAGGATGACAGGTACAGACACGGGAAGGGCTGTCTTTCTGGGGTGGAGGATGGGGTATTATGTTTTGGGCCTGGTAACAAAAGATCAAATAAGAAGAAATAGGTTCAAAGTACAGCAGAAGAGACTCTTGTGGGGGAAGGGGGGCATCTTCCATCCTCATAATGTTTCCATCCACGTGGAAGAATCTCTGGTAGTATAACATGCCTGGACTTTCTCCTCTCTCTCTCTCTCTCTCCCCTTAAACACACCTAAAGAAATACGGCTCTTCACAAACATGAGCTCTGGTTTGACAGATGTGCCACTTTCTAGTTGGGACCTTAGATGGTTGCTCAACCCTATGAATCATGGTTTTCTCACTTGCAAAATAAAACAATAGCACCAATCTTGCAGGGATGCTATAGTAGTCAGGAGAATTCAGAAATCTTGAAGAAAACCTCTCTGTGGAGTCAGATTTGCTACGGTTTTTACCTGATTCCCATGTTCTGACACATGTCATGTGACTATAAAATATTTTATGATTCTTTCAGACAAATGGACTTTGCCTTCCTTCCTAAAATCCCAGAGTAATGGGTGAATGGGCTGAGGTTTGATAGCTTTAGCCTGGTTTATTGCCTAACTTTTCCAGTAGATCTATTCATTCCACAAACATTTATTGGTCACATAACTAGGTATTGGGTATTTTCCTAGGCACCAGGGACCTAATGGTAAACAATACATATAAAGTCTTGATTGTCAGCAGTTTGTCAGTTCATTGATGGGATAGCCCTGGTTCACTCACGCTGGTATTTCATGACCTGTCATGGTATCTGCAACACGGTGGATACTCAAATAATGTTTCCTGAATAGATGAATAGGTGAATGCGTACAAACCACGTACCTCTCTAACCACTAAAACGAAGTTGCTGAGAGGCTGAGCCCTTACTGGAAAAGTTTTTCAAGACATGAGACAACCCGATCACTCAAGACCAGTAGTCAAGGCTTTCATAACCTCAAGAAATAATATTCAAGACCACATTTCACCATGAAGTATTCTTCAGAATGTAAAATAAAAACAAATAGAATTTTATTAATCTATTTTCGCCTACAGCCTGGAAAAGCCCTTATGTCAAAAATACCCGCCTCTAAATTATGCTTTGTCTTCCCATTATAAATTTTATTAACCACTGTTTTATCAGCAATCTTATTACAGTTGATCTGCACATGAATAGAAACAATTTACAAACGATCAGGGTTGTATTAGAGAAACCATACACTCAATGCAAATTGTTACAATTATTTACTGGCTTAGCACAAATCTGCATATAGATTGACGAAGTCAATCAGAAAGGTACCTTCAGGTATTCTTCACAAGATATGATCGTGAAGATAGTTGCAGACTGGTATGCATCGTGCAGAATAGAAATGAAAATAAATAGACACGTTTGTCAAATACACTTAGGTGTGGGTCTCCGCATTTAATCAGAACTTTGGAGCACTGGATAGCGGGGAAAATTGAGAAAAGGTAATGGGGGGGGGTGTGTTGAATGTGGACTTTTACCCTAAGTATAAGGTCAAGAATCAGATCTAAAGGGATTTTGGAAAAACAAAAAGGAGAGACATTGATCCAACGCATCAGAGGCTGACAGAATATTTCTCATGTTGTATCTCATGAACCTTCCAGCAATTCTATGAAATAAGGAGGACCATTACCGCTGTTTCTCAGTGGAGGGAACTGAGGTTTCATAACCAGGTCACATATCCATCAGGACTCGAATCTGCAACCTCCACCTCCACGTGGCAGGATCAATCAATGGCAGCATTGCCTTTGTCCTTGGAACTGCCTTTTCAGGGTTGGGGTTTCTTGGGAATAGCTCTGAAGTCCTAACTCTCTGCAGCACCAGAAGACTTGAATTAATCTAGCTTGTCCCTTTGCTTCTCCTTTATGAGAAGGATGGTGTGAGGAGGTGGCATGATTTAATGCAAAGAACCATTGGGCATTTGGAGGGTAAAGCTCTTCTACTCAACTTGCTATGTGACCTCGGACAGTTCTTTTACCCTTTCAATGACTTGGTTTTCTCGGGGGATAGGATTAGGTTTCTCTAAATTCTCGGAAATTTTACTAAATTTCAACCCAAGACCCAAAGACGTGAACGTTAGTATGTATTCTCTGCAGCCTCATACCAGCCCTTGGCGAGGGGGAAACTGGGTAAAATTGGAGTTCCTACCTCTTATTCTCACCTTTTGGTGATGCATTACTTACTTCCTGTCTCTAAAATTTCAGTTTTCCTCCTTTGGTCAAAAACTGCCCTTTGGTTGTTTTCATTCCTAGTAACTCAACTCTCTCCCATGGATATTTGGCTTTTAATGGAGGTCAGAGTCTTTACCTAAATGGTGAAACTCTTCATGGTGACATTTCAGAGCTTTCCTTTCGATGGGAAACGTTTTTGAGGACTCAGGGACTTCTCAGAGCCCTGAAAATTCAGCTATATATTCTGAATTTATTCTTTTAGATTCCATGTACAGCGCTGTGGAGCTGCAGGGGTGAGGATGGAGATGAAGGTACCTCTCCCATTAAAGAAATTTTATTTCCCCTCCTTGTTGCCGTTGCACTGTGACAATGATGAGTGTAAGAAATACTAAAGTGGGAGACGTTCTCCCCTTTCTATTTCCTTACCAGCTGGGGGACCCACATCACTTCATATGAAAAATGAGCATAATCATAATATTGATGGTCACAAGAGCCACATTTAAAAACTGCTAACCGGGCTTCCCTGGTGGCGCAGTGGTTGAGAGTCCGCCTGCCGATGCAGGGGACACGGGTTCGTGCCCCGGTCCGGGAAGATCCCACATGCCGCGGAGCGGCTGGGCCCGTGAGCCATGGCCGCTGAGCCTGCGCATCCGGAGCCTGTGCTCCGCAACGGGAGAGGCCACAACAGTGAGAGGCCCGCGTACCGCAAAAAAAAACCAAACCAAAACAAAAAAAACTGCTAACCGTGGGCCAGCCATGAGCTCATAGCTTTATGTGCTGTATTTTATGGAATAAATAGCTCTATGATCTGGGATTCTATTATCACCCAATTTGACAGACAAGGAAATAGGTGGGGATGATTCATTTAATTACTTACATCTAGGAATTGGAAGAAATGGGACTCTATCTCAGTTCTGTCTGACACCAAAGTCTACATCCTTAACCAATAAACTACATTAATCTTAAGAGTTTGAAATACATGGTAGTGAACCAGATAACCTTGATAGATCTTTCCTATCTCAAAGATATAATTGGTAATTCTTGGAGTTAGACAATTCCTTTGAGAGTTTCTGGTCCAACACCCTATGTTACAGATAAAGACGTTGGGCCATGAGACAGGGATTTTTTCTTTTCTTTTTTTTCTTTGCGGTACGTGGGCCTCTCACTGTTGTGGCCTCTCCCGTTGCGGAGCACAGGCTCCGGACGCGCAGGCTCAGCGGCCATGGCTCACGGGCCCAGCCGCTCCGCGGCATGTGGGATCTTCCCGGACCGGGGCACGAACCCGTGTCCCCTGCATTGGCAGGCGGACTCTCAACCACTGCGCCACCAGGGAAGCCCGAGACAGGGATTCTTTTAAAAACACAATTTTTTTTTTTTTTTTTTTTTTACAGGAATAACATTGGGAGCAATAGGGAAATGGGCATGAGAATACCTTGACTCTTCAGTCTCATCCAGACCCTCCACACATAGTGAACTGCTGTGCCCTGCACAACTCCACTGGGTGCCATTTGCATTGATGATTGGTGACATACTGTCTTTTCTTCAGTTCTCCTATGCTGTCATATGTGACTAGGACGTTTTCTTATCTTCCTATAATTTTATTTCATAACCATTTCAAAGACAGAGGAGAGCTAGCACTCCTCTGTCTTTTCTTTTTTTCTTTTTCCTGAAAGAGAAGCTGAGAGCTTACAGAAACTAGGGTTGCTGGCATCACTGACTTTGGAGGTTGCTAGCTAATCAATCAGAGCTGCATTGTGAATGCTTGGCATGGATTTTCTTTTTTCTTTGTGGGGTGTGTGCGTGTGTGTTTGTGTGTGTATGTGCGGGTGCCTTTGCACCAGCAAAGGACTCAGGAGCTGGATATAACTCAACAGCAGCAAGTGTACTGTGTTCAGCCTTGCTTTGTACCCAGATCTTCTCCCTGGCTCCATTTACAAATGCCCCTGTAGCTCTGTGCTCTGTATTCATTAAACATCCTTTGCGCCTGGAATGTTTCAGAGCCTGCCGACTGGTCTCTCCAAGACGGCGATCCAGAGTCTGGGCCCCATAAGGAATTCCAGGCAGCGGTTAGCAATCTTCTAGGCCGCTCTGAGGTTATTCAGAATGAACTGAGCAAAGTCAACAGGACGTCTGCAGGGACTTCTGGTGGTGACACCGGTGGCTGAGACTTTGCTCCTCTCGGAAGGCTCAAAGTCCTCAGCAGTTGAATTCGGATAAAACTGAAAGGTAAACTAATTATAGTGGGGCTGTTTGTGCTTTTGTGGTTCAGCTTATGTCAGCATTTCCAGGCTAAACTTGAGTTCTTTGGGGATTTCAGACTCTGCTTTAAATATCTTTTTCTCCACCCTTATTACTATTCTCCTTGGTTCTCAATCTAGTTCCATTATTGGTTCTGATATTTAGAAAAATGGACTTTGTCACCACTCTTTTGTGTGGCGCAGGTGCAAATTTGTTTCACACACACACTAAAAAACAAACACGGAGACTGTATTCACTGAAGATGGTTTCAGTTTTAAGTGACAGAAGCCCAAATCAAACTGGCTAAAAGGAAATGTATGGATTTGTGCAAGTGAGAAGTCCAAGGGTGAATCAGACTGTCTGATCCTGAAACTCAAACACGTCATTGGCACTTTCTCTCCCTGACTCTGTATTTCACAAATCTGCTTGTGTCAGCCTGACATCATTCTTCACAGGGGAAATCACTCCATGGTAGGCAAGATGGCTACCAGCAGCCATGGAGTAGAAAGTGCCCTTCCTTCATAATCCCTGACAAAGATAATGACTGGCTTTGCCTGGGATCATGTGCCCAACCCTGAGCCAACCACAGCAGCTGTGGGAGGGATTAAGGTTTGGCTGGCCTGTGTTAAACATGGAGGGAGTGTGATTGGCAGTTCTGCCAGGACCACAGGAAGTGGAGAAATTAGGGCTCTGCTGCTTCCTGGTGGTATGACTGGGCAATGATCTTAACTTTTCTGGTTTTTAGTTTCTCCAAATGTGGAAGGCGTGCCATGCCATTCATCTTACAGGGACCATTAAGGATGAAATGAAATAATGATACATATCATAGCCACTTATAGGGGAGTCACTGACGGTAGACACTAGACACTTAATAAGCATTTTCTTGTTGAGCTAGTCATCCCTAGAGCATGTAGCATGGGATGTAAATAAGAAAGGTCCAGTGCTCATATATGTGTGTGCAAAATAAGCAGGTTTCTTTACTAGAGGACTACTCAGAGTCTTTAGCATGAATATCCAAAATCAATTGCCAAACCAATTTTTACTTGGATGGATCCACTTAGGATAATAATGTTTTACATGACCCAGTTTTAGAAGCTTGTTTTCTATATTGTAAAGTCTAAATTCTAACGAAAGGGAGACCAGGGAGCTTTGTACTTGGCATCTGTCTTTGGCCCCTCCTCACTATTTGTACTGAATTTCTCTTTGACAGACATTTCACTGTAAGATATGAAACCTAGACTTAAAACCAGTTAATGTATTTATTGTGGGATGTGGTTGAGGTCATAAAACAGTGTTCCCATGAGGACAAACTTCTCTCAGTCTTCAGTATCAGGGAAATGTGCACCTTACCCAAGCAGCTACATTTTAATTTTCTGGAAACTGTTTCCCTCTTTGCTTTGGCTGCCAGGAGGCTCAAAGTCAAATGAAAGCCCCACTTCGAGCAAGTGCACAGAACTTCGGCCATGCATTTTGTGTATAACTCTGTCCCTGACTGTATCTTTCTTTCCTGTTCCTTCTATTATGTTTACTCTGATTTTTAAAAATTGTATTTATTTTATTTTATTTCTCTAAGTGACTCAGATCTTTGTGGGATTGGGATGGGGCTAAATAAATAAATAAATGCAATAAATGCGGGTGGGATCTCAGGGGCCTTTTTCTGCAAAGATAATGTTGCCCGTGCTAATGTCCTTTCTCCTTCACTGCTAATGTGTTGGCTCTGCTTGGAGCCACTTGTTCAATTACAGCGCCAAGCTCCTGTTTTACAAGGCTTCCTTTGAGCACATCTAATCGGGAACAGCTCCTCACTGCAGTCTTTTTGTTCACTGACTGGAACCTTGAATGCCTCGCTTTGCCTAATAAATAACCCAGGGGCTCAAACTTGGCCTTAGCCTTTATTTAGAAAATGGAACTGGCGAAGCTCTGAAGCATGTTCAAAGCCAAGGCCTTTGGAAGGTCAGGCATCTCTCAGGCACTTTGGGAAGGTTGAATACTGCTCCGTCCCCCCCACCGCAGCCCCCCGCCC